>NC_045698.1:23337643-23640674 GCF_009834535.1 Camelus ferus | reverse complement strand
CTTCTCTTTACTGCTGGGGCAGTCCAGGGGAGATGCTTATTACAGATTGGATTTACTTGAATCTTTCAGCTCATGGGTCCTACAGTGCTTACTTTAGGGCTGGAATATCCCAGTTTTCCTCTGCTCCACCTTTAGAGTTTCCAAATAAAACCCAGATTTTGCGGTCCATGAAAGTCTGTTCTTGTGACCAGCTGCCTGAAAGGAATGAACTTTTAAAGTGCTTTTTTTTAATGTTTAGAACTTTTATTTTGTAACATTAAAAAAACATTGAGAACCTTGTAATTACTGAGAATGAGATGAGATACTGGTGTCTCTGGGACGAGGAGAACATGCAGGAGCTCTCCCTCTAAGAATAGTTCAGGCTGCTGATGAAGTTGTTTCTGGAGCTGAATTTCCGACAGGTGGCAGCTCATGATGTGATTCATAGAGTTGGAAAGTGCGCTGCCTTCTTGCTTTTCCCTTGACTTCTGGGAAGTTCACCTCTTGCAGACTCAGAGGGAAATATTCAGGTGTGTGCCTCAGACGCCTGCCTACCAAGCCGGAGACTGCTAAGACAGCCTCCCCAACAGCTGTCCTGGCAGCTGCCGCCTCTCCTGCTGCTGAAGTGCCCCCCACAGCGGCAGGTCTGAAGGGAAACACGGAGTATAGGAAGGGTGTCAGCTAGGCGGTGGGCACACCACGCCCTACCTGCACCACTGTCTCCAGTCCAGGGGACATCGCCCACTCGAGCAGGTGTAATTGAGTGGCTGTGCTATAAAGCGAGAAGACAGTACAGCACGATGAGAATCGGCTCATGCACCAGGCTGGAGCCAAAGAAACGCCGCCCACCTGTCTTGATGGCCTGAGTGTCCTCAGCTCTCCTCTTCTGAAATAATGAGAACACTTGAAGAGACAGCCAAGTCTCTTCTCCCTCAGGAATAATTCTTTGACTCTTCAGAAAACACTTACCTGTCCTTTCTGAAAGCTTCCCAAGTCTGTGCCACGTTCTGACACTTGTTTATGTGCTGTGTTCTCTTGTTCCCCTCACGTTTCGTGCATCAGTCATGACTCCTGAAGCAGAGGTATGCCCAGAGGGAAAATGCACAACACATTGAGCTGGAGAATCACTGCACTTGGCCAAGGGGTCATATGGTCAACCTTTCACCCCATTATGAATATTAAGTTTATTTAAGACAGCCAAGGCTGATTAGACATTAGCCTCCACCTTTTATTCCACACTAATTTTTCACTCCTTCCGACAGCCCCTTCTGCTCCAGTCAAGCCTGGATATTTATTCTTCTCTGCCATTGCTTTCTTTGGGTCTTCAATTCAATTGTTCTTCTTGTTTCATTTTCGCTTTGCCCAGTGTCTTAAAATTCCGTCCTTCCTTCAAGGCTCCTTCACCACTGAAACCCAGAAGGAGCCTTGAGAAGTCTGCATTGCTGATTCATCCCATATTAACACTGACACCTAATAATGTAGTGCTTGATGACAGCTGATCTTGTTTCATGTGTGTCTTTTCTGTCCACCAGTCTAAGAGGTTAAGACTACAGCTACTACTTCTGTATTATTTTAGAGCCCAGGATCATGCAATAAATAATTATTGCTGGTACCATCTTGCTAATAGGACCAGACTTTGAGATTCATTTAGAAAAGGGCCTAGTTTAACAAACAGGATGCTATCTAGGAGTCTCACAGGAAAAACACAGTAATACATTGAGTTGTGGATTTCAAATTGGATATGAAGGTATCAAACAGAGCTTCAAGTGAAAATGTATCAAACAAGTAAGAAGAAAATCGGATAAATAGCCAATCTAGCCTTTCATTTTGAAAAATTTCAAATTCAATTAAAGACATGATTGGATAGCCTTCCACTTATATCAATGCATAGTCTATCCAGACTTTAAGAAACCTAACTCCCTAAAACACCTGCTGTGAGATGTTTTATCAAATATTTCAGGAATTTAAACTATTCAGAAGATTATTCTCAAGAAGTGAAAAACCTGTAAAGTTTATTCTATGCGACTTCAATTCCTAATTAAAACAAATAAGAACATTTGACATTTTCCTTTAAAATTTTAGAAATTTTAGGCAGCTGGTCACAAGAACAGTCTTTCTTTCATGGACACGGACAGCAAAGTCTGGGTTTTATTTGGAAACTCTGAAGGCATAGAAATAAGATTATTCTTCATTTCAGACACCATACACACACACACACACACACACACACACACACACACACACACACATATATAAAGCCATAATGGAGGAAAAGAGGTATTTATTAATTTAAGAAAGATTTATGGAGCTCCTTTTAAGTGGCAGGCAATTTTCTAGAGACAGTAGTGAACCAACATAAGAATTCATACTTTCCGAGAGCTTCCATATTGAAGAGGACAGCCAGGAAATAAACATGGTAACTAAATATCTATTTTGTTTGATGGCAGTCAGTACCAAAGAGAACAACACAGCAGGCAAGGAGTTAAAAGAGCTATGGGGATGATGAAATTTATAGGGTGGCCAAGGAAGGCCTCAACGAGAAGATGACTTTGAGTCCAGACCCATGGAGGTAAGGGAGGGAGCCATGAAAGTTTGTGGGGAAAGGTTCCTTTGACTGAAGGAATAGTATTTGCAAAGGCCCTGAGGCAGAAGTGTGCATAGTATTGAAGGTCCAGCAAACAGGCCAGTGTAGTTGGAATTGAGTGAGTAGGATGCTGAGGAGCAGGGGGTGGTGCTAGAGATTCCTAGGCCCTTGTAGCCATTGTCAGGATATGGCCTTGACTCAGAGAGCTGGGGAGCCATGGAGGGGCAAGTTGAGGAGGGCACTGACATAATATGATTTATATTTCACCCACTGTGATGAGAATAGACTGAAGTGGGGCAAGGCAGAAAGGGAAACCAATCAGGAGGCCACAGGATGGAGTTAGGGGACCCTCTGAACTGGAGGGTCTTGAAGTCTTGCATTTTAAGACGATGGAGTGGATAAGATATAAGTGGACGTAGCAGAAGGACTGAGCACACACCAGACATGGGAGGGCCTCTTCATAGGTTATATCATTTAAATCTTGCAAAAATCCAGAGAAAGAGAGCGAAGGCTAGAGCTAGGAGATGAGTGAGGGGAGGTGGGGAGAGAAAGAAAGAATTTCCCCCATTTTACAAATAGGTTCTGAGAGATTACAGGATTGCCTACGTTCCCACAGTGACTCCAGTGCTGGGTGGGAGTGAGGACAAACAGGAGAGAGGGACTGATGAGGTGAGGCTCGGGGCGCCTGAGGGCGTGGGGCACCTGGCTTTGATTACTTGCATGCCTGCAGAGTGATGTCTGAATTCCTGCAGCTCCAGGAAGCAGAGTGCAGGCATATTCCCTGTGGGAACACACCCCGTCAATCCTCCTCCTCCCCCAGGATGATGTCTGGGGGCAGCTGGTCTCCAGACCCCGCTTGCCTGGTCCTCGCAGGGGTGATTCCGCAGAGGAGCCCGGGAGAGGGAAGGCCCGCCACATCCCCTGCGGCTTCTGCTCTCCGGTTGCTGCCTGCCCATAAGGGCAGAGAGCACCAGGACGCGAGTACGCATTCTGGGGAGGTATCAGGCATCTGAACTCTGGGCCTCAAGAACTTTTTAGTTTGGGGAGGAAGATGGCACACCAAAAATAACTCAAAGAGAAACAGGAAACTAGCGCTCGCCTGTGTCCTCAGGAAGGAGAGTGTGGGGCCAAGGTTTACGCCCCACTGGCTTGTGAAGGACTGCAGTTCCTGGGCAGGAGAGGTGGGAACAGGAGTGAGGCAGGGAGGAAGGAAACAGGGCTGGCGTGAGGGTGCGCTGCCGGCCTGGCAACCCCGTTGGCGTCAAGTATGACTGATGGCTGCTTCTGAGAAACAACACGGAGACCTGCTTCTCAGGGAAGCAGATGCATTTGCTGACTCCATCTCCCTTTGTTCAAAGATTTGAGAAACTGAGCAGGTCGGGTGAGGAATTCGGGGCAGAGCTTAGACCAGAGGTGTTGTCCTCCATCTCCTGGAAGGCTTTCAGATCTGGGCTTGGTTTGTCTTCATCATGAGAACCTGACCTCACACTTTATAGTGGGGGGATCAGTCTGGAAACCCTCTGATCAATGTTCGTGTCACCAAACGTGGGAGAACCAGATAGATATTAGGGATAGCTCATGTGGGATGCAACGGGAAGAACACAGCACCACCTATGACATGTTCTTGGTCATATACATATATGGCCTTTTATATTTATATGTGTGTGTGTGTATATGAAACTCTTGCCTATATGTATAAGTAGCTGATATCCAGTATTTAGCCGTATATGTATATATATTTATCAGTATGCATATGTATATGTGTATATTGAGCTAGAGCTTGATTTGATTCAGATGTATATGTGTATGTGTGTATATGTATCTGTGTATATGAATGTATACACACACACACACACACATATATATATACAGACACACACACCACATACCTGAATCTAATCAAGCTTTCTAGCTCACTTCACTGGTTTACAGGAGAACAAGGTTAAAGAAAACCACAAGGAAGCAAACAGACACGTCCAGAATATGAGATGGTCTATGGGACAATTGACCTGGTTTCTGCAACCAGCCAACCACAGAAAAGAAAGGCAGGTTGACCTGCTCCGGAATAAAACAGACGTAAGAGACAACACAACCAAGGGCCAAGTGGGGACCTTGTCTGCTCCTTATTTGAACAGGTGAACTGTGAAGAGATTTTTCTTTGAGAAAGCTGCAAAATTGGATTATTTATAACACTCCGAAATTACTAAAAACATAGTGTACTAAAAGCATAGTGGTTATGTGTGAAAATGTCCATACATTTAAGTGTAGTATTGGGGTGAAATGGCATGATGTCTGGGATTTGCTTAAAAATACTTCAGTAAGCAGCAGGGACCTAGTGTCAGCCCTCAGAGGGCACGAGGGGCAAGACCGAGGTGCCCAGTTACAGGGAGGAGGCCGCAGGGTCCAGCAGACCCTCCCCTCCAAGAGCCGGCTTGAGAGCGCACGCAGAAAACCTCCTTTCCCCTGAGTCGGTCAATTTGTCAGGAACATCAAAGTCATTTCAAAGTAAAGAGCTCTGGTGTGCCAGCGATGGGATGTCAGGAGCCTTGTCACAGGGTTACGATCAAAATGTCACTGCTGTGAACATGTTCATTATTTCTTTTCAAACCTGCTGGGCATGCAGCTGCCGTGGTCCCCGTGGCCACCAGCAGCTTCCCTCCTCGGGGGGCCACTTCTTAACTCTCTGCTTTCCTGCCTGAGAGACCTGTGGGGGAAACCTCCCCTGGATTCCCTGATGGGATGAAGAGGAGCTCTGGAGGGCGTGCTGCTCATGGACAGGGTAACGTAGGCTGTTACACCCGCCCCTCTCCTCGGGCTTGGTCCACTGGCAGCGTGGGGACAAAACGTTTGGGCAGCACCTCTGGCATTAGGATGACAGATGTGTCCTTGTCCATATTCACGAGGCCCATGTCCCGCAGCAGCTGGTTCTCTGGGGATCTGAGTCCCCAGGTGCGGGATGCGGCTGCTGTCATGCTGTCCCCTGGCTGAGCGTGTGTGGCCTTTGTGTCCGGTGGGGAACTCACACAGTGTCCACAACCTGTCAGAGCTCTTACGTTCCCATGGGTCCTGATCTTTTACTCACAGAGCAAAACCACACTTTTTTTATAGGATCTGCACGTCCTGAGTGTATGCGTCTGCATGAGTCAGATTTCTGTGCCCTGAGTCACATTTTTGGTGAGCTGGGGCTTCCCTCTGAGAGACTGGAGTCTCTAGGCTCCTGGGAGTGGGCAACCTCCTGCAGAGTGCTGCGGGAACAGGCAGGGGACCTGGAGGAAGCTCAGCTGCTGCCTCTGTACAAAAAGGGTGGTGATGCCTGCCTGCCCCTCTGTCAGTATTGCTGGGGGAACAAAGGAGAATGTGTGTGGCTGGGCTTTAGAAACCTGGAAGGTTCTGCAAATGTTAAGTGGGGTTTCTGTGGAATAGGTTTGCTTATGGTGAGTGTCACCTCCGTCTCTTAAATAGCCCCTCTCTCTCTAAGGCTGTAATCCAAGGATCCTCTCACAACTGGAGAAATTCAGAATTGTTGCCTGGTGCACCTACTTCCAGGTTTTCTCCTAATCATGCCTCATTCCTTTCCCCACCAGCTCGGCTGGACTCCCTGGAAGTGAAATCCCATGGAACTATGGAGAAAAAGACAACATTTGTTTCTTCTGTGTACCTCTACCGAGTATATTTTAGCCGTCCTGCTTTTCCTTCCTCCCCTCTCCTCCCTCCCCCCGCCATCTCCTCTCTCTTTCCCACCCTCTTCCTTCCTTCTTGGTATATCTTCAAACCAGCCCAGGGGTCACTGGCTATGATGCATTGATCACTTTTTTTTAATTGGACGTATGTATATGAAAGAGAGAGAGAGAAAGGGATATCCAGGCCTCTCCTGAAGTTGCTTGTTTGTTTTAATTGGATGAGGTACATTCTTCCAAGTTCAGTTAAGTGACAGGAACCACTGCTGGCTGTTCAGAAGGAGCCATCCGTGGGTAGGTGTCCGTGTCCCAGAACAGACTGCAGTGTGAGGGCCGGGGCACGCTTCACAGCCGTTAGCTGATGATGAAGGCAGGGACGGGGTGCCCATCTGCTCTGGAATTAATTGGCATCCTTATGAGATCATCTTGATTCAGGGTGACTAAGAGTTGCCTGTTCCCTCCCGTTGAGTGGGGCTGGGAGCTCCCTGGTGGCAGGGCCTGGGTTCTGTTTGTCTTCAGTGGTCTCACGCGGGAGCACACCCTCACACATGGTAGGTGCTCAGTAAGTGTTTAATTCATGTGGTAGTCAGAAGACCAATAAAATTTCTATCAACATTTTTTCTTCTGCATTTTCTAACCACTCGCTGTTAACCCCTTGCAGTACATTTCCTTTCAGACACTGTAGTTTTCATCTCTTAAAGTTAGATTGGGTCTTTTTTATATTTCCCATGTGTCTAACTTTGTGAACTTATGGAATACAGTTAGAATAAAAGTTTTAATGTCAGAAAAAAAAAGTCAGAAGAAAACAGCTCTATTTCCTATCCTACTTCCCAGTGTCTTTGTAAAATGTTGAAAAAAATGATCTCTCTTTTCTACATGGGAGACTCTTCTGTATCCCCACAAAGTGATGTAGTAATGATTCCTGGAAGTGGTTCTGCCTGAGGGCCCCCAGGGACCAGGACACTGGGAGGGCTGATTGTGGGCAGCTGATGTGGAAACCAGAAAACAGGCCTTGCTAAGGGTGGGCCACAACCGGGGGGTCCTGTTGACTTGCCACCATTCAATTCCTGGTCCTGATGACTCATGTCACCACCAAAGCACCCTTACATATGTGGTAATTAAAATGCCACAGTTACTTTCTTCTCTTAAAAAGTATGTTCTCATCATGAAGCAGCCTTCATGGGAACGCTTAAGGGTTTGTCCACAAGGCTGAACAGCGGTAGGGACTGCAGACAGGTTGCTAGATGGGAACCTTGTTGACAGGCAGAGAGCTGGCAGTGACCCTTTGATGGGCAGCACTTTAATTTTGTTGAAGTCCCCATGTTCTCTCTCCTACAGAGCTCTCCTTTTTCTGAAAACAGTAAGAACCTTTAGCCTTCATCTCTAGCAGCCTGACTTTTTTTTTTTCCGCAAACTTGACAATCAGGAAAATAAAGCAGTAGGAGGTGACTGCGAGGGCTACATATTTCTTTATGTTTCCTACATTCTTCCAGGGAAGGGAAACTTCTACTGACTAAGGAAAGATCAAATGCTTCAGAGTTACAGACATTACTTTTTTAAAGGGGAAGTATGGTCTCATGGTCTCATAATCACTAAATTGGTAAGACCCAGAGCACTTTTCAACCATAGAGGACCACAATTAGGCAAAATGTAGCAGATTCTCTCAGAGCTAGAACGTGTCATGAGTATGATTAGGTCATAATCGTAACAAAATGGTTGGCCCTTTGGGTACTGAGCTCAGAGCTCAGAGGGATTCCGTTCACTGGACCGGAATCCCCACCAAAGGTGCGAGAGTTGGGAGTCTTCATTATTGGTTTAATTCATTAAAATTAGGTAGGTATTTGCTGTCCCTGGTGGCACGGGAGGTGGACTGGATAAATGTGATTAAAAGAGGGCCAGAAAACAGGTCTTCCCAGAGTAATATTCATGCCGCTGTGCCCTGCCACCATGCTGAAGGTTCCCAGCATTGTAGAATGTGGGCAGAATTTCTTAAACTTGTCTGATCACAAAAATCACCTGTTCTGCTAGTTTAAAATATGGACTCCTGGAACCCAATCTGATTGAGAGGAGATTCTCAGAGGTATATATATGTGGGTAATGCATATCAGAGTCATCTGGGGGAGTCTTTTCAAACTATATATAGCCTCCCCATAATGAATGATGATAATCTTAGATTTCTGGTGTTATAGTGTAGGGAAGAACAAATATATGTATGTTAAAAAGAAACTTCTTAGATAATTCTAATATGCTGCCTCCTGTCTTCCTCTGTCCCCACCTCTCATCCCCATCCACCCTCTCTGGAGAACTACTAACCCAAAAAAAGGAAATTAATTTTTTAGGAAATAGCTTTATAAGTATCATATACATGCCATAAATCTCACTCACTGTAAGTGTACAGTTCAAAGATTTCTAGTAAATTTATGCAGTTGTGGAATCATCAACATAATACATTTTTAGAATATGTCTATCACCACCTGCCCCTGCAGAAGTTCACTCATGCCTATTTGCAGTCAATTCCCATTCCCATCTAAGCCCCAGGCATGTACTGTTCTCTTCTCTAAGAGATTTACAGTTTAAAGAAATGGTGGAATCATATAAGATGTAGTCTTTTGTGTCTGGCTTTTTAAATTTAGCATAATATTTTTGAGGTTCATCCATGTTGCATTTATGAGTAGTTCTTTCCATTGCTGAACAGTATTTCTTCGTATTGATGTGCCGTAGTGGGTTTATCTGTTCACCCACTGACGGACTTTTGAATTGTTCCAGTTTTGAGCTCTTGTGAATAATTCTATTATAAATATTTGCATACAAATCCTTGTGTGACTATATGCTTTCATTTCTCTTGAGTAGATACCTAGGGGTGGAATTGCTTGGCTGTGTGAAAAGTATATATTTAATCTTTCAAGAAACGGCCAATTGTTTTCCAAGATGATTGTACCATTTTACATTTTCACTAGCAATATATGAGGGTTTTGGTTTCTCCAGGTCCCAGCCAACCTTGGCATTGCTGGTCCTTTAGATAGATTGTAAGCATTCAAATGGGTAGGTAGTGGTGTATAATTATGGTTTTAATTTGCATTTCCCTAATAATTAATGATACTGAACATTTTTCATGAACTTAGTAGGAACTCCTATCTTTGTTGAAATGTGTGTTCAGATCTTTTGCCCATTTTGTAATTGGCTTGTCTTACTGAGTTGTAAGAATGTCTTCTTACTGAGTTGAGTTGTAAGAATATATATATTCTTACGTGTATATATATGTATGTGTATTATACACATACATATGCACATTAAGTATAAGTCTTTTAAATTTAATTTTGTTTACTTTTCATTTTATTTTATTTTGTTTTGTGGGGGAGGTAAGTAGGCCTATTTATTTATTTATTTTAACAGAGTACTGGGAATTGAACTCAGGACCTCCTGCATGCTGAGCGCCCACTCTACCTCTCAGCTACACCCTCCCCTCCAAATACAAGTCTTTTATCAGATACATGTTTTGCACATATTTTCTCCCTGTGTGTGTCATGCTTTTTCATTTTTGAAAGGATATCTTTTGAAGATAAAAGGTTTAATTTTGGTGAAGTTCAGTTTATCAGTTGTTTTCTCTCCTGAGCTGTGCTTTTGCCTTATCCAAGGTCACGTGATTGTCTCCTCATAGTTTTCATCGTTTTAGCTCTTACATTTAGGTGTCTGATCTATGATGAGTTTAGTTCGAAACATGGTGTGAGGTAGGTGTCCACCTTCATTCTTTTCCACGTGGGTCCAGTTGTCTCAGCTCCAGTTCCTTTCCCATTTTCTCTCTCCTGTCCCAATTAAGTTGTTTGGCAACTTCATTAAAAATTAATTGACCTAAGAGTAAGGGTTGATTTCTGAACTCTCTGTTCTCTTCTGTTGATCTGGGCACCTCTCCCTATGCCAGTACCACACACTGTCTTGGTTACTGTAGCTTTACGGTAAGTTTTGAAATTAGGTAGTGAATTTCCAACTTGGTTCTTTTTTGTGAAAGTTATTTTGGCTATGGTAGGTAGTTTTCATTGTAATATAAATTTTAGGATAATCTCAATAATTTCTTAAAAAAAAAAAAGTCACCTGAAGTTTTGATAGGGATTGTGTTGAATCTGTAGATAAATTTGGGAAGTGTCCCCGAACTATATCTTCAGTCCTTGAGCATTGTATGTTTTCGAACTATTTAGAAATTTTTAATTTATCTCAGTGATGTAGTGATATTTTATAGGTTTCAGGGTATAATTCTTGCACATCTATTTAAAAATTGATTTGTAATTATTTGATTCTTTTTGATGATACTGGATATAGACTTGTTTTCTTTGTTTCATTTTTGGATTGTCTGTTTCTAGTATAGAAATACAGTTAATTTTTCTGTATTGATCTTGTGTCCTGTAACTTTGCCTTCCCTCCCCTAGGTGATTTTCACTGTCACAGTGTCATTTTCAAAAAGTTGAAAACATGATTTTCACATATATGAAAGTTTAGTTAATCTTTTTCAACTTTTCAATCTTCAACAAGTTAATTCCAACTTCACAGAGTCTGGACTCTCATCAAATGTAAAAAGTGACTCAAATATTGCTTATTTCATTCTCTGTGTTCTTCATTAGACTTTGAACTTCACAAGGGCAGGAATGTCTCATTTGTTCAGTGTTACATGCTCAGGGCTCTTAAGGAGAAGCTGGTGCATGGGAAACACCTAATAAAGACTTCTTGATTGGGTAGATGAAACTGATGATCTCAGATGAGGTTCGTGTGAAGGTAAACTAAAATCCAATACTGGATTCAGACGAAGCCCAGCCAGCTGCTTTCCTAGAGCAACGTTTGATGGTCAGCTGCTTCTTAATAATATTTCTCTTGGTGAAGGGACCACTCAACCCTATTTTTTCCCTTCAGCAGAAAGGGTTGAAGGTTATATGTGCATCTTCAAAACAATCAATCATCATCAACATCCTAAAAAAAGCCATTTTTTTCCCCAGTAGCTCAGTGTGTGTAGTGCTGCACTAGCTTCTGGAAAGACAGCACTCAGCATTGGCAAGACCTGCTTGGGGTTAAACAGGATACAAAGTATAGGGTAGACAAAGAAAACGGGTACTTTTGGTCTGTCTTCTTCTCAGTTTTATGTATTTAATAGGTCCATGCTACTACTAGGAGTCAGATAATTCTGAGTTCAGTTACTGAGAATTCACATGGAAAAATAGACCCTAATTTGTCATCCTGATGGCCACAGTGATGGAGCTCTGACAAGCTGTGGAGGAGGCTCTGTAGATGACACATGTGTACGTCTAGAGCACACGCCAGGTTGTGAACTACTTGGCAGCAGGCTTTCCTTTCGTAAAGACCGTGGTTCACCCATCAGCAGCCTATTCTCACTTCAAACTCCCTGAAGGAGAAGAATGAAAACTAAAGGGAGCATGGTTCTTAAAGCTGTGGAAACTTCTCTGCTGTCTACCAAGCGCCAATCCAAGTATCAAGAACATGACCTTTCTTAGTGTTCAATAGACTGATTATTGGAAAGTTTGCCAAAGAATGACTGCATTGAGCCTAAATTCAAAATGGGCAAGCTGTAGAGCCTGAAATGTCACTGGACAAAAAGATAAGTGGCAAAAACTGTTCTTAAAAGGGCAAAGAAGAATTGGAACAGAAGATTCAATCAAGAACAGCTTATATGTAACAACAAGGTCTTACTGTATAGCACAGGGAGCTATATTCAATATCTTTAAATAGCCTATAATGAAAAGTAGTATCTATATCGATGTATCTATATATATTTCTGAATCACCATGCTGTACACTAGAAATTAATACAGCATTGTAAACCGACTATACTTCCATAAAAGAAAAAAAAAAAAGAACAGCTTATGTGTTCTGGAATCCCTGCTATGCCTGCAACCTTCCATATCTGGGCTTTGTACAAAGTCGTTTCAGCTGCCTAAAAGATTCTGTTCCCAAACTGTGAAGTACTACTCACTCTCCAAGCCCTGGATCACAGACACCTCCTTTATGAAACCTTCCCAGATGGAATCAATTGCTTTCTCATTAGTACCTCCACAGCCTGGGATCTCTTCCTTCTCACTGCCCATTTTGTATTAGAGTTATTCATATCTGTGACCTGGAAGGCAAAATACAAGCCTTATTCATATATGTATCACATGTGGTGGGGTTTATCTTAATGCACTTCAAATTGTAGGTGCACAAAATAAATCAAAGCCAGTGGAAACATATCCAGTGCTAGCTCAGTTCTTAAGAGTAGTGCAGCCCTGTCTTTAAGACAGAATTCTCATTATGCAAAGGGTTGAAACACAGCCTAGTGGCCCCTTTCCGAGAACCCTGGAAGAGAGGGATCTCATTTTTCATTCATATGCTTATACTTCATTACGCATGCATGCAAGCACATATGGGAACTGTCTCCATTTCTTTCTTAGAATATTAAAAAGAATTCTGCCATTTAGTTTTGCTCAGTCTTCTGACCTGCTGTAATGTTTTCCAGACAAGTTAATAGAACACCTTAGGGGTTATCTCTAGATCACAATGGTGAATAAATTTCATCTCATGTTGTCAAGTTTGATTAATTGGTAGAGGATGCCTGGAGTGCCGGTGAGAGGGTCTGTAAGGTGAGTAGAAGGTATGGATAGTGTGCCAAGAACAAGCAGCAGTGTTTGCTATAAACACGATACAGGACCATGTAGGTGAGGCAGGTGGCAACGTGTAGACCAGGTTTTGGCATCTCTGTTCTAAATAGATATGGTAGTAGCTCTTGTGCAAGGAGATGGCTGCTCAGAGTCTAGAATTAAAACCACATAGAATTTGCTATTGAAAGGAATGACAAAGGACATCTATTCTGCAACATAATTTTACTTGACAGTGTTATCATTTTAAGGACCATGGATATTTTGTTTCTCTTTTTTGCAGTTCTTTAAAATACTGTGGTAACAAAAAATATTGTGGAAAATACACATAATACAAAATTTATTGTCTTAACTATTTTTACATGTACAGTTCTGTGACATTAAGTACATTCATAGTGTGGATGGAATGCATCCATTTACAGAACTCTTTTCATCTTGCAGAACTGAAGATTTATACCTGACAGATGCTGTACTTTTTTTTTTTACAGTTTCATTTTTAAAGAGCAGTATTAGGTTCACAACAAAATTAAGAGAAAGGTACAGAGATTTCCCATCTACCCCCTGCTCCCCACACATGCATAGCCTACCCTATTATCAGCATACCCCCCGCCAGAATGGTACATTTGTTACAATTGATGAACCTATATTGACACATCACAGTCACCCAAAGTCCATAGTTTTCACCTTAGGGTTCATTGTTGGTGTTACACATTCCATGAATTTGGACAAACGTATAATGACATGTACATGTGCCCATCATTATATTATCATACAGAGTATTTTCACTGCCCTAAAAATCCTCTGTGCTCCACCTATTTAACCTTCCCCCTACCCCTTCCCCCTGCTGACCCCCAATATCTCTGGAAACCACTGATTTTATTATTGTCTCCATAGTTTTACCTTTTCCAGAATGTCATATAGTTGGAATTGTAGAGTATGTAGCCTTTTCTGGTTGTTTTTTTTTTTCACTTAGTAATATGCATTTAAGTTTAGTCCATGTCTTTTCATAGATTGATAGCTCATTTTTGGGGGCTGAGTAATATTCCACTGTGTGAATGGACCACAGTTCATCTATCCATTCGCCTACTGAAGTACATCTTGGTTATTTACAAGCTTTGGCAATTATGAATAAAAATGCTATAAATATCTAAGTGCAGACTTTTGTGCAAACATAAATCCTCAACCCCTTTGGGTGAAAAAACCCAAAGTGTGTGATTGCTGGATTGCGTGGTAAAAGTATGTCTAGTATTGTAAGAAGCCACCTAACGGTCTTCCAAAGTGACTCTACCATTTTCCATTCCCACCAGCAATGGATGAGTCTCTGTTGCTCCACATTCTCATCAGCATTTGATGTTAGTGTTCCAGATTTTGGCCATTCTAATAGGTGTGTTGTGGCATATCATTGTTGTTTTAATTTGCATTTCCATAGTGACATGTGATGGGAAACATCTTTTCATGTGCTTATTTGACATCTGTGTATCTTCTTTGATGATGTGTCTGCTAAGGTCTTTGACCCATTTTTTAATCAAGTTTTTTATTGTTGAGTTTTAAGAGTTCTTTATTTATTTTTGGTAACAACCCTATATTAGATATGTCTTTTGCAATGTTTTCTCCCAGTCTGTGACTTGTTTTCTTATTTTCTTGACATTGTTTTTCTCCAAAGCATAGTTTTTAGTTTTATTGAAGACCAGGTTATCAGTAATTTCTTGGATCATGCCTTTGTGTTGTACCTAAAAAGTCATTTCCATACCCAAGGTCATTTAAGTTTTCTCCTATGTTATTTCCTAGAAGTTTTATAGTTTTACATTTTACATTTATGCCCATGATCCATTTTGAGTCAATTTTTGTGAAGAGTGTGAGGTCTGAGTCCAGCAGCACCACTTGTTGAAAAGATTACCTTTGCTCCTTTGTCAAAGATCGTTTAACTATCTTTATCTGGGTAGATTTTTGGGTTCTATGTTTTGTTCCATCAACCAATTTGTTTGTTCTTTTGCCAATACTATACCATCTTGATTACTGTAGTTTTATAGTAAATCATAAAGTTGGGTAGTGTCAGTCCTCCAACTTTGTTCTTCTCCTTCAATATTTTTTGGCTATTCTGGGTCTTTTGCCTCTCTGTAAAAACTTTAGAATCGATTTGTTGATATCCACAAAAAGGACTTGCTGAGATTTTAATTGAGATTGCATTGAATCTATGGATCAAGATGGAAGAACAGATATCTTGGCAATGTTGAGTCTTCCTATCCATGAACATTGAATATCTCTCTACTTGTTTCTTCTTGGATTTTGTTCATCAAGATTTTGTAGTCTTCTTCATATAGATTTTGTGTGTATTTTGTTAGATTTATACCTAAGTATTTCATTTTGAGGGTGCTAATGTAAATGGTATTGTGTTTTTAATTTCCAATTCTGTTTGTTCATTGCCAGTTTATAAGAAAATGATTGACTGTTGTATATTAAATTGTTTCCTACAGTCTTGCTATAATCATATTAATTCCAGGAGGCTTTTTTCTTTTATTCTTTAAGAATTTTTACATAGCCAATTCTATCATTTGCAAACCAATACAGTTTTATTTCCTCTCTCTCAATCTGTATACCTTTTCTTTCTTTCTTTTTTTTTTTTTTTTTTTGCATTAGCTAGACCTTCCAGTAAGATGTTGAAAAGGGGTGGTGAAAGAGGAGATACTTGCCTTATATGTAATCTCAGTGGGAAAGCTTAAAATTTCTCACCATTAAGTATGATGTTAGCTATAGGGTTTTTTTTGTGAATAGTGTTTATCAGGTGTTTTTTAATATGCCAAGATGTAGTGGGTTTTGGGGGGCATTTATCCTACATACTCTCTGAGCTTCCTGGATCTGTGGTTTGGTGTCTGATATTAACTGGGGAGAAATTCTCAGTCATTATTGTTTTAAATATTTCTTCTGTTCCTTTTCCTTTTTTCCCCCTTCCCCTTCTGCTATTCCCATTATGTATGTTAGATATCTTAGAGTTGTCCCAAGAGTTTTCGGATATTCTAAGTTCTTTTTCAGTCTTTGTTCTCTCTGATTTTCAGCTTTAGATGTTTCTATTGATATATCCTCAAGCTCAAGAGATTTTTTTCCTTAGCAATGTCCAATCTACTACAATAAGCCCATCAAAGTCGTTCTTTATTTCTGTTAAGTGTTTTTGATATTTAGTATTGTTTTTTGATTCTTTCAAATTTCCATCTCTCTGCTTACATTGCCCATCTGTTTTTGCATGCTGTCTTCTTTATCTATTACAACTCTTAGCATATTAATCATGGCTGTTTAAAATCCCTGGTCTGATAGTTCCAACATCTCTGCCATGTCTGGTTCTGATGCTTGCTCTGTCTCTTTAAATGGTGTTTTTTGCCTTTTGGTATGCATTGTAATTTAAAAAATAAAAATTGTGTATGTTTAAGGTGTACAACATGATGTCTTGATGTACATAGTGAAATGATTACTATAGTTAAATTAATTAACAGATCCATCTCCTCATGTAGTTTTATTTTGGGAGGTAACTTTTTCCTGATAGGCGGACATGATGTACTGAGTGAAAGGAGCTGCAATGAGTAGGCCTTTAGTAATGCCGTGGTGAGGTGTCAGAGAAGGGGAAGTGTTCTGCAGTCCAACTCTCAGGCCTCAGGGTTTGAGTGAGCCTATTCTAGGATTGGAAACTTCACAAATGTTTTTCAGTGTTTTTCCCCCACTTCAGTGGGACAGAATGACGAGAGAGGGCTGGAGTTGAGTACTCCTTTCTGCCATGTGGAAGTCTAGAGCTGTTAAGAGTTGGGCATTTCCCTTCCCTAAGGTCAGTTAGGCTCTGACAGTACCTAGCAGGTTGGGCTCTGGTTTACCATCCCCCTGATGGCAGGCCTTGTTAAAAGCAGAGTACTCTGGCATATTTCCAAATGGTTCCTTTCGCCCTCCCCCTGATGGAAGCACGAGGGGATTTTTCTCTAATTTTTACCGTGGGAATTTGGTTGAGCTCCTGGATGTAAATCTCACAATGTTGCAGAGGCCCCTTATAGTCGGGTCCCCCTGGAGTTAACTCTCAGAGTTGTCCACGTGGAGCCTCCAGCAATTCATCAATCACAGCTCAAGCTTTTTCTGCCTGGGCACAGGTTCCCAAGGTGGATTCCACTCGTGAGCCTCTGTTCTTGTAAGCCGCTCCTTCCTGTGTTTGTCTGTCTGTCTCTTCTGTCTTGGGGGCAGTGGTTTGCTCTCTATCCTCCCTTCTCTTATGGATCCAAGAAGAGTTGTTCATTTTTTCATTCTGTTCAGCTTTTCATATGTTGTTAGGATGGAGTGGTGACTTTTAAGCTCTTTATATGCAGAATCAGAAACCAGAAGCCCCTTTTGTAGCTATTTTTGTTGGATGGATACTTCTTTTTTAGTTAAAAATTGTAATGATAAAAACTAATCACTTTAGGAGATTTAGAATAGACAAGAAAATAAGAAAGAGAAATAATATCATTGGAATGGGACTATTAATGTCTTGGTGAATGCCTCTCCACTTGGTCATTGAGGCTCTGACTTCGTTTTCTTCTGTTTATCAACATCTGTTCCCAGAAAGGGAATGGAGACCCACTCATTCATACAGATTGAAAAACTTACTAAGATACTTCTTTCAAAGTCATTTTAATTATTTTTCAGGAAGCAGATTCCTTATTTACCTTTAGCCAAAGGAATAAAGATTTAATTACGGATTTTAGGCATCAATTACTCAACATTCATCACTGAACAGATATTTGTTGAACACCTCTCATGTGTTGGGCTGTATTCCAAGCAATGAGGATATAGAGTTGAACAAAATAGATAACTTATTCCTTCCAACTGAATTCTAGTGTGGAAAGTGACATTGGACAAGATTAAACTGGTAAATACATGTCTATATATAGTATATAATAATTGCTCTAAAAAATAAAGAAGGTAAGGCAGATGGGGAGTGCTCGGGTGAGAGCTGTGTTTTTGTTTGCGTGGTCAGGGAAGGACTTTCTAGAAGATGGCATCAGAAGTGTACATATGTCTGGAGGAGGGGCATAAGGGCACAATCTGAGGGCAGGGACCCTGAAATAACATTATTTTAATCATCCTTCCTGGGTCTAATGCACAACTGACTATTTGCTTAGGCCCTTTTATTTTTTGGAATGTGTATTTCAGACAGGTTTTAAAAATACTTTATAAAACTGTTAGAGCAAGCGGATAGCTAGATATGAGCAGAGAAAGGGGGAGGCAGACCAAATGGCAGGAATTGGGCAAAAGGAGGGACACAGGCCAAATGCAGGAAAACATACATCATGTAAGCACCAGGGGTCCCTGGGCAGAGAGAGAAAAGCAGGAACCTCTGGGCTTATAAGTGGTCACACATTTTGGGGTGACAAGCCACCTGGAGGCCAACAAAGAAAGGTGGGAAAGGGCAGGAATCTCCAGTGTCTGAATGTAACCTTTTGCTTATCATGCCTTCATTTCAATAAAATTAGCCTTGCAGATTAAAAGTACCCATCATGCACCAATTCCATGACACTTCTGATCCAGACTAAAGAAGGACAAAAATCCTCCTCCCTTTGGGAAGGTGGAGTTGGGATGAAAATCAGGAAATACAACCCCAAACCCTTCTCTCCCCAATACATATTCCACCCATTCATTTTTACACCCTGTGTAACCAACTTGCCAAAGAAACTCAGGGCAGCCACTCACCTGAGCCTGCCCTCCCTCCCCTTCTGAGTGTACTGTCTATCCCTTAATGAATCCTCACTTTACTTCCTTGACCTCCGAGTCGAATTCTTTCTAGGATAGAACAAGAACCTGGACACACATTACATCTACCAGAAACAAAATATTCTTATATTGCCACAAAACCCCAGAAAAGCTGTGGACATGTAATCAATCAATGGCAACTGGGCTTACTTAGAGTTCCTACTATGTCCTGGGAGAAGCTGAATCACAGGCAGCTGAAAACTCCTCCTTCTCCCAATGTACAAGTTACAAATTAAAAGTAGTGAGAAAGGATCCAGCAGAGTTCCTGAAATTTCCCAGTAGGCTCCAGGAAGCTTAAAACTTGATCTGAATGGGCTCTCTTGCTCCCTACAGACTTCAGATTTTCCTGTACTCAATTTATAGTTGGAAACAACCAGGACCCAGTGCATAAAGGCCACTTCCTTCTTAATGCCCTTGAGGTTAAACAGACTTTCTGGGAAGGTCTTTTTGGAACCTTTGGAATGAAGACATGTTTAAAACCATGAGCTCATGCTTTCCACAGATGAGACTTTGTCAGACGGACTGTCACACTATATAAAAAGCAACCACCCACCACCCCCAGACATGAGTTTATTTGAAAGAAAACTATTACTAAAGCATAATTGTGATTTGCAGCAAAACAAATGATTGTGATTATTCAGCTGAAAATGACAGAGGGATAAATGTATGTATTACTTGCAGATCTCAAATACATAGTTCCATTTGCCTTTCACTATACTCATGGGAAGAAAGCAGTATGATAATTTTCATTTTTCATCTACAAAACCTGAGATCCAAGAAATTCTGTGCCTGCATAAGATCACACACCAGGGGAAGACTGTGTCTCCTAATGGCTGGACCAATTTCTTTTAAGTCATTCCTTTCCACCCTTTGCATTCCACCTCTAGATTTCTAGAAAGGCAACTAAATATCTCAATCCTGTTTCTCATTTTTAGTTCCTAGTAGAAAGAGAATTGTGTTTTCAACCTTAACAATCTTAACATTTTCATTGTGCTGATTTGACAAAAGCTCTTGGGGCTGACATGACTCACATCACTGTAATTGATTCAAGGTGAGTACACTGGCCTCATTTTAAGTTCTTTCAAATGCTTTAGTCTGGACCGAGTAGCTAAAATTTCCAGGGAGCAAGGTTAGCCTTTTCCATCAGTCCCAGAGCTTGATACTAGCTTTTGAAGTTCAGGCAATCTTTTATTTAGGGCTCACCCCCCAATTCCTGCTAGCAGTCTTCCCTTTTGCACCTGATGTTTGTAACCATATTGTATTTGTTTCCTGTTGCTGCTTTGACAAATTCTCGCAAGCTGTGTGGTCTGAAGCAACACAGATTTCTTATATTACAGCTCTGGAGGTCAGTAGTTTGAAATGGGTCTCGGTAAGCCAAAATCAAGGTGTTGACAGGGCTGTGTTCCTTCTGGAGACTTAAGGGTAAACCAGTTCCTTGATTTTTCCAGCTTAAAGATCACTTGCATTCTATGACTTACAGCTCCATTTCTCCATCTTCAAAGCCAGCAACACTGGGCCTAAGTCTTTTCATACCGCTGTCTCCAGTCCTACCTCTCTTTTCCATTTATAGTAATCCTTCTGACTACACCAGGTGCACCTAGATAATCCAAGCTAATTTCCCAAACTCAAGGTCAGTTGATTAGCAGCCTTAATTTTATCTGCAATCTTAATTCCCCTTTGCCATGCAATTTACATAGTCAGTTTCTGGGAATTAGGACGGGGACACCATTCTACTGCATCATTTCAGTATGATTGAAAACTAGTATCTTGGCAAGTCCAACACTCATGAAATAGTTATTAAGAATTTCCATTTCTTGATGGTTCAGAAGGACTTTTGAAATAGTGATTTTGATCACTCAAAGCCGCCCAAGCTAATGGTGTTATTATTTCCCTGTGGCAAGCAGTTGTCTTCAAAATCACCCTTCCGGCTTGAGAGATTTGCTTTTCAAAAATGATCTACACTTCTCCCTCTTTTGCCATGAAGTGAACAAGTGAGTGACTGAGAAAGAAGTGGAGGTGGAAGGGGAGGCTTGGAACAATATTAATGAGCAGAACAATCCACCTGGACAATGTGGGGACCACCTGTTTGTCTCATTACACGTGGCGCTCTTGTGTATTGACTGACACAGGTGTGAATGGTTCCCTCCCCAAGAACATTTTCTCATGGCTATAAAACGTTGCTAAACAACATAGGGCCTGATCTAATCCTGTTGATTTCTCCACGGATTAAGAACCTCTCTCACCCCGTATTATTATTGCCATTTAGTGAGTTTATTTCATGCAATTTCCAACTTCCTAGATTTGAGAGCAGGACATCTTTTGCTCTTCCTTTTCTTGCCTTCTTTCCAGCCTTCCCACTCTTCCCTTGCTCTCTTTTTCTGTAATTCTTTATCCCTTGTCTTCTCTTCCAGTGTTTGTTCTTTCTCTCTTCTCTCTGTCTTCCTCCCCCTTCACGCTCTCCAGTCCCACCTCCCTCTCCCCTTCTTTCACCCCCTTTACCTGTGGACTTCTAATTGGCAATGTAATTGGACAAACTGATGACTGAGATCAGGAAGACAATGCATTTTAACAGCACTTCAATTTAAATCATGCTTCCTAATGAAACATTCTCAAAATACCACACTCAGTGTACATCACTTAGTATCCTTAAAATTTTTTTCTAGATAAAACATGTCACCACTCAAACCATTGCATTTACAGAGTACAATAGAACGTTTTATACATTCTCTCTGGTTTTTAAAGTACCACATGCTAATATAGAGATTTGAAAAATTCAGAAAGGCACAAAGAGGAAAATAAACATCTGTCATCTAATCACACAAAGAAAAGCACTAGTAAATGTTTTGAAGATCACTTTATTTTTTACCATAAAAGAAATATGTATCCCATGTGGCAAATTCAGAATTTTCAGCAAAAATATAAAAAAGAAGATAACCATTATCCAACTATTCAGGAATAACAATGACGCAAAAAGATATATCTCTTTCCTGTATTTTCTCTGTATTTCTACATAATTGGATTCAGGCTGAAGGTAAAATTTTGTGTCTTTCAGTCTCACATGATGAACATTTTTTGATACCGTCAAAAACCTAACATATCTTTTATTTGCTGAGTAACTTCCCATTATTTAGGCATGGCACAATTTATTTTCCAGCCCTCCGTTTTTGGCCATTTAGATTGTTTCCTATTATTCATCATTATAAATAATGCAGTGATGGATATCTTTGTGAACAAATTGTTTTCCTTATCTGAACCAGTTACTTAGGAAACAATTTTACAAGTGGAGTTTGGGGTCAAAGTGTGCGTTTCGGAGGCTCTCAATGCATCTTGTCCCCAAAGGCAGAGGCAGTCCTTCCTCCCTTGCTCTGAAGTGTGTTGATCCAACTGTGATATCATGGGACCATATTGACAGAGTAATTGCACCATTTTATGGTGGAAAAAAATTTTAATTTCTCTTCCCAGATTTTGATTATGATTCACCTTCCATCTATCTTAATGCAGTTGTTTGTAATTTTTAAAAGGATACTCTATTTTAGAGCAAGTTTAGATTTATAGAAAAGTTGCAAAGAGAGTACATATAGTTCTTGTATTCCTGGCACCTAGTTTCCCTTATTGTTAACATCGAGCAATATTATGCGTGTTTGTCACAACTAAGGAACCAGCATTGGTACTTTACAATTAACTAAACTACACACTTTATTTAGGACTCATTAGTTTTCCGAACGTCAGTCTTCTGTTTCAGGATCCCGCCCAGGACACCACATTACACGTTAGTTATTGTATCTGCTTAGCCTCCTCTGGGCTCTGACAGTTTCCTAGCCTTAACCTGTTTTTGATGACCTTGACAGTTTGAGGAATATTTTGCAGAATGTCCCTAAAGTTGGGTTTGTGTAGTATTTTTCTCATGGGGTTATGGGCTCTGGGGAGGACCACCACAGAGGTAAAATGCCCTTCTCATGACCTCATACCTGGGTCACATGCTGTCAATATAACATATCACTGATGGTGCTTTCCTTGGTCACCTGGCTGGAGTAGCATCCACCATGCTTCTCCATTGTAAAGTTACTTTATTTCTTCCCTTTCAGTACCAGTACCCAACTCTGTGGAACCAGGTCACCAAACACAAGCTACACTCAAGGCAGGGTTAGGGTGGAGGAGTTAAGTTCCACTTCCTGGAGTGAAGAATATTTAGTTAAACTTTCTGTTAATTCTTCCTTACAGGAGAAGTTTATACTTTTAATTTTATAAAATGAGCATGTCACATAGAGATAACCACTGGTAAATTTTTCGGAATAATTGTTTTGTTTATAGAGAAATACATACCAAATATATATGTACATGTGTCTGTGTGTTTTATATACATACAGATGTACATTTTATATCTCTATATATCAAATGTAGCAAATTTGGAAATTGTAGGAAAAGTGTAAAAGAGAAAATAACTCTTATCTTAAGTGTTTTTGCTGTGATCAGAAATTCTTGATTATACCTTTGTGCTTTGCTTAATAATTGCTATTCACTAGTAATTTGGGAGGTCATAAATTGTGTCAGCCAGGGTCACGTTTGCTTCAGGCCAATCCATCTCCAAGAACGTCACCCTTATCAAGGTTAAGGTCACTACAAAGGTCACAAATGGTGGGTAAACTTCAGCTGTCATTCAGGTGCTTCAGAAAGTTCAGTAGCACTTAGCACATACTTTCCAGAATTGAGACATTTGTTTGTGCTGTATAGGTTTTGACAAGAATGCTGTGTTATTTTATGGCATAATTATTCTGTTGGTAGGGATTTTTAATGTTTTATGCCATTTGTCATTTATCATGGATTATTTGGGGTATAAACAATTTTAAATGGTGAATTAA
The DNA here is from genome assembly GCF_009834535.1 of Camelus ferus. Classification (NCBI taxonomy): domain Eukaryota; kingdom Metazoa; phylum Chordata; class Mammalia; order Artiodactyla; family Camelidae; genus Camelus; species Camelus ferus. The sequence goes on along the minus strand of NC_045698.1, from coordinate 23,617,184 downwards.
AACAAAAGTAGACTTATTTTTCTAAGTTTATAAAAAGGATGAATTTCACGTGTAATCTCTTTGACATTGGTGTGAAGGTTTAACTCATTGTTTATTTAAATCTGTTAAAAGTATGTCTTATTAATCGAATTATTTTTGTTTTTAATGTTCCTGAAACCATCAAAAAGTTTCTAAAGATGACAGATGGAACAATAGGTTTCCTCTCCTTCCTAACAATAACAGAGAATAAGAGAGGAGCTGTTTTAGGATACGAGATTTTGACAAAATTCTAGAGGATAGAAAGTGGGACAAGTAATAATCAGTATTTCATGGCCAAGTGAACCCCACCCCAAACTGTGCACACTGACAGGATATAGACAAGAAGAAAGTTGATTTGATTCAAGGACCCCAGAGTGTTTTGAGACTTAGAGATGCTGGTATGATGGAGGGCAGGGAGGATGGGGCTGAACACAGAATTGCTGTTTCCACTACCTCAGGCAGAATGACTGCAGTCTGGTGTCCACCCCCTAAGCCGTACACTAGAGTCTTCTCTGCAGGAATTAAGTGGGGCCATAGGGATGTTTATTATACTATTCTTTGAGTTTTCTGTACTTTTGAAATTTTTCCAAATAAAACATTGGGAAAAGAACAAAAATCACATATATACTCTTAGACCCACTTTTTCCGTGCAGTGACATCCAGGTACTGCCTGCCCATTTTGCAAAGAAATCAGAACCATTTGCAGAGGGCTGGTTCTGGTGTGGTCTGTTCGTATCCACAACCGCACTGCCATGAACTGTTTACTGGTCTTCTCCACTTGGACGCAGAGAGGATGGTCAGAATGGCTGGGAAACTGAACTCTAATGAAGATGATGTCTGGTCAGTTCAGGGCCTTGTTTAAGGAAAAAAATCATTAAACTTCAGGGAGTACTGAGACTTTCTATCATCACTGTTGTCGCTATGTGTTTTCCCCAACTCCAAAGCCCATTTCCTGGACCCCATGTAACACCATGGAGAAAATAAATCATTTTGTTAAGCCCTAGTAAAAGGAGAAAGTCCTCATTAGACCAGATTTTTGCCTTATCACTTTCTTCCCTGAAGAATTTGATTATTGTGAAGAATATATATATATATATTTCCCACTATTTCATTTCTCCAAAGTTGATGACATTGGGGTGCTGGACCCTCAATGCCCAATTCTGGTGTCATTTTCAGAGAGATAGTGACAAGCTGTGGTATGGTTCCAGGGAGATTAACCAGACTGCTGAAGGATTAGCACTATAGGAAATGAAGAATGGTTGAACAAAATGGATGTATTTAGGCTGAAAAGAGAAGCCTCAGTGGCACATGATAAACGTTATCCAATATACGTAAGCAGATACCAGGTATAAAAGATACCAGACATGTTCTGGTATAGCTCCACAAGGCAGAGCCAAGATGATGAGTGGAAGTTACAGGGACACAGATTTTTGATACCGTAAAGGGAGGAGATTTCTAGTAATTAAAATACATGAGCAGTAGTGGATGCCTTGAGAAATTGTCTGTCTTCACTATAAGTACATTTGTGGTTTGGGTGAATGGAACTGAGGACGCAATTCCAGTGTCAGCTGAAAAATCGACCCTTGATGAATGTTAGGGTAAGATTCTCCGATTTTATAAGAAGCCACTATTTTTGAATTAATGCTACGTGCCAGCCCCTGTAATAGGGGCTTCCTTGCAATAGTTCTTTTTGTTCCTGTGAACAGCTTTATCAAGTCAGCATTCCCCGTTTCTCATATGCATAGCCTGAGACTCATCAGTCGACCACTTTGACCGTCACACAGGAAGAGAGCTCAGAACCAGGGCTAGAACTCAGGTCCAGATTCAGCAATTAAGTCCCAATCCCTCCTTACCATATTACAACCATGTCATGGTTGTAGTCCATTATGTGGATATGAAATCAACTTAGTGTGTTAGAGCCAGAATTTAAATGAAATGAAATAGAATAACACAGAATGGAGTGTATCAGAATGCCTCCTATGTGGGAAAAGAGGGGAACACTGCTTCCTGAAATTGTTGTTTGGCTGTATACTGGGCTCACAACATGAAGTGTATTTTTAACTGTAGGTCAAAGTGAACACCTTAACCTCACGGACCCTAATCTTCTTGACTTCCCATCCTTAGACTTCTTCGATTGGGTTCACTTTGGCGACCTATTCCCGTGACCACTCCCCTGGTGTATGAGCTTCTGAAGGCTGCTGTAACAAATTACCACCGACGCAGGGGCTTAAAACAACAGAACTCTTACAGTTCTGGAGGTCAAAAATCAAAACTCAAGTGTCATTAGAGTCACGTTCCTATGGATTCTTCAGGGGAGAACCTGTTTGTCCCCTTTTCAATTTCTAGAGGCCGCTTGTGTTCCTTGGCTTGTGGCCCCTTCCTTACCTCACACCAACTTCTTGCCTCTGTTAGTACCTCTCCTACTGCTCATTCTGACCCTCCTGCCTCCCTCTTTTAAGGATCTTTCTGATTACAGTGAGTCAACAATCTCCCTATCTCAAGATCCCTAACTTAATTACATCTGCAAAGTCCCTTTTAGCATGTAAAGTAACCTACTCACGGGTTCTAAGGATTAGGAGGTGAGCATCTTCTGGGGGTCATGTTCGGCCTGCCACATCGGGCTTGTGTCACAAAGTCTGAATGCTTAAACTTGAATGTTCCCCTTTCTGACCACAACCTCTTCTGCATTTATCTTGTCACTTCCTTTGACTTGCTTTTAGCAGCTCACAATCTCAGCTGAGGCTTCAGCCAGGCTCCGTGAAAGGCTGGTGGCTTCTCCCATTCTTCACAGCAGTTTCCCAGATGCCTTTCCTACTTGCCTTAAGTAGATGATTTTACCCTCTATTTAAAGAGAAAAAGAGGTCTCTCATATGTACTGCTTCAAAGACTCTCCCCTCTTTTCCTACCTGTGCCGTCTTTGAAGGAAGATACAGCATTTCTAGTCACAACAAAGTATTAGAGAACAGAGCTTGTTGTACTCAAGATTTCGTAGGTGAAAAAGATAAAGGAGTCCATGTTGTACATGTCCTGTGATGCTCCAAGTAAAAAATCCCCATTTTCTTTTTTACATCTTTCCCTTTGGCCGCCAGCTGGTGCATCTTCTTCTGTGGGCTTTTCCTTTCTAGCCTCTCCATCTCCAGGTGCCACTTTGTCTACATCTGGATTATTTCTGAGACTCCCAGCTTCTCCCTTCTTTCTTAAACACAGTTGCTTAGAGCTTTCTCAGTTGCCATTTCCCTTCCTCAGACTACTTTAATGTTGTCTTCAAGGATGGGAAAGTCTATTCTACTGAGTAGGAAGTTTTTTTGTTTTTTTTTTTGCTCTTGGCCAAAAAGTACTACAGCCACCCAGACCTGTTCTCCTTACGTGATAGTGGGGGGTTACAAATAACTAAAATAAATTCGTGCTACTGTAGTCATGACTTTAGTGGGGCATAGAAAATGGAGACAGTGAGTGTGGACTTCCTCTTTAATGAAAGAGCCATTGGGAAAGCAAATCCTTCTTTAACTTTTTGTTTTAAACATATAATGAGGATATAAATATTTACCCGTGTTCACATTCACATCTTAAAGTCTCATACTAGACCTCCTCTCCGGTTTTTTTCCCCTTTTCTCTGCTGTGGCACTTAGTGACGTTAACACGCCATCAAATTCTCTCGTGGTTCGCCAGCTCCCATCACTAAGCCACCAGGGAAGGCATTCCCCTTTGGCCCTAAGCCGTTGGTAAACATCGCTGGAATGCTCTGTTTCAGGCCAGAATCACTTTGGTGGCCATAGCAACTGTCTTGACACGCTATTGGACTCTTCCCTCCAGGTGTGGGGGCTCTCCCCGATCAGGGACTGTTGCCCATCAAAGTGGGAGAAGCAGGGCCAGGGCTGCAGCCCAGGAAAGGCTTTGCATCCTGTCAGTGGAGGATGGTTTCTGATTTGAGAATGATGGCCTGCTGGGATGTCATGAAAAAATAGTGCTCTGTCTTGGCTAAATATACCATGATGGCTTTCTGCTCCCTGTGGGAGAAAGTTCTTTCATTTGTTCTCCCTAACAACATGTTTGCTGGGCTCCCAATGTGCTGGCAAGTTTTCCCCAGTCCGTTTAGTCGGACCCCTCATTTTCTAGTGATGACAAACATGGATTGCTGTTTATAGAGACAGTTTGAAAAACAGAAAATCGTTCTCACGATATGTTGTATTTCTGTGATGTTGGTTGTAATTTCTCCGTTTTCCTTTCTTATTTTGTTTGTGTTCTCTTTTCTTCTTGATGAGTCTGGCCAGAGGTTTGTCAATTTTGTTTACTGTTTCAAAATAAAAAAACAGCTCTTGGTTTGATTGATTTTTTTTCTGTTGTATAATGACGTGTCAATGTAGTATCCTTGTTTGTAACACACGTACCTGCCTGGTGAGGAATGCTGATAGTGGAGGAGGCTGTGGAGGGTGGGCAGAGGGTATATGGGAATCTCTGTACTTTCTGCTCAGTTTTGCTGTGAACCTAAACTTCTCTAAAAAACAAAGTCTATTTTTTGAAAAGATTAAAAAAAATTGTTCTGAGAGAAGATTATTGGGAGAAGAAGAAAGAGTCAGAAGTAACCCTAAGTGTCTGATGGGGACTAGGAAAACCACCTGGTAAGATGTTGTCTTCCACGAGGCTCCTGCCCCATTCCTGAAGATAACGTGGAAGAGAAGTTCTGATGAGCTTGTGGTTGCTACGATGTCTCTTAGCTGATGTTCCTTGATTTTGTTGGCTTATCTAGGAACTCATGGTTTGAGATGTCATTAACATTCCTTTTTTAATTTTTGAGAATAGTAGATTTGGTAGGGTTCTTTCTTTTTTAACATTTTTTTATTGATTTATAGTCATTTTACAATGTTGTGTCAAATTCCAGTGTAGAGCACAATTTTTCAGTTACACGTGAACATATATATATATTCATGGTAGGGCTCTTAATATTTGTGTCAGGCTAGCTTCTTTCAGACCACACATTTTCTTCTTCATGTGACATGATTTCACGTTTATTTCACATTTCAAATCCCAAACAGTTATTCAGCTGCTTCCTAGAAAGGTTTAAACTTTATTTTTTTGGCATCTTTTAAGTGCCCTGATCTGCCAAGATGTTATGGATTCAGGGGAATATTCTTCACAATCAGCAATCATTAGAGCAGAAACTTCTTTTGATTGGGATGAACTAAGTGTTTAATTAGGGTCATAATGAGCATTTCCCCATATCCTTAGTGTTAACGCCAGTTTGACAATGGGCGAAGATAAAAACAATCAAGCATCACCTAATGGAATACTGTGTTTTTCAAAGTATGATACATGGATTGCCTATATCAAAAACCCCAGGTGCTTGCTAAAGTGCAGATTTCTGGGTATCATCTTAGGTTGACTGATCAGAATCTCTGGGCTAGGTTCCCAGGTGAAGGCATTTTAAAGACGCTTTCCAAGTGATTCTTACAGCCAGTAAAGTTAGAGGTGAGTCTTCATCTAATGCCTCATTCTCTTTGGTGATTACTTTTATAATTTCTGAAACTCCACTTTATTGAGCTAAGTGGGTGCCCTTCTATTAGGTACTGACTCTTTATTCTGTAAGAACAATAGTTAGTGAATCTGGGGGAACAGCTCTGGGGAATTACAATGGAATAAATGCACTCAGTTCCAAGGGCTGCCAGGTATGAAACAAAGATAATTGAGACAACTTTTGTACCCTTAGATGAGCAGGTTTTCTTCTGGAACCTCAAATGCAGTACTTCCAGAAATAAACAAGTATATTAACCATGCTGCAAGATGAGGAAATGATTAATTGAGTCACAGGGAAGAGTCCAAATACCATCATCTTGAGGAACTCCATGGAGACAGCAAGGCCAGGCACTGTTTGGGGTCATTTTTAAGTATTACCTTATTCTGTTCTTATCAGAACTCCTCAGCAAAGAATATGTTGTCATCACCATTTTACAGATGAGAAAATTAGCTCAAAGTATTAACTAATTTGACCTCCGCTCATGCTATTTCTATTAAACCCTGTCATAATTTTTTGATCTTACGGTTTTTTTTTTTTCTGAATTCTCATCCACTTTTCAATGAAGGGATAGTTTTTCCTACTACTTGGACTCTGAGATGCCAGCTGGGGAGTGATACCGGACTCAAGGTCTGGGCTCTAGACCCAGTGCCATCAGAAGTCGTGGGCCAGCCTCTGGGACACGTGAGCACTATACATTTTTCAACAGGAAAATGCTAGGGCTTTGCTGTTCCCCTTTCTACTATTTTATGGATAACAGTCTTGTCTTCCAGTGTGGGTTATAAACCTTGAGGGCCGGGGTCACTGCCCCTCTTAGAGCTCTAAGCACTGGGCTGGCCATGTGATGGATAATCAATAAGGGTGATCTGGAGGGGTGATTTTATTCTTTCCTGTGTATAGAATGGGGAACATGTGGTGCCTTTCCAGTGATTCATGCACTGTAATTGAGTACCTTGGATACCTCTTTATCCTAAACCAATTTTTTCCTGTTCTTGATTTCAGAATATTGTTGATCATGTTGTCTTCATCACCATAGGAAGAGACACACTGATCTGGCAACTTCTGACATTTTCAAATACAATGGAAATTCTTTCCAGGACAGGTTGATGAGTTTTGATGGCACTGTTCCATTGCACAACTCCAGAGGGGGACCACTCACAGTTTTTTTTCTGGGTGAATAGCACCCCCTTGAGTTGTGCAGCGCAGGGCCCTGAGTATTGGAACTGATTTGATAATTTCCTCCTATGTCTTTTGCAATACCGTCTTTTTCACTCTTCAGTCTGCTGTTTTTAATTGGTGGTAAAACCCAAAGGCATGACAGCATAGGTTAGGTGACTCTTCAGGGTCTCTGGGCTTCGTGATTCCAGAGCAGTCTATTCACAAATTCCTTGTAAGATGCTGCCAGTTTCCCACTGGATCCCAAATCATTGCACTAACTGAAATATAACATCTAGAAAATCAAGATGACTAACACTTTGATGGGAGTTGAGGAGAAGAAGGCGAGGTTGTAGGCAACTGTTCTCAATGGGAGACTAGGAAAAAATGAATTGGTTCTCAAGAGGCTGTGAAGGTCCTCTCCCCTGCCCTTCCTTAGCAGAGAGCAGTGGACGTTCCATACCAGATGATTCCCACAAGGCAGCTCAGCTTTTTATCTCATCCCCACCAGCTGGTCTTGCCTGATAAGTAGGAAGCAGTATAAGTCTGATCTAATGGCCCCTGAGAAATCCCCCTGCCTTAAAATGTTTTCCATTGGCCAGCCCCTAACACTTGAGCTAGTAGACATTACTATTATTATTATTTTTTATCAAGTAATGCTTTCTATAAAGAATTAAGGATAGCTTTAAAACTAGTTTATTAGTGTTAGAAATCAGAATAACAGTTACCCTTGAGGATGATTTCACTGGAAAGAGAAACAGGAAGTTTCTCGGCTGCTAGGAATGTTCTGTTTCTGCATGCAGGTATTCCCTCTATGAAAGATTAATGGGACTTCACAGTTATGTTTTGAACTTCTTTCTGTATGTTTATAATGCTTCAAAATGAAGTGTATTTAAAACAATTCTTAGAAGATAGCCTCGGGAGGCACTCACAGATATTTATAACTTAGTTAAACAAGGAGGTGAGTTTATTTCTGTGCTGGGACTACTGGATACTGGGAGGAGGAAGAGTAGATGATGGATACTGAATGACTGGTCCTACTGTATGATACAGTAGGATCTTGTTGTTTATCTATTTTATATGTAGTAGTTTGTATCTGCTAATCATTATGCTGTACACCAGAAACTAACACAGCATTGCAAAGCAACGATACTTCAATTAAAAAAAAAAAGAGTAGACGATGGAAAGAAAAGGGCAGATTTGTCTTCTTTGAGCTTTTTCCTGCAGCTTAGTCTGCCCTGATTATTCTGGGAATCTGTTCAAGCCCCCAGTGGATTGGATACTAATTTTTCAAACCCATTCTCATTCAACTTCAAAGATAGAAGAGGCGAGCAGGTTGTAGAGAAGACTGGAAGGAAGAACTCCTCCTTTGATTCAAATCCAGAGTTGGCAACAGAAGAAGGTGGTTCTCTTGGGCAATTAGTTTCAGGGAAAGCGTGGGGCCAGCCTTCCTTCCATCGGAAAGCAAGTCAGGTTTCCCAGCTGACCGGGCTCTGGCTGGGTGAGAAGAGACCAGTGAACCATGGCCACTTGGGAAGCAGATATACAAAGCTCTGTGTTTATATGTTGAGGGAGGGAGGCAGTGCAGGGCTCAGCTGGGAAATCTTCCCGCCTCACTCTCCAAGAAACCAGCGGGTAGCTCTTCATCCCCTCCTGTCCATTCCCTTCTCTGTGAAGCACACACACGGGGTCCTGGGGCAGCAGCCCCACTTACATGTGAGCAGGTGTCCCACTTCCTGTCCAGCTGGTGAGTCACCCAACTCTTCTAGATCTCCACCCAGCTTCTGAGAAATATTTTGGCTGCATAGGTAATTGCCAGGTGCATGCTGGCAAAGCGGGCTTTGTGGAGGAATGCAAATGGAATTAAGCCTTTAAGAAAATGCTCATTTGGCTTTTAGGCACTCTTTGCCCATAAAAATAGTTATCATGTTCTCAACTGGTGCCCCATCTGTTTCTTCTGCAATACCTGGGTCCAAAATTTGAGGCTGAAGAAGTAGCAAGGTGTCCTTCTTGTTGAGGTTATTTTTCTTTTTCTTCAAGGACATCAGTATTAGGTTGATGGCAGTTGCACAAAGGGACTCCACAGCAGCCACCCTCAAGGAGTCCTTGCCTTCTGTTTCGTTTCTAAGGAACAAATGAACTTCATTAGCAATAGTCCCACATTCTCTGTGTCCCTAGGCTGTGATCTTTGTCTCAGACTAGAAATGGCACCAAATCTCAGCCCTACATGAGTCTGCTTCCAGCTATTTTATTGTGGTCTAGAACTGGTCAGTTCTTCCTGTCCCAGAGATTTTTCCTCCAAGAAATATGCTGAGGAAAAAAAAAGTCATGTCTCCTAAGAAATATTAGCAAATTCAGAGTCAGATGTAACCACTACTGGAGCGGACAATTAAAATATTCCCACCCTGAATTTGTAAAGCAGTTGGCATGGGGCTTGGATAAGCTCCAGCTCATTTGATTCTCCTAACAGTCCTATGAGATAGTAGACATTACCCACCTTTTACAGGTTGGGTGACCTATTCAGTGTCACACAGCTATTCTTGTCCTTCCTTTTTTCTGTTCCCTTGTTATTAAAGATACTTTAAGGTTAGTAATCAAAGTAGGAAGCCAATTGTGAGATTTATGTTTAGATCTGGTTATATTACTGGTACAATGAAGCAGACATTTTGGAAAGACCCCCAAGTCAAAGGCGGTTCAACAGAGAGCATCTTCCTTCATGGGGGCCCTTTTGCCTCCTGACCTTGGGGGCCACTCAGCTAGTCTTCAGACTCGTCTGTGGAGCAGAGTAGCCTGGCTTGCTGAGTTGTGGTGAGGGGGCTTGAACTCTGGGACTCTCACAGTTTTCCTAACCTCAAGGCTTCCAGGTTAATTTTTCAGACTTAATGTTTCATTGAACTGCTATGTTGACTCTGGAGAACCTAAGACAATGAAAAGACATAAAATCTGAGCCCTGGAAAGAGTGTAATGACAGAGAAGACTGTGGGCCATGCCCTTGTCTAAGAGCTTTGCATAGATTAACTCATTTAATCTTCACAACAGCCCTTGGTTATGCCCATTTTTCGGTTGAGAAAGAGGAAACTGAGTAAGTCATTTACCCCAAATCACAGCACTCATTAGTGGAAGAGCTGGGCTGTGAACCCAGTTTAATTCCAGAGTCCAAGCTCTTGCCCACCTCGATGTGATGCCTCAAGCTGGGCACTGAGGGTGAGACCTTTTCTTCATGGATATAGAGTTCAGATCCTGAGAATTAAATCCAACCTAGGAGATCATTGGCAAAGGAGTTTCAAAACATCTCAAATGGACACTAAGACATTTTCTCCAAGAGAAAACAGAGTTGTAGACCTGACCTCCAAAAAGAGTTACCCATTGCCCAGCATTCTCCAACTTATCGCTGATCCCCACATCTGTGAAATGAGAGTGCCTTCCTCTCCCTGGAAACTGCCAGAGGGCTTTCCACTGGAAACTCCCAACTCAATTTTAGATCAGGAACTTAGCGTTATTGTTTCTTTGTTTCCTTGAGAGCAGAATGGCACTGAACACTTCAGGTCAAACCTCTATGTGAACATGTAGCTACCCACGTACAGGAAAATGTTCCCAAAAGTTGTCAATGAAATGTGGAGTGAAAGTACCAGTTCCAAGTCAGGGCACCTGGGGAGCACTAGTTCCTCACTCAAGATTCATAGGTATCCAGCCATGGGTTTTCGGGGGTAGAGGGAATCCATGAACCTGTAAAACTGTATGCTACATTTTGGAGACATATGTATATGTGCATTTCTTTTCATTAGCATCTCCAAGGGGTCATGACCCCAAAACATTGAATAACTTTGACTATGAAGACATTTCACTGAATTATTTATGTGTAGCTCTTCTGTGAGACCAGATGGCAAATGATGAAAGCGCTGTTCTCATGAGTTTCGGGGATCGTCATGATCTACATAATTTTCACTTTGCTAATTTTCTTTACCTAGGTAAAGAATAGATTCTGACAGATACACATTACTATTTATATAACAGAGGTAAAGAACAAGGGCCTACTGTATAGCACAGGGAACTATATTCAATTTCTTGTGGTAAACTGTAATGGAAAAGAATCTGAAAATATATGTGTGTATATGTGTGTGTGTGTGTGTGTGTGTGTGTGTGTGTGTGTGTGTATAACTGAATTGCTTTGCTGTACACCTGAAACTAACATTGTAAATCAACTACACTTCAATAAAAAATAAAATTAAAAGAAGAATTGATTCAAATAAGCCTTTGTATTGCATGTATTTACAGAGTGGATTTTTCCAACTACCACATGGAGACTTTTTCATTGAGCCTGTCAAAAAGCACCCGCTGGCTGAGGGAGAGTACCACCCACACATCGTGTACAGGAGGCAGAGGCAGGGCGTCCCAGAGATGAAGGAGCCAACCTGCGGATTAAAGGGTATTGTGACTTGATCTCCTCACTGGATACAGGAGGTTGCTTTGTTCTATTACTGTCTTTTCACTTGTTCTCATTCAAATCTGTTATCTCCTCCTCATTCTGGGGCCAGAAAATATATACCCTTGTATAAATCATTTCACTTCTCGGTACTTTTTTTTTTTTTAAAGGGGAAAGGAAAAAGGTATCTCCTACATTCTTGCCAAGTTAGTTGATGGCACTCATGTGGTATTCACACTGGTGAACTGCTCTTTTTAAAAGCCTCTTCTGAATCCCTTAGAGGAAGATAGTTTAAATTAAAGACAATGATTTTCAGTGTCAGCAATGTTATGATACATTAGCGTGGACTATTACCAGGCAGCTTGTCATAGCTGCATATGGAAGTCAGATTTAAATGTTTAATGATGCTGATAATGATGTGTGAAGAGAAACTGAGAAAAAAAATCAACACATTATCGGATGATGAATTCGGCTAAGGTTCTGTTGGCTGCATTTTGCTTGTAGTCCACCTCCAAGTATGTTCCCTGCCCCTGTGCCCTGGGAATGATCTGATTTGCTCCTCTCTGCCTTGTACTAGAGTTTCAGGTAGTTTTCAGAGGTAAACTGACCCAAGTTATTTCCTTGCAACTCCCAATTCTTTTTAATGTGTAGGAGATTGTAGTCTATGCGTAAAGGGCCACTGAAAATTGGGATTTTTAAAAAAATGTTTATTATTTAGTTTCTTCTTTCTTCAGAGAAAAAGTAGTGGGATAGAAGTTAACAAAATAAACCATCATATTATTTATATGTGCCAAGGATTTGGAACGCATGGACCTCAAAGGGAAAATAGATAGATGATGAAGGAATTAGGGAAGGTGGATTCTGATAAGGGTTTCAGTGGATTCAGACCTTGAGCTTAGCAAGTAGGAGAAAGAAAGGACAGGGGGAGCAGTAATTTCTCTCCAGACGTCCCGGGAGTTTCTTCTGTAATCTTAGCAGAGCATGTAAGCAATAGAAAATTCTGAGTCTGTAACAGTTTCTATACACAAAAATGGACAGCCGCTTTAATTCCTTAACTTTAGTAAACAGTTGTAACTCTGATCTAAATTAGATGAGCTAGATAAGTTATTGTCTAAATCTCCTTCCAGAAATCACCAAGAGAAGAGAAACACCATCCGGGTGGTTTGATTGATTGAGGTACCAATCCAGATAATTTAGTCTCAGGGTGAATTCTTAGAACTGTGTCACCAATCCAGTCACCTGAATAACTGCCCAGTGTCTGTACACCTTGGATGATGGATGACACTTTGGACGTGTGATTCGGTATTTTTTAGGTCTCTAGGTCATCGTGATGGTGGAGAGTGTTACTAAGGCAGTGAGTGAACTTGGCTGGATAATTGCTCCTGGAGGCGTGGCTGCTCTGTGAAATGTTAGGCTATTCCTCACCTTCCCACCTCGAACACGTCTCCTTTATAACCCCCCTGTTGAGGTCGAGTTGAGTAATAGTGAATTGAGAATGGCATGTATTTAGTCATAAAGGCAGAAGAGATGAATAGGAAAAGAGTGAGGTTTACAAATGTCATGTCCCCGTTAGGCCACACCCAATACCACAGTGATGGTGCTTGTCACACAATCTCATCATTGTGCTTCTAGGCCAACCTTAGGACCACCCACTGCTATGAAACCTTCTCGGATTTATCCCGCCTTGGGACAATCTTTGCGCTGTGAATTTCTCCACACACATCTTCTGAAAGATATTCTTTTATACTTGCTGAAAACCCCAGGATGTCAGAAGTGGACGCTTTGTTGGAAAGGTGTTTGAGAGTGCCTCGTGCAGCCCCTTTCTTCACCAAAGAGGCAACTGTGGCTCAGAGGAGGGAGTGAATTTTCAAAAGTGTCAAGGTAGCTGGTGTTCAGAATGTAGCCAAGCTCATGAGTCAATGGTCTATTATACCTCGTGCTTTATACTCTCTCATTTTTATTCTTTAAGCCTTCCTTGAATATAAATCATGTTTTATCAACTCTCTGGAAAGCCCCATTAGAGTAGGAACTCTCTCCCCAAACAGTGTGTAACAGTGTTAGGTGCCAAGTAGAAATTCATTAAATCATTGAATGAAATGAAGAGTGATTTGTAGCCACATAGATGAAACTAGCGTGCACTAGCGTTGAGTCCACGTAACCGTGATAGAAAGAAAAAAGAAATGTGCATTTTCTAGATGTTGAGGAAGTGTCAGTTTGTGACTTATCTCCCTTCCTAAGACAAGAAGCATGATTCGGCACTTACACGGCAACTAGAGATTACAGAATAAGCTAATGTACATGCGATTATACTTAAAGTATACTTGACACTTAGAATTGAAAAATCTTTGTATACTGAAATGTGCTTGGTCTCGCTGAACCAGGTAATTGCAGTGTTCTTGGACCACATTATCCTGCAGAGGTGATGGAATTAACTGACACTAGCCATATCATTAGACAACATTAAGGTGCACCTCACGCTTAGGGCAGTTGGTGCTGCAAGATTGAATTACTGTGATTATATCAATAAAGACCACCTTTCCTTGTGTAAAACAGCCTGTCTTTGTAATGGTCAAACAGGGACATTCTTGGTATTGGAAAACGTTGTAGTTTAAAAGTACTCTGGAAATTCGGGGGAGAAAGTGTAGCAATTACTTTCCCTGAAAATGTGTCCCTTCACTTATATTTATTTCCCACATGGAAAAGTGCCCAGGAATTTCACAGCAAGTCCCTTATCAATGTGGCCCAAAGTAATTAACTTCTTTTTTCCCCAGGACTTTAATGTGAGGCTACTTTGTTATTGATTTGATCAATTTGAACTAAAATTTCTTAACCCATATGCTTTTCTGAGACTTGTTTTTGCTGAGCCCTGCCAAAATTCTCATTTTCTCTAATGTTCTGGAATCCATGTTAAATTATGGGGAAATATAGCTTGCTGGAATGAAATCTAGAGCAAATTTCAAAACCTCATTTTATTGACATTGACAAGCTCCTTTCTGTTAGGTTTTTTTGGTGGGAACGTATCACACTGGGGCGCGAGTGGCTCTTGGATGGAAGTATCAGGGGGACTATGGTTTTTGGAAGCTGGGGCAGGAGAGTCAGATAGGTTGCATGACAACAGCTCAGGGTCATCTGTGGCATAAAGGGGTCCAGGCAGGTGAAGTCAGAGTCTGGGATTTCGTGGATCAGGACACTAGGCTAGAAACACAGGCTCTAGTCCCTGGCATGCGCTTTTGTGTTCAAAATTTATTCATTCATTCAACGAATCTCTGTTGGGTATCTTCTCTTTGTCTGGTGCTCTCCTGGGTTCTGTGAGGACAGCTGTGACTAGGATATAGATCTTGGTCTGAAGAGCTGACAGCCTAGATATAGGATATGAGTGAGTAAGGCATCTGGTCCAGGGTTTATCTTTATAACATGTGGTAAGACCATGAAAGGAAATGGAATCATAATACGTGTATTGGGCTTTTGGTTACACCACATTATGTTTGTGCCAGGACGTGTAGCTATAATCCGTTCCTTTTCTCTGCTGTGGAGTACTCCATTATGTGAATTTTGCACTTGCTCTGGTCTCCTGTGAATAGATCGGAAACTTTTCCAGTTTGGGGCTATTATACATTATATTGCACAGACCATTCTTCTACATGTGTTTTTAAGAACACAGGTTCATAGGGTTTTTCAGGGCACAGACCTAGTAGTGTAATGAAATCAATATCCCATAGGATGTATACATCTGTGACTCTACCAGATGGTGCAAAGTTGCTTTCCAAAGTTGTTCAAGAGCAGTGAGTATGAGAGTTCCCATTGGTCCGTATTCTGTCTCATACTTGATATTCTCACGTACAAATTTTGCCAGTTTCATGAATGTGAAGTGGTATCTATCTATGCTTAATGTCGAAGTTACACATATTCCACTATGGAGTTGGGTCCCGAGTCTATGGCTTGTGGCTATAGGTTCTCCGTGAGTAGTTTTCTGCCCTGTACCCAGAGTCCAAGCCCAGAGAGCCAAGTTTACGTTTGCTTACTTGCTTGTTTCTGGTTCACCTTTTTTTTTTTTTTTTTGCTTAGAAGATTATTTATTTTATATACTTATTTGCTTTTTATTTAACACTTTTTATTGATTTATAATCATTTTACAATGTTGTGTCAAATTCCAGTGTAGCACACAAGTTTTTAGTTATACGTGAACATATATATATTCATTGTCATGTTTTTTTCTCTGTGAGCTACCATAAGTTCTTGTATATATTTCCCTGTGCTATACAGTATAATCTATAATCTTGTTTATCTATTCTACATTTTGAAATCCCAGTCTGTCCCTTCCCACCCCCCACCCGCTTGGCAACCATAAGTTTGTATTCTGTGTCTATGAGTCTAATTCTGTTTTGTATTTATGTTTTTTGTTTATGTTATTTTTTTAGATTCCACATATGAGCAATCTCATATGATATTCTTCTTTTTCTTTCTGGCTTACTTCACTTAGATTGACATTCTCCAGGAGCATCCATGTTGCTGCAAATGGCATTATGTTGTCAGTTTTTATGGCCAAATAGTATTCCATTGTATCAATATACCACATCTTTTTATCCAGTCATCTGTTGATGGGCATTTAGGCTGTTTCCATGTCTTGGCTATTGTAAATAGTGCTGCTATGAACATTGGGGTACAGGTGTCATTTTGAAGTAGGGTTCCTTTTGTATACATGCCCAGGAGCGGGATTCCTGGGTCATACGGTAAGTCTATTCCTAGTCTTTTGAGGAATCTCCATACTGTTTTCCACAGTGGCTGCACCAAACTGCATTCCCACCAGCAGTGAAGGAGGGTTCCCTTTTCTCCACAGCCTCTCCAGCATTTGTCATTTGTGGATTTTTTAATAATGGCCATTCTGACTTGTGTGAGGTGATACCTCATTGCAGTTTTGATTTGCATTTCTGTGATAATTAGTGATATTGAGCATTTTTTCATGTGCCTATTGATCATTTGTATTTCTTCCTTGGAGAATTGCTTGTTTAGGTCTTTTCCCTTAGTCTCTAGTCTGGCTTTTCACCTCTGCGGGTCCTAAGCTGACCTATTTTCTCCAGAGCAGAAGTAGGGAGCAGCAGGTGCCCTGATCAGCAGCTAGCTCCTTGCATCAATCAGGGTTTAGCCAGAGGAGCAGAACCAGTAGGAAATATATATTAAGAGCTTTATTAGCTTTATTGCAAGAAATCAGTCTACATGATAGTGAGGGCTGGCTAGGCAAATCCAGAATCAGTGGGCAGGCTGTCAGGAAGTGCAGGCTGTGACTCTCAGGCATAGCTAAAGAAGCTGTCCACGGGTAGAATTTCTTTGTCTGGGAAGTCTCAGCTCTGCTTTTAAGGTCTTTCAACTGATTGAATCAGGCCTAACAGCATATCAAGAATAATCTTCTTTACCTTAAGTCTACTGATTATGGACTTTAATTACATCTACAAAATGCCTTCACAGTAACACCCAGATTAGTGTTTGAGTAACTGGGACTGCAGCCTAGCCAAGTTGCCACAAGAAAAAGCTCACACTGCATCTTTTACTT
Organism: Camelus ferus; assembly: GCF_009834535.1. Lineage (NCBI taxonomy): Eukaryota > Metazoa > Chordata > Mammalia > Artiodactyla > Camelidae > Camelus > Camelus ferus. The sequence continues at coordinate 23,600,531 of NC_045698.1, read as the reverse complement.
TTCTCTCTGAATTTCTGCTGACTTGTTTTTGTTTTTCTTTTTTCCTATTTTTGGCCTCTGAGGATTTACCTCCTTTTTTAATGCTATAAGTGTTGTTAGGGGCTTAATACTGGGAGAGTTTTTCAGAATATCTAGTTTACTATATTGAAGTCTTGGGTGGATATCTTAAGTCATTTGGGAATTTTTGAGTTGGTTTTTAAATGGCATGCAGAAATCTTAAATATTGTAATAACATTAACAGTCGTGCATTAGAATTAGTTAGCCTACCAGATCCCTAAGCTCTGATATACTGTAGAGGGTGGGCATTGTTTACAGTTTTGTTCTAATTTAATGGAAATTCAGTGAGTTGAAGATTCTAAGCAACCTCCATACCGAGTCTAAAATGCACTGTTAGTTTTCCCTGGCTAACAGTCAACTTTCTTGGTACAACCTGCCTGAGACTTGCTTTGAATTTGACCACCTGATTGCTTTATGATTACAGCTACTCCACAGTGATCCATGCTTTGCTTTGCTATGAAGTAGTTAACCTTTTAATTGTTGTTCTATACTTTTTATTCTTTGTCTTAGTGAAGGGGCATATTATTTTTGATTACCTGGTTTCAGAACTGGTGGGAGGCTTGGCACAGTGCTTCAGGCTTTTACTGGTGAGAGGAATGAGAAAACTGTCAGAGAAAATTGGGGGAAATACTTCACATGTGAATGAATGGGAAGATAAAATGGTAACCCAGTTAGTTTTGTTGGCTTAATAAAACCCAAGACAAGACAATAGGAGCTCAGAGCATCAGGCATCTCAGCACAGTCGCTCTGTTTTTCTGGGATGCTCATTTATCCAGCTGAAGGCCTTTATTCATTAGCTGGACCTCACCATGGTAATTCCTTTCTTTGCATTTTCTCAGAATTTGACAATTTTTGGACTCATATTTAGGTGCATACATTCCCGCCCCCACAAACAGGAACCAGCTTCCCTGGGAAAGAGGGCATCTGCTTATTTTTACCTCCCCCAGGATGCTCTGCACTGAGCACATGCTGTCAGAGTGGCCAGGACTTCCCTGAAGTTTGGGTAAAATTCTGGAAGGCAGAGAGCACTGGGGAGTGCTTGCTAGGCGGGGAAAGGGATTTGGATCAATACAAACAAAGGATCAGTTTCAACTAAAACACAATTCTCTTGTAGGGCAGAAAGTCCCAGTTTTGAAGGAGTACTGTGTAAGATGGTAGCCATTAAGCTCCACTTCACTTCCCAGAACCCTATGGGGAAATGTGCAAGGTGACTTGATGGGTAGTAGCCCCTAGCTCTGCCCCTGGTCATCCTGGAGCTTCCATGTGCCTGGGGAGGGCCCAGGAGGAGGCTTATTCTATTCTGCCCAACCTTCTGGTTCCTCCTGCCACCTGCAGAGACTGAGAGAGCTGTCTGATGGCTCCATCCCACTCTGGTCTGCTCACCAATGGAGCCATCAGTGTCCTAACAAAACAGTGATACTGTCCCTAAAAAAATGAATGACTCAGTCTCAGCTTCAAAGCTCTGTGTGGCAAACAAGTTCCTGGTGTGGTTTTTCTTCTTCTATTCATGTCTTCAGTCAACCCACATTACCGAGTCTTATCATTTCTGCCACCTAAAGAGTTTCCTAACTATGTGTGCCTTCGGCATCATAACCTCTCACTTGGATTACTGCGAAGTCTCCCTGCCTTTGATCTTTCTCGTTAGAAGTCAGAGAAGTACTTCTAAAACCTAAATTAGATCATCTCTCTCTCCCATGCCCAAAGCCGCCTGTGAACCCTAAAGATCCAGCTGTTCAGTAAGTTTTAGGATCTCCTTCTCTGGGTAACATCTGCCTTTTCTCTGGTTTCATCTCATCACTGCAGCTGTAGCCTGTGCCATCCTGGTGTTTATTCCTCAAAGATGCTTTGCTTTTCATTGTACTTAGGCTCCTTCTTCTGAAACATGTTCTCCCCAGGGCTTTACTGACTTTCTTCTGTCTGTCTTTAGGACTCACACATGTCTTCCTTCAGAAAGCTTTCTCGACCATCCCTCTGTCTGCATCAGGTGCCTCTTAACATCAGCTACTTCCCCTGCCACAGGCTTGACCATATGGTGAATATCTGTCTGTATCCTCCTCTGGGCAATAAGCTCAACAAGGACAAGAATCACATCTGCTTATTCACATATGTGTCCCTGAGATCTGGCAGAGTCCCGGGCCAAGGTAGGATGTTGAACGTATAAGTATTGAACTTACTGGCCACCTGTGCTGCATTTGGCACCTTCGGGGATGCTTATATTTTGCCTTTATGGAGCCAGTTTAATCCATGAGAATACCCACACCTTCCTGAAGGAATTCAGTGGGTACTCTGATGCCTCGCTGTTGAAGAGGAACATGCAAGACGTAGAAGTGAAGGTTGGAGTCATGGCCAGAGGTTGTAGCTGAAAACAACTACTTCACATTCTTATTTTGGAAAAAAGGAGAGGATGGATGGATGGATGGATAGACAGATAGATAAGAGAAAGCAAGTGACATTCATTTACTCAACAAGCTCCTACCCTGTGCCAGGCACTGGGGATGTGCTTGGTGAATACAATGTAGACCAGGCAGGAGCAGAGAGTGGGGGAACCCGCAGGTAGGGAGGAGGTGGTGTGCTCTCTCAGCGGAGGTAAAGAAGAGCAGGTGCCTTGGGAGATAAACAAGTCAGAGAGGACCAAGTCAGTCACCTGCGGCCGCACTAGCATGCCGAGTGCTAGTCTCTGAGCCTAGAGCCCACGTGGTTTTCAACCTCCTGATAGAAATAGAAAGACAAATTCCCAGCCGGTTCACTAGGCAAGTTTCTGACATCCTTCCAGCCTCATTTCAAATGCGACTTCCCTGTGAGGCCCCCGCCCCCATATGGACAACCCTAGAAGGAGTGATTGGCCCTGTCCCCAGCTCACTCTGAGTCTCCATGTGACTCTGGCTGACTTCCACCTTCCCTCCTACCATTCTCCCCCTCCTTCTCTGCCTCCCAGGGGTTCCTTGATGTGAGCTCACCCCAGGGCCTTTGCACTCACTGTTCCCTCTGCTTAGAACACTCATCCCCCAGATTTCATACTGGCTCGTTCTCTCACGCTATTCAGATCTCTGCACAAAATCACCCAAGCCTTCCTTGACCACTGAGTAAGATGGCTTTCTCCATGTCACTTTGTAAACCATTTATGCTGCTTTATTTCTTTTCACAGCCCTTATCATGATGTGATTTATCTATTTATTCATTTATTTGTTTATATTCTATCTCTCTCCGACTAGAATGTAAGCTCCATGAGGGCAAACACTTCATTGCTCTTGAACTCTGCTCTATCCCCACTGCCTTGGACAGAGTCTGTCATAGTGTTGAATGAATGAGTGAGTAAATAAATGAGTGAATCATAGCTTCATTAATGATTATCCTGTTGGACTTGCATTCTGTTTCTGCCACTAGACTCATCTTTATATTCGAAGTCTCAGGGACACTTGTATCCTAAGTACCAAGGCCAGTGTTGGCTGCGTAATAATTATTTATTTGATGAATGTCTGTCCATTGAATGAGCGAATGATGTGTATTTGCAGTGGGGTCCTGCAGGTGTGAGCAGATACGCATTGTACCTGGACCAAGGGACTAAGCCGCCCAGGTGTGCTCGGAGTCACCGAGGCAAGGCACGCGTGTTCTTTTGGCAGCAACGAATGTTAACTTCGTGTTTGTCCGCAACTTGATTAATGCCAGTGGTTGGGAAAACAAACATTCCCCCCCAACACAGTCCCATTTCTGTGCAGCAGCTGGAAGTCTTATAAATAACCGCAAACTTGTTTCTTTATGGGGAAGGAAGTTTACTTGGTAGATTTGAAATTAAATATTTGAGGAAATTATCCATGACTTTATGGTCTAAATCCTCTCCTCCAAAGGCCCAAGAAAAGGATCCCTAGGGTGTTTTCTGGGCCAATAAGCCAAAGATTAGAAGGTTCCAGAGTTATATTTACATTGGTTTGTGTGCTATTGATTGACCTTATTTCTTCAGAAATTTTACTTTCGTGCTTCCTCTGGGCCAAATACTAAGGGACACAGCCCTGAACATTCCAAGAGGGACCCTGCCCTCATGAACTTGTGGGAGGAGAACTTAAAAATTATAAAGATATTGTAGATGAGCACTGTTGCTGTAAGAGTGTCTAGAAGAGGAACTTGATGTGATCAGGAGGGTCAGAGAAGGCCCTCCGCGAAAGGAGCCTTAGACAGGGTTCAGATACCTCGGGAGCCGTCTTCCCTGAGGTCACGTCCACACAGCATCCAGCATTTGAGGAAGGGTGCCCGTTAGCGATTAAATTGTGCCCCCCTCCCCAACTCATGCTGACGTTCTAACCCTCGGTACCTCAGAATGTGACTGTATTTTTGGACATAGAATCTTTCAAGAGGTCACTGAATTAAAATAAATTAAGGAGGCCCCTATTCCAATATGAGGAAAAACAGGAGACATTTGGACACAGACAGACACAGAAGGAAGATTGTGGGAAGATACAGGGAGAAGACTGCCATCCACAGGCCAGGGAGAGGCCTCAGAAGAAACCTACCCTGGTAAAACCTTGATCTTGGACTTCAAGCCTCCAGACTCGTTAGGAAATAAATGTCTGTTGTTTTAGCTGCTCACCCTGTGGCGGCCCTAGCGGATGAGCACAGCAGCTGTGTGTCAGCCTACCTGCACAGCCACCCTCCAGTTCTTTGCAGCTGCGGGCGGTTAGATACGCTGCCTGAGCAGCTGAAGATTGCGCAGTCAGGTTCGGCTGGGGCTGGCTTCGTGGCTGACGTGTGACTAGTGTGCTCTCCCAGGGCCTTACTCAGAAGAGGCCTGGGACCTTGCAATTCTTAATGGCTTTATCTTTGAATCAGTGCCTTGGAGGTGAAATCTGGTGGCACGACGGAGCATGCGCTGTGGGCCTGAAGCCTTGGCTCTTACGTGTTTCTTCCTCTCGCCACTGGATTCTTGGCCACGTTCTTCCTGGCTTCTTTGTGCCCCAGTCCCTCTTGGCTTCCTCCTCTGCACTCTGACACCACTTCTGCTGTGACCCTGCCTGGGCAGTGACTAGGTTGCACTGGGGTCAGTGGGGAGGCCTGTGTTCCACGGCTGCCCTCTGCCCCCCAGTGGGAACCTGGGCACACATGGGAGGTCCAGGATGGAGTGTGTGTCCGACAGAGTCCGAGGTGAGGTGACAGCGGTCCTCCCCGTCCCACTCTGGCATCTGGCAGGTGGCTTGGAGGAAGACTGCTCACCGCCTCCCATTCAGGGACTGGACGTATCCCGTTGTGGTGTTTGCAGTTCTTTGGGGGGTCGCCCGTCTGCTGTGGGCTGGGTGGTGGGCCATGCGAAGGGCTTTGTACACACTGGTGTCTCACACTTAAACAGCGAAGATCTTGACCTGTCTCTCTGATATCCCTAGGCCCTGGCTCCCAAGTGCTCTCTCCTTTGGAGTCTTCTGCCCTCTTTACACCTTGGCCCATCCCAGACTCCCACACCTGACACAGAAGCACAGTCTGCTTCTCCCGTCACCCTTCCCCTGACTCAGGGGGGCCAGCCAGCACCAGCGTTTCCAGGACCCTTAAGCTGGGGCTGCAGAACTTCAGAGTCGTGAGTCAGTGGATGTGTCTGGTCCATCATCATGAGTCAGAGCATCAAAGGGAAGGAGTGGCAGTCCAGAAACTGAGTCTGGACCCAAGATCCTTAATATCTGGAAAAGGAGAGAGGCGAGAGTATCATGCTGTAGCAAGATTAGAGGACTTACTCATCCAGGCCTGGCTCCACTGCACACTCACATACATACGCACATTTCTCTTGAAATGCAGTGCTTAGTTAAAAAAAAAACATATGTTTAAGTGATGTCAAATACAATGGGGCTGTTATTCTGAGTTCATGACCTCATATTTTAGCTACATTCAGCCTGAGTAGGGGTGTGTGTGTGTGTGTGTGTGTGTGTGTGTGCTGAAAGCCCAATGTATTCTCTTCGTCAACAGAGGAATTCTTTGTTTAATTTAACTGAGAAGGGAGAGTCCAAACCCCTCAGAGAAAAAAGAAAAGGCTCCCCTTGCTGAGAAGTCGTGTGAAGAACAGAGCCAGTGTCAACGCTGCCAGGAGCCGGCCGGCACCACGGCTGCGCTTCCCCGGGGAGAGCTCTGCTGAAGTTACACAGAAAGGGGCAAAGGGCTCATGTGCATGAAGCCACCTCCTCACCCACCTGCCCTCCAGAAAACTTTTAGTCGGGAGTCAGCCCTTCTTACCAGCAACTCTGGAGCCCCAAACCTTGGTCCTTTGGTGCTTTCTCCCAGCGGGGTTAGTGAGCACTGAGATACTGAGGGCCAGCTCCATCCTTCCTCGGCCAGCTCAGCTGCCCTGATGCGGACACTGCCCAGCAGTGACTCCTGCGCTGCGCACACTGAAGTGCAGGAGACAGGCAGCTGTCAGTGCTCATCTGCTGGGAAGATCCATTGATAACAGTATCTGCAGTGATGAACCATCCCTAACTGAGGGACCAGGTGGACGACTTGATGCCTGAGAGAAGAGAGCCAGAAGCTTTTTTCCTCGTTAGCTCTGTCAGGCTTCAGATCTCTTTTGATCTCATTTCTCCGAGGAATATGCAGGAGATGGGCCAGGTTGAGAGTCAAAGGTACTTTTAATTTGCATGCCTTCTATTTCTGGGGAACAGTCCCAATCAAAAGCAGATGATTAAGGGTTGGGGAGAAGGGGAGCAAAAGCTCCCTGATAGGAGATGTGCTGTAATTCAGGCCTGAGAAACAAAAGATCAAAGGACAGTCCCTGGGACAGAGCAGTGATTTGTCCTGTTCATGACTGTGGCTCCAAGAATGACATGAATCTGGCTGGTGAGAGAGTGGGCCATGGCCTTCTGAGGGGAGAGGTTGTTATCAAAACCCCAGTGGTTCCATCTCGCGTGTCTTCCACTGGCACCATATCAGGGTGGGAGACTGTCTCCAGCAGAGCTCAGCATGGAGACTCTGGGATCTTTCTTCAAATTTCAGGGAAGTTCGTTAGGGGTCTGGTTTTTTTGTTGACCATGTCTGTGTCCACATTAGCCTGAGTTCAAGGTGAAGCCTTAGCAGCCGGACCAGGCGCGTCTGAATTCCCACTAGCTGACCGGCCTTTGGCGAGTGGCGGTTTTCCTACTCCGGTTGCATCCTGTTGCTGTTTTCTCATCTGTAAGCCGTGGATAATGAACATTTCCCACTAAGGTGGGGTAGGGGTGGGGCCGTTAGGAGCCACAGGCTCATAGTTCCTGAGCTGCAACTCCAAGTTCCAGAGACTGCTGGAAACCAAAAGCCTTTTAGTGAATGTTCAGCAGATTTACTTGGGGGCAAAATGTGACCTACATTGATGTGGGGCCGTATGATTTTCATGTATCCTGGTTGGTTGAGACTAGCTGTACTTTTAGCTGCAGAAGTCTCCTTGTGTTCAATGTCAGGGTACTGCCGTAGACCCTGCTGGGGATATTCAGTAATACGTGGTACGTGATCCAAATTGCTTTTTTATAAATTTGTGGCCAAATACACAAACCATAAAATCTAACATCTTACCCGTTTTTAGGAGTGCAGTAATGTTATGTACATTCATAGGGTTGGGCAACCAATTTATAGAGCACTCTTCAATCTTGCAAAACTGAAATTCTATACACATTAAACAACTCCCTCTTTCCTCTATTCCCAGCCCCTGGCAACCACCATTCAACTTTCCATACTTTTATAATTGCAAAAATCCTGAGTTCCAATGCACATCTGGTCCCAAATGTTTTGGATAAGGGATTGTGGATCTTCATGAAGGAAGGGGGAATGGCCAACGTTTGACAGAGTCACCACCTATGAGGCTTTTGGTTTCCAGCAGTCTCTGGTCTTCCAGGGGTCTTTTCTTGACAGCACTCGGCTTCCCAGCATCCGGTGCCCTATGTGAAAATGACTGCAGAACATCGAGATCAAGTGCCACTAGGTTCTGACTAATAGCAAAGAGAGTATGGGCACCAGGGTGCAGTGCCTACAACACTTTCCTGTTTTTCTGTCATTCCCTTGATCTCACTCTTTTCCGGGAAGTCAAGGGGCAGCTGGTGGTGGCATCAGCTTGTTCACTTCAACCCGTGGAGCATGATACAGGATGCTCTCACAGTGAGAAGGTGTTCAAGCCTGCAGGCAGACTGAATTTGTGGGGAAGGTGCTGACAGCCCACTGAGACCTTGCTGGAGACCTTTGAAGCTGGACTTCTGCGTTTTGTAACACTCTCCAGGCGTGTCATGAAAAGCAATAGGTCTGACTTTTACTCTGTTAGTCCCTAGCCGAGCTCAGGCATGGAGACCTGCTCTGAGTCATGCTCTCTCTAACTGGAATGAATTCATTGTTTACATGTCTCTGAGAGTGTGGGAGGGAAGGGCTGTTCAAGGTTATCATTGGAAAATCCATCAGTGACCAGGCATCGCTGTTGGAATGTCTGCTCCATCCCCACCAGCCATTTCGTGAGCTTCCTGGGGGGAAATGGAGAGGCTGTTCTCTGCTGGAGGCTCACGCTTTCTCTCCCAGTTTGTAATCTCCAGGGACAAAAGTGGATGCTCGAAAAATTGGAGGCCCATGAGCACAAACATTCAGAACATGGATAACTCCTGATAAATATGGACAAACTTAGTACCAGAACTTCCACTTTGGGGTTATCTAAAATGTACAAAGAAGTATTTGCTTTCAAAGCAGATTACATTAATTGGGATGTCTTTATCATTATCATTATACTGTTCTAAAGAAAACTGTAAGAAGTCCTCTGTTCACCCCGAAACAACACTAAATAGAGAACTTTTCATGTTATCTGGCCCTGGAAAAACCACAGATGGTCAGTTTCCAAACATCAACATGGAACATTCCGAATCCACAGTGACCAGGATGCCCCCTGGGTGCCAGAAGTTTGGGATCAGCTCCAAAACAGGTTTCCTGTCCTTAGTGGCATTGTTGCCAGCATCACTGCCACCATGTGGCCTGCACTGGACACCAGCTGACCTCTCAGTCACCGGAAATTAAGGTGCACTTTCCCGATGAGGGCATTAGGCAGCAGGGACCTTAGGAGGAGTAAGAAAACAGGTGTAGGGTGGGGGACAGAGGGACCAAGACCAGGAATTAGTCTTGAAATCTGGACCACAGGCCAGATTCAGCCTGAAAGCTAAGAATGGATTTTACATTTTGAAATGGTTGCATTTAAAATGGTTGTACAAGTCCTCATATCGTATCCTTGATTTTGCCCCTTGAGCCTCTAAGCCTAAAGCATTTACTTTCTGGCCATTTCATTAAAAATCTTGCTGGCTCCTCATCAAGGCCAGTGGTTCTCAAAGTGTGGTTCCCAGACCAGCAACATCGGCGTCACCTGGGAGCTTGTTGGAGATTCACATCCTCGGGCATCACCCCGGATTTACTGAGTCAGACACTCTGGGAGTGGGGCCCAGTGTCTGTGTTCTGACTGGCCCTCTGGATAGTTGTGATGCACCCGAAAGTTTTAAGAACCACCAATGGAGACTGCCAGCGCCGTCATTCATGAGTTCATTGATTTATTCCTCAAAAAAAAAAAAAAAAAAAAAGAGGACCTGGGGCAAATGACTTAACCTCGGTGCGCTGGGTTTCTTCACCAGGAAGGGTTATTGTAAAGATCTAAAGAACTAAAGCGTGTGCAACGTGTTGAAGTAAATGCTCAGTGCATGTTAGTTGTTCTTTCAAATTTACTGTATTAAGAAACATTTTGTTAGATCTCAGGCCAGAGATCTGAGATCAAGAGAACGTACCCGAGACCTGCGATTTTACTAGAACTCGTTAAGGTACCATGCAGCAAGGCATGCCCTGGAGGAAGTCAGATGCCAGTCTCGAAATTGGGAGCCAAGGTTCTCCAGACCCCGTCAGGACCCATGGGTCCTCCTTCAGCCGGGCTCCGGGACGTTTCTCCAGCTCTGACCAGGCATCCCAGCTGTTCTTCCTTCCAAGGAAGTGCCCTCCCAGCCTCCTTCCCCGGCTTTTGGCGCAGGGTCCCATCCCTCACCCACCCTGGACAGAAGCACACATGCTTCAGTCATGAGTCACTCTCAGGACATCGGGCTCTTATATAAGAGTCACGCTCAGGGGATAGGGTTGGGGTGGGGAACTGTAAAAGCTGTACGTGTTGGCAAGGTGAATTGGATGTGTGATACACGTTAGCTGCTGTGGTTGTTACAGTTTTGTAAGTTTGTAATTGTTATTCAGAAATAACATGGTGGCTAAGTCTCAAGCTGGTTCAAGTCAAGAGAAGCAGGACATTCTTTTGGTCAGCTGAGGTTTCTGGCCGATGTGGCTGCTCCCTCGAGGGCTTTGGTTTCCTGTCCTGGGCTTTGCACGGCTGTGTCCTCCCCTCTGACCCAGAAGCACTTTGAGCAGTTCAGGCAGAACCCCTGGGGTGGGGGGGTCCCTCTTTGCCTGAGGAGGCAGCTTTCACTCCAGAGCCCCGGTCACAGAGTGATGGCTGCTTCGCTTGAGAGACAGAGGGGTGTTGGTCTGTGGTTGCTAGGAGGGGAAGTGGGGAGCATCCCTTGGATGGAGTGGAGGAGGGAAAGAAGGAAACCGGGTCTCTCTACTGTCTCTGATGGTGTGACCACTGCTCAGGGACTGCTCAGCCATCTTTGCAGGCAGGCATCCTGACGCTAAGAGCTGAGTGCGAGAGAGAGAGAGAGAGAGAGAGAGAGAGAGAGAGAAGAGCGAGAGCGAGAGAGCGAGAGGGAGTGTGTGTGTGTGTGTGTGTGTGTGTGTGTGTGTGTGTGTGTGTTGATGGTGGTAGGAGAGTCCCAGGCTCTGACATCAGATGGATGTGGGTGTGAAATCTTGGCACTGAGCTGCTCTGTGATCTCAGGTGAGTTTCTGAAGCTCTTTGAGCCTCATTGTCTTCATCTGTAAAATGCGTGTGGTCCTTGCTTGGCTAAGGGCTCAGTAGGTGCTGGCTTCTATTTTGGGGGCTAGTAACAGCTGTGACTCGCTGACGAGTCTCCTTGACTAGGTGTGGAAGGATGGCTTATGAAATGGCGTTGATGACAATTCTCAGGAAACTCCAGCTCACGTAGGTTCTTGTGGTCAACCACAAAGCAACTGGACTTGCATCATGCGTGGCCTTGTTGACATGCATTTGGAATTTAAGGACCCTGGTTGCCATGGCCACTTTCACTGACTGAGACCAATCCACCCAAAGCTGACTGGTCACTTCCCCCAAGACCAGCTAGTGATTAGTGTTGAAGTACCTCCCATGGGCCAGGAGGAATACTAACCACTTGAGAGCATCTCTTACTTAAGACTCATAGCTATCTTATGAGTAGGTGCTATTATTATCCCCATTTCACAGACAAGAAAACTGAGGCTTAGAGAGGTTCAATGACTTGCCCAAGCTCACATTGCTAAAAGTAACAAAGGTCTATTTTACTCTGAAACTTGTTTCACCATGCTCCAGGACTTTTCTATGATTAGTTGGCTTGAAAAAAATTTCATGTGGCAATTTTAATCAATCAATAATAAATATAAATAATAAGTGTAAAAATAAATATAAGTTATTTTCACCAGGAAAATACAAAATAATAAAATGAGGGAAATAAAACCATTCATAATCACACAGTCAAAAATAAGCACTGATTTGTGGATATTTTATTTATTTTCGAAGGTATGACATACGATATGATAATATAACTGAATTTAACATTGGATAAAAATATAATATGTTATAATATATAATGAAATATACAATTGGGATATAGTAAAATCTTTTCATGCAGCTTATACAGGAAAATTATTCCAAAGCAATTTTAAGGATTGCTGAAAACTCCTCTGTTGGGTAGGTCAAATTTTGTTTAACTGTTCTCCTAGTTTGGACATTTAGATCTTTTTCCAAAATTTTGTTATAATAAAACTCTGTATGATTATTATTTTTGTGTTGTGAATTTTGCCACCATTTAAAAATATTACTTTAGATTAGGCTCCTACAAATGAATTACTGGAAATATTTCCAAATATTTCCCAAAAGGCAATATGTATTCCTAAGGCAACATGTAAAAGTATCTACTTACTGTCTTACAAGCATTGACTAATGTATATTTTTGAATCTTCTCTAGTTTTATATGTGAAATGTGTTAGCTCATGGGTGCTCTAATTATTTCTTTGAGTTTTTGAGTCATCTAAAATTCTTCTTTAAGAATCACCTCTCCATGTTCTTTTGTCATTTTTCCATTGGATCATTAGCATTTTTCTTAATAATTCATAAGACAGCTTCATATATAAATATATAATACATTTGTTGTGTTTGTGAGAAAATACTTTTCCTGCATTTTACATTTTTGATATTTTTGATACCTAGATATTTCAGATTTTTTTGCTTGGATGTTTTTCTCTCCAGTTTCTTCCATGCCTTTTATGCTTACAAAGATCTTTCCCATCCTAGTAGCAGATAAGTATTCACCTATTTTTTTTCTGGTCCTTTCTTCCTGGCTTATGATTGGATTCGGAATGAGAAGAGAAGGTGGGTATATGGTATGTGCATTGCTGCTTCTGGCTCCTGGTGTCTGGGCAGACACCACTAATCTGTCACAGCATCCTGTCCTGCTCAGCCTGGATGCGACCCTAGAATATTTTTCAGTGCAGTTGCAGCTCTAGCCACGACTAGCCGGTCACTGTTGGAACAGATTATACCTCTTTGCCATCTCTACTGGAGAACAATTCTCTGATGTTGACAAGGATGAATACTTTTAAAATCCTAAGCATCCTACAAATCTTGTGTATTTGTGGAAAAATGGATAGTCTTGTTCGTAATAGCACACAGTCTAATAAGATGCACTCTTAACATTTCTTGATCAGGGTCACAAGCCATCTGCAGACTTCTGGCATCTTTCTGCTGGACAGCCTCTGCTAGGTCAGAGCATCTAACCCCTGTCACTTGTCCTGCCTTTCCAACTGGCCTCAAATCTGGATCTGTCAGCAGAGATCCTCAAGAAGGTGCTTGCTCTCTTCTACTTTACCTGATCTCTTAGGACTGGACCCTCATCTCAGTAGACATCACTGGCCCCTCTTTGGGAGCTGGATACCATATCCCACCCTCTCCTGGCTGTCTTGCCTCATTATCACTCATGTCTTTTCAAGACATTAGGTAAGGACCATATCTAAGCATAGCTGAACGAAGCTTAGGACTGGGTGAAAAGGCAGCAGGAGCTTCTGTAACATATGCCTGTTGTCTTCACTGCTCGCCGTACTGTAGAGGAAAAGAAAGGTACCAAGCAGAAGGGAAACTGGTGTTTATTAATCCATAATAACAATGATTAAAAATAAATTGCCATTTATTGTATGCATGGCATTGAGTTAAATACCGTACAAATATCATATCACAATCATATTCTGAGGCTGTTTTACTTATCCCTATTTATAGATGAGAAAACCAAGGCAGGTCAGAGACCTTCCAGTCAGTAAGTGTGGAGCCGGGGTTTGTATCCAGGTCAGTCTGACTCCTGAGCTGTAAACCATTATGCTCAACCCTTCCACTCTCTCCACGAAGGCAGAGACCTTTCCGTTGCTGAAGAGTGTCAGGAAAATAATTAGGTCACCCTAAATGAGCAAAGTTAAAGGATCATGGAGAGTTGCCCATCCTTCTTGGCCACAGTTAGGGATTTGTTAAAGCATACCAATGCAGTTAATGGAATACACCAGTGTGGAAAACGTGACGTAAAGTGGGGGCTCCCTAGAAAACAATCCTTGCTGTGTAATTAGGAGAAAGAGGGTCTTTTCTGTCTTTGGACGCTTGCTTCCTGATCAGTGGCGGGAACCAGCCTTTGGAAGTTCCTAAAGCAATATATAAAATTATCTGATTGATTTCAGTATATTTTCCTCTTATTAAAAAATAATACAGTTTTAGATTTTTATCCATTCATTTACTAGATTAAGGTAATGAATCAAAATTCTATATGAAAAATAAAAATAGACATTTAAACTAAATTTTAACCATATGTAGGGGGCAAGTACAAGAGCAGGAGGAGACATAGGGGAGATGGAGGAAAAGATTCTGTGGTCTTTCCTGCCTCCCACCTTTCCATTCACCTACCCTTCCAAAGACAATTAACTCTTAACACACACACACACACACACAGACACACACACACACACACACAGACACACAGACACACACACACACACACACACACACACACAGACTTTGATAGCATAGTGATGCCATCTTGTGGCCTTGAATGATATTGATACTTACAGAATGTCACAGATAATGCCGTTTTTGCAACAGCTGTCATAAACTGTATAAGTTCGCAGAGAAAGATTCAGATTGACCCTCTCCTAGGAAGGTCTCCCTTCCAGCCCTGGGTAGGTGGGGAAGGACATTGTTGAGAGCATCAGAATGGAAGAAGGGAGCCTTCTATTCTATGACTTTTCCTTGGAGTCCCAGAATTGAACTTTTGCCCACAGACACACCCTTAACTATTGTGTATTTAGGAAAGTTGGATGTTTAATAAGTACTCATTGAAAAGCTACATATATTCTGTAACACACACACACACACACACACACACAGATTTCTAATCCTCTTGTTCTACCACCTGAAACTAGGTGTTCTGATCTCACCACTGCCAGTGTCTCTTCCTTTCATTTGGGAGACTCTGCCACTTGCTAGCAAGCAGGAGTTGCCTGACCTGCCCATTGGCAAAATCCTAAATATTCATTTGGGCGATGCTTCTGATTCTTCAGAGCACTTCAGAGCATAAGCCCGCTGGATGACGTATCTCCCTGTAGTACTCAGTGAGCTGGAAATTGTTACCCTGCTAGACTCCGTTTCTGATTGTGCAAGTTATGTCTGCATAAGAAAATGTTTGGACACTTCATACAAATATAAAGAATATAAAATAGCTTTTATCACACGGAGCTAAAATGAGCATTTCACATTTCCTGTGCATCAGTCTCCTAGTGCATATACACATAATATACACGCACATATACACGTGGATGCACACCTGGATGTCTATGTGTACATGCACACACACACAACACACGCATATATACAGATGACACAAGTTACTTTCTAATGAGATACTCTTTAAATGAGATCACCACAGCTGAGAGGTTAAATGACTTGTCCAGCCATACCTGACGTTCCTGGTTAGTCATCTGATTCTAGAAATTCTTCCTCTCCATCCCTGCCCTAATTGGCCAGCCCTCTGCTGCATACTGACCCAGGCCCCCTGCAGGGCTAAGTTGGCCTTTCCCAGCCTGGGGCGAGAACACATTTTATGGAAGAGCCTGTGATAGCCTGAGGCCTGAATCCCAGCCAGCAGGGACACTGTCCTCCCCTCACTGTGGAGAAGTGGGGCTTAAAGAGCACATGGCCTCATGCAGAGAGGGTCGAGGGGTGGGCTGATACCACCAAATGCTGGTGATCAGATCTCATGCTGAGAGGATGCGAGGGCCACCAGGCCGAGGGCTTTATGAGTCTAGAGGTCACAGCTCTGTGGTGGGAAAGGGGTGGAACTGGGAGGTAGGGGGCACTGAAAATGCCTTCCATCCACCTCCCAGTCTGTGGCTGACTTTCACAGGTGGGTCCACCTCCCACCAGGGGCCCGGAGGGAGCCTCTCACCCAGAGCAGACAGTGCTGGCAGGTGGGAGCCCGGCTCTCTCCCCAGCTTTCCTCACACGGTCCTTCTCGTAGTCAGGGCTCCTGGCTCCGCTCCGCCTCTCTCTCCTTCTTCTCTTTGAGCCTGTGGATTTTCAGCTGAAAAGTATTATTTCAGTAAACATCCCAAATAGAATAACTTCCTCCAGCCTCAGGGAACCCAGCGGCATACAAAGAATGGGGCCTCCTTCTGGGGGAAGAGGGTGGGCTTGGGCTGCCCCTGGGAGGAAGACGAGAAGTCCAGGACTTGTTGAACTGACACCTGAGTGTTTCATGGACACGCCAGAAGTTGGAGTCCATTTTTGTTATATTTCTTTTTTCTCTGTCGGAAGTATGAGGGGTTGTAGTCTTTGTGTTTTCGATCAATCTGCTGATATGTCCTGAGTGCCTGCAGTCTAGATGCCTGGGGTAGATTGTGAACGGAACAGGCAACGTGCCCTCAGGGAGCCCAGTGGTCTCATGGCAAGACTGATAAAGAAACAGATAAATGATGCAAATCAACAAAAGCAAATGCAAACCAGTAAGAACCAGAAATGGAATTATCAGGTGAAGACGTAACAGGGGACGGAGGGGGTGCCAGATTGGTCTGCGGGACTCTTAGGCTGAGATGGAAGGAGAGGGGGCCCCCCACTCAAAATCCAGGAGGAAAATGCATGCAGGCCTTGAGCAGTGGCCGCTTGGCTTGTTTGAGGACTTGAAAGAAGGCTTCCAGAGAGACGATAAAGGGAATAAACCTGGAGAGAGAGCCAGGAGCTCCGTTGAATAAGCCCTGAGCTAACACTCATGTATCTCTAATCTAAAGGTCTTGGAAAGTCTAGAAAATGGAGATGCCCAAGAAACTGAGAACTCAGGACGCTATCTGTAAAGCTAACGTTTGCGTCGTTCTCTCCTCAAAGAAAAACCTCTCACCTTCAGAAAACTGTTTTTTCTCTAGAGAGGCAGCTGCGAAGCCGTGAAATGCCTCCAAGGAGAAAGGAAAGAGACACAAGTCTGAATGACCTGCTCTCGGATTGCTGAGCGTTCATTTGGAATTGCAGGGACATGTCCTTGTCTGTATCATCCCAGGCCAGACCTTTAGGCTGGACTTGACCTTGACCCAGACTTCGGGGACCAGGGCAGCCCTGATTCATGGTGCCCAGTCCAACTCTGTTTCACTTTCCTGCTTCTCGGCGCTGTTCCCCCAGCAGGTGAGGTGGAAACACTCCTCCGTGGGAGGGAGAGGAGGAGAGAGAGGACTGTGTGGGAGCCTCTGTCCAGGGGGTGGTGAGCTGACCTGATTAGAGCCCGAAGCTCCCCTGGAACAGGAAGGAAAACAGAGCAGCTGTCAAAGATCCAAGTCAAGGAGGTGCTGCCCCCATAGGCAGATTTCTGGACCTGGCCTCCCAAAAGGGTGGATTCATGTGGCTTCAGATAGTGGAAGGGATCAGAGCACCAGACAAGTGTAAGGGATGATTTTTAGGGAGGTGCTAAAGACAGATAATTTCTAGGTGGTCATGTGACTGGAAACTTGGAGCTCAGCCCCTGAGTTTCTTTAGGAACCCATATCTGCAGCCCTCCACCCAGGCCTCCTCAAATAAGCCTCCAGCGTGAAAGAGATCAGTGTCTTCGCCAAGTAAAGGGGACTTCAAGGTGAGTCCTCTGGACATATGCCTTTCCAACCAGACTGCTGCCTTAAGCTCCTTCCTTACAGATTTTTCTAGTGACCACCATACACCAAGCTTGTTTGGTGGCCACTGCTTGGGCTGTGTAGTGGAAGGTGACCTAGAACAGGACACAGAGACCTGGGTTCTCAGCCTGACATTGGCACTAATGCACTGTGTGGTCTGGGGCAAGTGACTCAGCCTCTCTGGGCCTCCATTTCTTCAGCTATAAATTAAAGAGTTGGGGATATATTTTCTAAAATAGCAGTGGTTCTTGAACTGGAGCCTGCATCAGAACCCCCTGGAGGGCTTGTTAAAATCTCTGGGCGCCCCTCCCCCCTGAGTTTCCGGTCCACAGGGTCTTGAGTGGAGCCCAAGCATGTGCATTTATAACAAGTTCCCAGGGGATGCTGATGCTGCTTGGGAGTCTGCCTGGAGATGGAAGTTTCCTGAGGTGTCCCCAGGATGAGTTGTAGCCATGGCTGCAGACTTCACAAGGTGAGGGTTTCCTCACTGACACATCTGGCAAGGCTGTCCACAGCTGTAGTTCCTTGAGGGGCTCTAAGCAGTGCCCGGCTCCTGATTCTGTTTTTTGATGGTCGTGATCTCCTTTCAGATGCTTCATCTCTGCCCCCTTTTTCCTCCTTCCTCTGATTTGGCAAGTTTATATCCACAGAGCTTTAAATAGTTCAGAGAGTTTTGACCTCTGGGATGGCAACTGAGTTTGATATTGTAAAGGGGGAGAGTTCTGGGTAATGAAAAAAATCTCCCTCTCTAGGGCTGGATGAGATGATAAGACAGGGGAGGAAGGACTGGCTCTCGTACTAAATGTCTTGCCTTAATATCTGGTCTTATATGATCAGATAAAGAGAAACTGTGTTGAGGGAGCCAGGCAACCCGGGAGGATTCACTGGAAGGAAATTGGGATTGGAATTTAAAGCAGAATGTTAAAGGAGCTTAAAGGTCATCCAACTCAGTGGTTTTTAGAAACCAGTGTTTCTGCAGAATTGTATCAGGGGCTGTTACAGGGGTGCTGACTGTCCACTTTTCAAAGGCCGCCAGAAGCATCTGGTGAGCAAGCAGAGCGAGGTTGGTTAGGTGTGCTGGAGTAAAGGAGAGTTCGGTGCTGTCGCATCGCAGGGAAGGTGGGCAGGGCACTTGTGGGCTTTGGGGGCCTGAGGTGGGTGATTTCAAGGCAGGTCTTGTAAGGGAGGAAATGGTTGGGATTTGGACATGTTTATGACAGAATAGCTTGGGATTGGTGGGCTCAGCATATTAAAATGGACCTTGATAAGCAAACTATTATATAGTTTGCTTGATACATATAACCTTACCCTCCAGAAAAGGACTGTCCAGAACCCACAGCTAGTGTACTCCTGCTCAATTTCAAGATTGTTTAAAATAGGAACAAAAAAGAATGTCTGTTTCTAGAATTGTTTTGCATAAAGAAATACAGGGAATCATGTGGACTTCAGTCCTCAGGACCAAGGAGAGCGGTTGCTGTTTGGGTCCTTGCCCCTCCCCTGCCCTCTCAATCAACTAGAGCACCTGTACATTCTTCTGTTTTCTGTTTGGGGTTTCTCCATCAGATTTCATTGAAAGAAAGGGCTTTATATCTTGAAAGGGGTTCAAACTCCAGACGTACACAAAAATCCCCATTTAGAATAGAGAACACTGAAGTCCAGAGGGGAGGGGCAGTCACACCATTGGTTCATGGCACAGAAGAGGACACGCACTACCTTGTGCCATGCCCCTGGGGCAGTCAAGACAGCAATGCTGGGCTCAGCCACAAGTCACCACCAAAATCTCAGTGGTACCCAGTAAAGCTTTCTCCCCCTCATGTACATCTGAAGGGATGAGACAGCTTTCCCACATCTTCCATCTTTCCCGCAGGAAACACATGGTCTCCAACATGCTGTGGGAGAAGAGAGGAAAGTGGTGGCTTACTGGCTCTGAGATCCAGGAGCAGTTGAAAATACAGGTCACATCCATGCACAGGCCACTGGCCCCAACCTGACTGCAAGGGAGGCTGGGACGCCCAGAGGAGCCCAGGAAACACTGGTGTGCACTGACTACCTCTGCCTCATCCAGGATTTGGGGGTGCATACATGCTTCATCTTGTGCTGTTTTATCCCCTAGTTTCTAGAGGAGAAACTTAAAGAGCAGTAAGGAGCAGTAACTTGACCACTCCACACAGGCTGGAACTGATGTGGCCAGCACTTGAACCCAGATCGAACTGAAGATTAGTGCTCTTGTCTCTCCCCTACCCTGCTAGGAAAAGAGACATGTGGGGGACGAAGAGGCCAAAGCCAAATGGCTTTGAGGTAGGAGAGATCTATGTACTTTGGAGGCAGAGAGGCAGGAACAGGTAGACCTGAAGTTGAAATGTAGGAGGTTGAAGGGAAGACATATAAGATCTTAATGAGAAAAACAGGATTAAAAGCACAGATAAAATGTTAGCAAGCATAAAGAGATGGAATTATTTCTCTTCCTCTTACACAAAAGAAAGAATAAGAGAGCAGTTTACAGACAGTGAATATAAGGATAAATGGAGCCTGTACGCAAAACTTGGGATTCTGGTGACAGATGACAGTAAAAAGGGGAGGAGCCCACACTGAGGGGTTAGGAAAAATAGCATGGTACTTAGATGAACCAGGTTTGCACTGGGTCTTGTGATCTGAGCTTCTCCATCACCTGGCCCCTCCTCTCTCTCTGGCTTCCCTCTGGCTTCTATGATCTCCCTCTGAGGCTGCGGGCTGGGCGCTTCCTCCTTGCTCACATCCTGCTTTGCCTCAGTGAGGCCAGTTTGCTGTTCCAGTGTCATCAGACTTTGGTGGTCACTGCTTGTCCTGACTTAGTGACCCCTCAGTTGCCTGCCTTGAGCCACCTGTTTCCAGAATTACTCCTGATGAATTCCTCTCTAGCCCTTTGGCTTGTTAACAGATTAGTTGTCCCCTCTGCACTCTTTTCATCCCTCCAGCTAATGACAGTCCTCAGATCTACATAGCTAAATTCTGCTTAAAGGAATCAAACTCATTTTGATATTTGGTCTAAGAAAAAAATAGGAAGATCCAGGTTTCTTAGGAGAGGCAGCGAGGCTGCCTGAGTTCACATCCCAGTTCCACCCCTAACCAACTCTGAGACTTCACACAGGTTACTTAATCTCTCTGGGGCCCACTCATTCTTCATCTGTAAGATGGGGAGAGTAGTAGTGTTACCAGAGAGTAGGTTCTTGTCTCCTATGGGAAAGAATTCAAGAGCAAGCTGTAGTAAAATGAAAGAAAATTTATTTAGAGAGATGCATACTCCATAGACAGAGTGCAGGCTGTCTCAGAAGGGAGAGTGGCCCTGGGAAATGGGGGTCCTCTCAGGATTAAGAGTGGCCCTGGGATACAGGGATGCTTGGTTTTTATGGGCTTGATAATTTCATATGCTAACAAGTGGGAGGATTATTCCAACTATTTTGGAGAAGGGGCAGGGATTTCCAGTAATTGGGCCACCGCCCACTTTTTGGTCCTTTATGGTTGGCCTCAGAACTGTCATGGCACCTGTAGGTGTGCCATTAGCATGCTAATATATTACAATGAGTGTATAATGAGGCCCAAGGTCCCCTGGAAGTCAAATCTTCCACCATCTTGGGCCTAGTTGGTTCTAACCAGTTTGCGTCCTTTCCTCAATTGCTGCGTCATTCTTTTAATAGTTGTGCCCTGCCCCCTTCCCTCCTGCTCAGTAGTTTTTTACCTCATAGTATGTTTCTAAGCATTAAAATTTGTTGCTATATCTAAAAGATTAGGATAAACTAGAACTAAAACTTAGACCAGTGGTAAGAATAATGTAACTGTTTCCCATCATCATTTTTGTTATCAAACACAAGCAACACAATCAAGGTCAACAGTGATAATGGTTCTATTATTTGTAAAGATCTGTGTCACTACTTTGCTTAATTCTCATAGCAAATCATTACTAGTGGCCCATACCACTCTTTTGGTTATAAGAGCTTTCATTAAGTTTAAATATAAAAAGGTATCTTCTGAGTTTGATGGAAATGTGGTTACAGTGTTAGTCATATTACAGTTTTGTATTCTTGCCACGGGAAATATTGTGAGCAATGGAGTGCTTTTATCTCAAGTTATAAGGGAAAGTTTTATTGAAACCAGGATGAGGGGGAAGTCTTGTCACGTTGCCATCAGAATGAAAAGAAGAGTCTTCACTCACTCATCCTGCTGCTTGTTTATATAAAGAAATCTCGGCGTCAGGTCCTTGTGAGGAGAGACCGTGGCATTTGAGCTGAGTTCTTTGGGGGCTCAGAGGACCATCGAGAGAAGGGCAGTCTCGTTTAGTAAGATGGGAGGCTGAGCTGCTGGTTTTCATTCTCAGCAAAGGCTCCTGCTCGAAACAAACAAAGGAAGGTGCAGGTGGTGAAAGGGGGAGGCTGTGGAACCGACCCAGGAAAGCTGAGATAAATCCAACTCAGGATGCAGAATTCAAATATTTTCTCTGGCGTTGACAGGAAGGGTGGGCTGAGTGTTCGCTCTGCTGAATCAGCAGTATGTTCTGTCCTGCCACTCCCCTGTCATCACCAGGCCTGAAGCCTTTAAAATACCAACACTTAGCATTTTGTGGGTGGAAATCCAGATGTAGGGAAAAGGAACCCTTCCATACTGGGAGACCGTGGGGCCCTTTGCTCTGGCCACCTTGGAGCTGTAGAGAAGGGAGAAGGCAAGGATCCCTCCCACAGTTCATCCTGCCTCCTGATCTGAACTCCCTATGACAACTGATCGACCGGCTATGGAGTTTTTATTTTTAAAAAAATTCATTCAACTTAAAAAAGTTATCAAATCTAAGTGCACATGTCACAAGTACACAATTTATAAATTTTCACAAACTGAACATCCTCATGTAACTAACACCCAGACCAAGACACAGACTATGACCAGCTCTCCAGAAGCCCTCCCGTGCCTCTTTCTTCTGCCCTGACCTCTAACAGGATAGATTGCTTTTGCCTTTTTGGTACTTCATATAAATGGGATAATTCAGTGCATACTCTTTGTACCTGGCTTTTTACCTCATCGTTACCTTGGTGAGATTCATTCATAATGTTGCACATGGTTGGAGATCATTCTTGGCTGTAGAGAATTCTATCATATGAACACTTGATGAGCATTTGGCAATTTCCATTTGGGCTTTTTTTTTTACTAGTATTGCTGTGAACCTTCCAGTGCATGTCTTTTGGTGGATGTATGCACATTTGGGGGGATATATGTGTGTGCACTTGGAACACACAAGCACACGCACTCCCTTCACACCTAGGAGGGGAATTGCTGGGTCATACAATGTGTGTATATTTAGCTTCAGTTGTTACTGGCAGTTTTATAAAATGGTTGTGTCAATTTAGTATAGGGGGATTCCATTTGTTCTCCATTCAACTCTTGTCTCCCTAGATTCCAGGGCCAGCACAACAGACTGCACATGCAATAAGCACATATAACAAGGAACAGACCATAGTCAGCTCAGCATTCTTTTCAAAGCAGAGCTAATGCTGCGGCTGCTCCCCTCAGCTGCTCTCTGTCTGACTAATGAGATTTATCCTTGGAGCCATCAAGTCCCCAGTGGTATGAACTCTGATCAGACCCCTGGTTCTGGCTTTTCTTTGACTGTTGAGAATCCTGGTGAGCATCTATTGTCTATGATTGCCATCAAAGGACAGTCTCCATGGCCTATTTATAACGAGGAGGGTGGAAGGACTTGGAATGCTTTTTCCTGAATCCAGAAAAACTTACTGGAGTTGGAAAATAAAGCCCTTTTTAGAATTGGCAATCACTTTTTGGGGAAAGGGGGAGCTATTAAGAGCTTATTTAAGAAACTTAATATGTTGATGTCAGAAATCTCTTTCACCCTCACCAAAGAATTGATCTTAATCCCATTGTCTAATTGGATAAGAGTTGTTCACAATTTTAGACGTCTCTGGATAGCTTCCATTGTGGATGCTTGTTTGGATGTTTTTACAGGCAGCATATTTTCCTGTGGAATGCTTGGCAAACATTTGTAATGAAGAGTTGGATTTGAAGTTGTGGATACAGATGGATAAGGTCACCCTACAAATCAACCAACGAGTAACATTAAATGTTTAAATTGGATATAAATGAGTGCTTTGGCTCTTCCCTTCCTTCTCCCCCTCTCTCCAAATATTTTTCTTTCACTTCCATCTTTCAATAATTAGCGATAGTTTTATTGGATGTTGGGCAAAAGACTTTTTTTTTTTTTAATAGAGCGTTCATCTGTCATAGTAACTTCTCCACTTTTAATGGAACTAGTAAAATTTCTGCTTTCCATGCTACCTTTTATTCATAAGTTAACTTAAGTTCCAGTGAGGAAAGATGACAAATCCAGTGGCCAGGAGTCGAGGAGAATTTGTCCTATGGGTAAGGTATTTAGCCTGAGGGATTTCAAATGCCACTTTGCATGATGAACCCCCTTAAGATTCTTAGAAATTGACGGTGCAGTGAAACCACTCATCTTAATAGATGCTCATTGGACAGCCAAGCCACCCGACCATCTTATGACTCCCTGGTCAGAAAAGCAAGTTACTCATGTATGCAACTATTTAGCAGCTAAATTTCTAGAAATAGAATTGCTAGGTCAAAGGGTAAGTCCATTTAAAAATTTTAGAAATATTGCCAGATGGTGCTCCAGAAAGCTCGCATCACTTTTCACTCAAGTCTGCAGTGTACCAGAGTGTCTCTTTTTCTCCTTACCTCCTTTAAAACCTGTCACAAAAATGAATTCCTCTTGGATTCTCTTTAGAGCCCTCCTATACAGCTCCACTCTGCCATTGCCTTGGCATCTGTCTTTTTCTTCTCAATGGCTCATATTTTGCGTATTTTTACAGCTTACTTACTTTCCCACTTCATCCACCCACCCAACCCCTCTACTGTCCTACCTAAGCATTAAATTAAAACCCAAGTGGATTGGAAGAACTGTTAAGCTCTCATTGGTGTAGCTGGTTCAATCCTAATTTTGCAACAACTTACGAAATAGACAAATTGGGTAAGTTGAGGAATACCTGTATAATGATAAAGATATTGAGACAAGGACCATTAAATTATTC
The DNA here is from genome assembly GCF_009834535.1 of Camelus ferus. NCBI lineage: Eukaryota > Metazoa > Chordata > Mammalia > Artiodactyla > Camelidae > Camelus > Camelus ferus. Next base: position 23,576,109 of record NC_045698.1, on the reverse strand, counting down.
ACAGTGACCAAAGTCTTTTATTTGGGACAGGATGGTTGGTGGGAGAAGAGAGTATTTATGAGAGACAGTGCAGTGGTTAAGAGCCAAAACGCCTCTGTTTAAATCGTTGCTCAGCCACTGTGTGACTAGTAAGGAACTTACGCCATCTGTAAAATGGGGATAATAGTTGTACTTCCCTCACAGGTTTCTTGCATAGATTAAATGACTTAATATATGCAAAGCACTTCTAATAGGATCTGGTATAGTGCCATTATTATTAGTTTAAGGCTATTACTATGAGTTTGTTGCTTCCTTTTCTTCAGTGGGCTTAACTATTCCATTGGGCAAGAAGATGAAAAGTCTGCCCTGAGTTCCCTTCATCAGACTAGCTGAAATTTGGATGTATAGAAAGGCAGTTTATTTGAAAGCACTGAGCTTTTCTGCCTGAAAAAAATAGGCAAGATGTGCTAAAAGACAGTGGCATAGGAAGGGTACAGATTTTGTCTTATCTGTTAAAAAATATTGCTGGCGTGAGCCTCCTTTTTTTTTTTTTTTTTAACAGTTTGATAGACAGAGTGTCTAGCATAAAATGGGTGCCTCTTTCTTCCTCCTCCTGGTTCATCTGACAAGCCTTCAGCAAAGAAATAGAGCAATGCAAACCCCCGTGATGCCGGGACATAGGACTTCCTTCCTTTGCTGTCTTCTCTGGCCGATGGCCCCTCTCTCCTGTGACACACCCCCCCAAAAGCCAAAAATTATGTGGAATTTCTTTCTTAATCAATTTCTGCTTCCATCCGACTTTCCAGCCTCTAAATCCATAGAGTATTTTTTAGCTTTACTTGGGACCAAAACTGTATGCATGTTCTTAGATTTTTTTCCCTCCCCAAACCAATAAAATAAGAATTCTGTGTTGGCAAGCTCAATGACTCTCTCCCTATCCTCTGAGTAGGGTTTAGTCCTACTAGATCAGTTCTTTGGGGGCTTTTATAATGTTGAATCAGAAAGAAAGTGAAAATGGACAAGAATCTGAAACCCCTGGGCTTGGGCTGTGGGAGGAGATTTCCCAGGGACATTTGGAGGGAGGCTGTGAGTTTAAGAGATTGATCCTTGTTGTGATGATTCATCATTGCAAGCAAATTACTTCGGGTTATTTTAAATTAATTTTGTTAGTGGCTGAACTGTGATCCTTTGTTCATATCAAAATATAATTTTCAATGACTAAAAAAACACTGTGTGATAAAAATGGTGGTGAGCATGTGCAAGGTTTTAATTACTGCAGTAATGAGGGAACCAGCAGATGACAAAGCTGATTCACAGGAGGACATGAGAAGCTAACGTGTATACAGCTAGTGAAGGAAAAAGAAAAGACAACACTGCAATAAAGAAGAAGCTGCAAGAAGATTGCTAGGTTTGATACCCAACTGGTTCATTTCCTACACAGCAATAAAAACAATAACTTTTGGGGCTGTCTTATCTACTGGACAAAAAACATTTGTTGTTTATAAGTTTTCTACAAATTAACATCTATCTTTGCATAGCTGTAAAATGTGCCTGGGCCCTTATCAATGGTAAATAGTAAGCCTAGAGTCAGATAAACCTTGGGTGGGCTTGTTAGATAGCTCCCTGTGTGATAGCAGAGATTACTTGGTTATCTCTTTTTGCTTTTCTTCCAAGTTTTGGGTGATTTTTCTTCATAGTCCCTTGTGTGGTCATAAACAGTCTTCTAAGATTATTTTTGATCACAAAAAAGACTGGTCTCACTGTGTTTTGTGTTCTTTGCCTGATCCATTTACAGAGGAGCAGCACGTAGAACACATACCACCATTCTTGTTGTTCAGCCAACAAATCTACGGCCATGAGAAGCCAAGGAACTACAGAAGCCAGACAATCAGCTTTGGTCTGGAAAGTTTGTAAAGAATCCAGGATTGCATCTCAACTTCTATTATTCCAAAGATCATCTCCCCAAATGTTTATTTTAATCATTCTTATATGCTTATTAATTCCAAAGCGAGAGAAACAAATTTAAGAAATTCATCTCCACCCAGGTTTCACCCACAGTGCCTACAACTGCATGTGAATTCTTTTCTCGCGGTCTTCCTCCTCCCCTGCAAATTGTTAAAGTTCCTTGGCTGCCAGGGAGTGATCCTCCTTACTGGCTGTAAGTCCGGAAACCCTGTAAGCACATACCAATTTCCCAGCATGGCCTTGTAGACATTAGGCCCACAAATGACAATCAACTTTTGTTGTTTGTCGTATCAATGACATGAGTTTTAATTCCGGCATAACACTCCAGGTGTGGCCTAAGTTTACAAATCAACTTGCTCAACTACATCTCTGTTTAAAAAAAATTTTAAAGATTTTTATTATTTGATTTACAGTGTTGTATTAGTTTCTGGTGTATAGCATAGTGATTCAGTTAAAAAGAATAAATTTTTTTTTTCTATTGAAGTATAGTCAGTTACAGTGTGTCAGTTTCTGGTGTACAGCATAATGTTTCAGTCATGCGTATATATATACCTATATTCATTTTCATATTCTTTTTCATTAAAGGTTGTTACAGGCTATTGAATATAGTTCCCTGTGCTATGCAGAAGAAATTTTTTTTTATCTATTTTTGTATATAGTAGTTAATATTTGCAAATCTCAAACTCCCAAATTTATCCCTTCCACCCCCTTTCCCTCCAGTAACCATAACAGCAGTCTGTTCTTTGTTTTTTCGAAATCAAGGCCATACAAAGTCAGCAGAAAGCCCAAAAAATACTCTCAGGAGAAGCAAAATCTCTATTATCTGGACAAATTACAGAGAAGATGAATAATAAATTTCACTACCTTTTGTTAAGAGCAGACTGAATACTCCAAGACTCATTTATCATTTTAATGGAAAGAATACTGCATTCTAATTTTGCGTTAATGTGATATTGGACAGTATAGAATTTATGAGCATTTTTAAAATGAAAATTGAACCAGCTTTGTCAGCCTTTTAAACAAATTTCTTCTTTTCAGTCTTAAGTTTGCAAGTTTTATAAACTAAGGCAAATAACATTTCCTCTTCTGTGAACCTTCTGTATCCTGTTCCCACGCAGGTTTTGCCTTTTGCCATCTTTTTCACATTCCAGCGCAACCAGGTACTTCACTATAAGATCAAATTACTTTCTTTTTTCATTAGCAAACCCAAACACAGCCCGTTATCTTGCATACATATATACCTATTTATTTGGGACTCCTGTTCTCAGTGTAGTCTCAACCACTGATCTTAGGTACAACTTTTAACTAAGGTAATGTTTGTTTCATAGTGAAAACTGGAAGGTAATATTTAAGAACTAACCCTCTGTTATGCAGAAGCATCCTAACAAGCGAGCAAAATTCATAAACATAAATAACAAAACTTACTACAGCCACACACACCTGTTTTACACGTACGCACACCAGGAGCTTGCAGCCTCAGTTCTACAACTCAGTCAAATGTCAGATGCAAATAGAGACACAGATACATATTCAAACCGACCGACCAACCAGTTCCTGTCTAGAGAAAGAAAAGAAAAGAAAGAAAGGAAGGAAGGAAGAAAGAAAGAAGGAAGGAAGGAAGGGGAGAGGAGAGGAGGGGAGAAGAGAAGAGAGAAAAGAAAAGAAAAAAGAAAAGAAAGAAAAGAAAAGAAAACAAAAGAAAAGAAAAGAAAACAGAAGAAAAGAAAAGAAAAAAGAAAAAAAGAAAGAAAAGTGAATCCCTGCGAGTCTGCAGACCTTAAGAATGGATAATTACTCTACATTTTGAAAGGGGCTTTTCCCATCCTTCAGACCTAGCCTGCAAACAGCTGTGGACCATTACTTAATCAGACTTTCAGATACAAACAAGTGATAGCACAACCAAAGTCCACACCCAGCTGCTTTTCTCGACCTGGCAGACAGGTGCCCAACCAAGTCACCCGAGCTCTCACCCTGGAAAGGAGATGCTTGTCAAACTAGATCTTTAAGACTCACTTTGAATGATGATAACCAGAATCACTAGACCATAACAATTTTTGGCAGGTCTCAGAAATACTTTTGCTTCTATTGACCAGTGGATTTTTGTCGTATAAACAGTGAGACTCCAATAGCTGATCACGTTGCCCTTTGCTCAGTAATGGCTAGAACTGAAGCTAGGTTTGTGGACCAAACAAAGCAAGGAAGAACAGAAGATAATAACTGGTTTTTTAATTCGTCTCATCATTTTTCACTCATTTTATCTTCTTCCTCTTATTTTTCTTTCCTTCTTGCTGTTTTCTAGTGGAAGTTATCTGGCCATAGTGTCTGTACTGGGGAGACACATGAACTCCTTTGTGAAATAAACAGGGTTTAGACATATGTCAAACAAACTCCCATACTGGATCCATTTCCAAATTTCTGTTTGTGATGTCCTTATAGTTTTGAGGCTCAAAAGTGCTTTAGAATGAACAGGAAACAGTCATAGCTTTAAATCTGTATTTTCAAAAAACTCTTCCCCAAACTGATAACGACATTATTTTGTATGTTGATGGTTTCTGTTTCTGCTTGCCTAGAACTTGATTTCCTCAGCAGTGAGCTAATAGGACTTGCTGCTGCTGCTGACTGGACACATCCACATACAATAAATCTTGATAAAGCAATACACGCTGAGGAGTATAAGTATAGTTCCCTGATTGGCCCTTTTGATAATACTGATTGTTCCCTTTGTTGAATTTCACGCTATGAATCAAGCTCGTAAGCTCTAGGTGGAAAGCATCTCCATAGTTTCAGAAACATCAGTTCAGAAGCTTAAGGCCTCAGAGTATGTGCCTTTCACAGTTACAAATCTGGTGTGGGATTTGGGTATTTGACTTAGTATTTGTTTAAAATCAAGTCCTAAATTTATTTTAAAGTGAGGCCAAGCTGCAGGAGTCTAGCCAGATCCCCATGTTCTGCGATGACCTGAATTCCTGTTGGGGCCCGGCCATGACCCAGCCAGTGGTCCACAGGCAACTTTGTGATCTTAAGGACCAGATGTTGGGTTGAAGGAGCCAAAGTCCCAGGGTGCAGCGAGAAGATGCTGTATTAGCTTACCTCATCTGGATCCATCTGTACCAGAGGGACTCAGTGGGCTCAAGAAGAATGAGGTTTGATTTGAGACGCCAAGCTATTTCATCGCCAAGCTATTTCATCTTTGCCAGTTTATTACACGAATTATCACAGCTTCTCATCTAAGTCAGTGATCTTGGACTTGGCCTTGTCTCTGTCCTTTACCTCATCAATTCTCATTGATTCTTTTCCCCACTTCTGGCACTCCTAAAACCTATGGTACCTTCTTCACTCACAGTCACACTTGCCTGAATCCAGGAGGCTTAGTGCTACAAGCGCATCCTGTCCCTGAAGAGGCAGTTCTGCTACAAAGATGAGGAGTTCATGACTTTTTTTTCACAACCTGCTTTCCCTCCTCTATGCCATTCTTTTCCATCCCCAAACTTTTATCGTCATCTGTATTTGAAGCCTTCCTTTCAAGAGCATTTGAAAACATTCTTTCTCTCTGGAGTGGTATGTAACTTTGGGGGACATGTTGAGAACTGCTCTCATCATTCAAAGCCCAATTTACTATTAATTGACAGGGAGTCTTTTAGGTTTTCTATCCAGTTTTTATTTACTTGATTAACTATTAATAAAAGTAGATAACATTCATTAAATTTTTACAATGTGCCAGCTACTGCAATAGGTTTTTAATCAGCTCTTTAATGGTTATAATAATTCCATAAGCTAAATTCCGATCTGGTCCCAATTTACAGATGAGGAAACTAAGGCAGAGAGCATTCAAGTAAATTACCCAAAGTCACTCAGGAGTTACTAAGAAGCAATGCTAATTTGACTTTGAAACTCTGTATGTAAACATCATTCTATGCCGAAAACTAGATTGAGATATTGAATTAGGAGTTTGGGATTAACATATACACACTACTAAACATAAAGTAGATAAACAGCAGGGACCTACTGTATAGCATGGGGAACTATATTCAATCACTTTTAATAATCTATAATGGAAAAGAATCTGAAAAAGAATAGATATATATGTGTATAAAAACCACTTTGCTGTACACCTGAAACTAACACAACATTGTGAATCAACTATACTTCAATTAAAAAAAAAGTCACTTCATCTCTCCAGGGTCCATTATGTTCTCTATTTTAAGTAGTGTTTTTAACTCTTGAGTTTTGAAAGATAATATATACTACAATTCTAACCCTGTTGACATTTTCAGAGAGGAGACGGTTAGAGCAGAAAGAGAGACATTATGATGTTCACTAATTTTTTGTGATTAGTTTTACAAATTAATTTGGCAAAGGCTTCTGTGGGAGGATGTTGCCGTGTATCTGTTGACACAATTCCATTCTTTTGGAGACTGATGGTAGGGAGTGGTGCTTGGAGCATGTAATATATTTGGAAAGGCACCAAAGTCTGTTTGTGTAGCACGGACCCCCTGGTCCTGGAGGCCTGGCTGGGCCAGCTGAGCCGAGCAGGGGCTTTAATTTAGAATTTCCTGAGCCACTTGTGGATTCAACCTATAGCCTTGGCTTCTTGAGTCCATGCTCCAGTGGCAGTAATTGGATTCAGGATTATTTCTATATGCCGAGTCTCTGGCTCTCTTTATGATGATGGTTGGCGTGTAGACCTGAGTGAATAAGCAGAAAGTTGATCTGATCAGTGATTTAACAGGCTGCTTGAGACTTCCAGAGGTGTTTTTTTTTTAATGAAAGTCTTTAAGAATAATATTGAAGTAATACCAGTTACTAATTCCTAGTATGTATACATAGAATGGTCATACCTATTGTATCCTTGAATTACCATAATTACCAGAGGAAGTGACAGGACACATAATTTTAATCCCATTTCAGAGATGAAGAATTAACCTCAGAGAGTTCAAGAGACTTTTCCAGTGTCAAATGCTTGGGATCAGAATATAAGACCCCTAGTTTGTGGGAATTACTCTTTTTATTACACTTTTTTCAGACAGTATTTGTTTTGTTTGTGTTTATATATTATTTTCATGGTAGACTGAGTGCACTTATGGCCGCAAATTTTGGTCTCTTTCTGTATCCACGTCTTGGGCTGTGTCCCTGAAGTCCCTCTCTCTTTCTCCTCTGAGTACGCCTTTGTGTGTAGCTCTGACTTTTAAAATCATAATTATATTCCAAAAATTCAAATAAAAGAGAAAGAGCTAAAATCAACTAGGATGTAGGGGAAATCAAAATGGAATACAAGCAGTAGCAAATGAACCTAGCTGCATTATAAATGAGTAACATAACCACAGTGAAGGAAGTGGGGAAGAAAAGAACTAACCTAAGAAATAGTGTTTTAACTGTGTTGTAAGGCTAAAAACCAAAACCAAATACACAAACACAATATTCTAGTTAGTAAATTTGTTTTACACAGGGGTACAGGTTAGCAGATCTGAAACTACCTTACATGTACTGGAGGACTGAGCAGATAAGTAAATATATTGTGGATAATAAGAATCAGGTTTCCCAGTGGTAGAGAAAGAAGTTATAAACAACATAAGCAACAACAAATAAAAATAGAGAGGCTAAAATAAGCCCTATGACTTTGGATACCCAGAGGTATCAGTATGAACTCATGGTTTTTAAGAGATACATAGATGGATGGATTGGTGGAAGGATGGAATGATAGATAGACAGATTGACATAGAAGTTGACATAGAGGTGTGCATATATATGAGTGTTTACATATACTTTCTACCTTTATCTGATTAGAGGGCTTAGAAACAGTGACACCCTAGTAGCAACAAGCACATCTAGCATCCAGATCTTGGTTTCTAATACCGTTTTCCATCAAAGAACCTGGGTTTGTTGGTGAAGTGGTTGATTCCATGTCTAGGGCAAGGAAAATACAAGATGAACTTGGATCATCTTATGGTGCCAGAAAGCAAGGAAGTACTTGAAAATGTTGGATATATTGAAAGTACACAGAGCCAACTTGAAAAAATTCCCAATGGCCAAAGCTGGGACAATTTAAGCAACAAAATGAATGCTGATAGTATTGGATTATAACCCATAGAATAAATATTCATAAGTCCAAGATGTTATAAATAAATAATTGAAAAATGGTGGTGAAGGGGCAAACTTTTCCTTACTGTATAATTCCAATTAATAAATGTGGATAGAGTGATGGAAATAGAAAATTACTATTTGTCAGAGCAATCATTGTTGCAGGCAAGAATCACCAGTGTTCGCTAATTAGCACGTGAAAGTATGATGAGAAACAAGATATTTTTGTAATTTCAAGTATCTCCTTACAAAATACGTATTGATGACTAAGGGACAAATAGGAACTTTACAGTGGAGACATCTGGCAGATACCACCCTAACCAGGTGATGAACGCATCATCAATAATGAGGTACATTGATATCATCTGATTCTTCATCTGAAGCACTGAAAAGGGCATGGCATCATGGCTGTGGTATTTTTTCCCCAAATCATAATCTAATTTAATCCTGAAGAAGCCAGACAAACCCAAGTTGAGGGTTATTATTATACAAATGACTGGCCAGTTCTCTTCAAAAGTATCATGGTCATGAAAGACAAAACCAGAGCTGGGTTTGAGGACACTGAAGAAACATGACAACTAAATGCAATGTGGGATTCTGTATCAGAGCCTACAGTAGATGGAGAACAGTAATTGGACCTGGGCAAAACTTGATAGGGTCTATAGAGTAACGGTAACAGTATTGTATGTCAATGTTAATTTCCTGGCTTTGACAGTTGTCTTGTGGTCAGGTAAGATGTTAACACATGGGTGGGTGAAGGGTATATGGTAACTGCTAGTACTTTTTTGCAGATGTTTTAGAAATCTGAATTTATTTCTAAATGAAAAGTTAAAAAAAAAAAAACCAAACAGATGCAATTGCTGCCCTCAGATATGTCCCTGCTGTCAAAAACACAATCTAGTGGTGGAGATGGACGTTAATGTAAAAACACCCAAATAAATGTAAAATCACACATGTGATAAGCTCCAAAAGTTAGCACATAGTGGGGTGAGACACATTTATGGGGGACTTATTCTAGTTAGAGAGAAGGGGACATTCGAGCTGGGATCTGAAGGAAGACTGGGAGTCAGTAAGATGAAGGAGGAAGGAAGGAGACTTTCAGGCAGAACAAACACCATATACAATGGCTCTATGGTGAGAAAGAGCAGGGCACAACTGAAAAATCAAAATAAGGCTGGTGGGGAAGCAAAGGAAGGAGGTGGGCTGGAGAATTAGGTGGGCAGGAGAAAAGACAGACTGGGGTGGTTTCAAGTGGAGAATGTAGGGTTCAGGGAAGGAGGAGCTACCAGTTTTTGAGCACTTTTTATATACCGGCTTCTGTGCTAGACCCAGCCCTGAAGCAGAGGCTGCCATTAGCCTTCTTTTGCAGATGGTAAAGTTAAATCACTTGGCCAACATCATTTAGAAACTGCAGATCTCAGCTCATTGGTTCTACTGAACCAGCATCAACACCAGGTTCTCCAGACCTCAAGAGTACCATGAGAAAGTGCTAGGGAAACTGTGATTTCAAAAGAAATGCATAGTTAGTTCATGAAAGAAAGCAGCCGTCACCTAGGAGAGCTTGTGGTGACTGAGGTGACAAGCAGAAGCAGTGCCAGTCACCGCTCACATGCGCTTTTAGCACTGGCTTTGGTACTCGGTCAGTTGGCTCACTGGAAGCCCATTGTGCAGTAGACTCTTCTTTATCTAGAACTGTTAGCCGATGAGGGGTTCAGGGAAATTGTGCCTTCTGTTTGACTTAACGCTCTTGTCATGCCACCCCACAGCCTCAATGTTTAAAAACATAGAAGGTGATAGAATATATTCAGCAGGAGAAAGATGGACACGAGAATTTTTCTTTTTTTTTACCTTAATGGAGGTGCTGGGGATTGAACCCTGGACTTTGTGCATGCTAAGCATGTGCTCTACCACCAAGCTATACTCACCCTGAACAAGGATTTCTATGATGATTGAGAAAGCATGTGTAGATCTTCATAGACTCATGATCACTATCAGTGCCATGTCATTACCTTAGTAAAAGAAAGAGTATCCTGTAGTGAAGCTGGGCTGATTCTGGAACAAATGCTGGAAGTTACTTTATATAAATGATTGATATCAGTGCCTTTATCATTTGGCCAATTCTCTTTCTCCTGTTTAAAAAAAAAAGTCTAAGGGGAAAATGATGCCCCTGTTATGTATCTGATTGAACTTGCGACTTGTTAAGTTTCTGTCATCGTCACAGTCATTAAGGGTCGTGTTAATAACACTTCTTCTGTTGGGCTTATTATAGGAGACTTTAATCTGTCTGTTTTAGCCATCTGTGACTACCCAGAAAATCCATTTGACCTAGTGCATGCACTACAAAATCTTTTAAAGTTTGCTCTTGGTGCTTGTCACTCTCCTTTGAGTTGACATGAACGGGAAAGCTGAAAAAGGAAAATGACAGGGTTGTTTTGGGTTTTGTGGCTGGTATGGGGGATTTTCTGTCTTCATTTAAAATGGCTTAAGTCCATTTGAGACTATGGGAAAGGCATTGTGCTAATGATTATGTGGTTCTTAGCTCCAGATTTTATCCCAAGTTAAGTCTCCAGTTGGCAATAGAGCCCGGGATTAGAGTCCCTGTCCCACATGCCTAGCTCTGAATGTGGTTTTTCAGAACGTTGAGGCTGTGGGTTTGTTCCCACTTTATAGGGCAATCTGAGAATCTCAGAGCTTTTTAATTTTGTATAATTTTATTCTATATTTTTAACTTGTAAAATCTGAGGCGAGCTTCTCAGTAATTCTAGACATCCAGATTTGAGTAAAGTCTTACTGATTCAGACCTGCTCCTAGGGGCTACACTGGGACAGGGAGGAGGGATGGGGTTGTCAATGCCACTTCAAGGGAAGCTCAGAAGAGATAAGTGAACACTTCATGGCCCATAATGGATACAGCTGGAGCTCGTTGGGTCATACTTAATAAAAGGAGAAGCCAGGCAGTCACAGGCCCAGCTATCAAGAAGGAAAGAGAACGGATTTTGGAAGAGAGCAGGAGCCTTGCCTCACCAGCGAAACCAGAAGAGGAGGAGGGTTCTAAAGGTGGTTGGATGATGGGAAACAGAACCTGGACAGATTCTGCCAGCAGGTGACAGCCCAGCGAGGCCTATTCTAGGCTGATTGTATTTGACTGACTTCATCTTTTGTGTTTTTATTTCTTTATGCACACGTCTCTGATTCCCCGCACCTGAGTGCTGCTGTGATTGTGGGCACTTTCCCTGTGCCTCCCCCGCCTCCGCTTCCGTTCCTCATCGGTTGCTTTTCCTGGTGCTAAGTTCACTCAAGATCAGGCGCTTGGCAGGGCTGTCTGAGCCAGAGGAGTAGAGGTGAGTCACTGACTCTGTACTAGGAGTTGGGAGATTGAGGTTTAGTTTCTGCTTTTGCTGCTGCTATGTGAGCTTGGAAAAATCATTTCTATTATTTTAGTAAAACTTGTATTGAGACAATTGCAGACTCACATGTAGTTGTTAAATATAATAGAAAGAGATCCCTTGTACCCTTCATCCAGTCTTCCCCAACAGTAACATCTTGCAAAACGATAGGACAGTATCACAATCAGGGCAATGACATGGACATAATCCGCGTTGACCTTGTTCATGTTTTCCCCCTTTTCCTTGTGCCCAGATGTGTGTGTGTGTTTGTGTGTAGGTATCATTAGTTCTACGCAATTTTATTACACGAGTTGTTTCATGAATCCACTGATGCAGTCAGGATACTGAATAGTTCCATCCCCAGAAGGTTCCCTCATGTTCTTCTATAACCACACCCACCTCCCTCCCATGCTCCCAACCCTTATTCGTAAACTCTGGCAACCACTAATCTGTTCTAAAATTTTTTCATTTCAAAATGTGATATAAATGGAATCATACAATATGTAACCTTTGGGGACTGGCTTTTTTCACTCAGCATAACTCACTAGGCATTCATCCAAGTGTTGTGTGTGTCAGCAGTTTGCTCCTTTTTTTATTACTGAATAGTATTCTATGGTGTGTACGCACCATAACTTGTTTAACCATTCCCCTAGTTGAAGGACAGCTGGCCTGTACCTAATTACTGGTTTTTGGGTGGACGTTAAGTGGTCATTTCTGTAGGATAAATGCCCATGAATACAATTGCTGGGTTATGTGTTAATTGTGTGCATAGTTTTATAAGAAATGATCACAAACTGTTTTCCTGGAGCAGCTTCCTCATTTTATATTCCCACCAGCAGTGTATGAGTGGTCCATTTGCTCCACATCCAATATCACAATGGTGATAGTGCTTCTATTTTTAATTTTAGCCATTCTTATAGGTATGTTGTGTTGGTTTTAATTTGCATCTCGCTGATAGGTAATGATGTTGGATATCTTTTCATGTGTTTTTGGACTTTCTATATATTTTCTTCAGTGAAATGTTTGTTCTTGTCTTTTGCTCATTTTTAATTTGATTTCTGGTGGCTTTTTTTTTTTTTTTGAGTTACTGTTGAGTTTTGAGAATTCTTTAGATATTCTTGATACCAGTCTTCTGTTAGATATGTGGTTTGTCAGCATTGATGAATGGACTGTAGTCCCAGGTCAGGGAAGATGGTCACTAAGGGCAGGACCTGCCAGGCTGCAGTCAAAGGTTCGGGAAAGGCCCAGGGAAAGAACTTTTTAACTTATGTTATTGTGAAACCTCATTTCACTGGAAAGTTTTGGAAGATGAAATTTCTGGCTAATTAAAATGTTAATTAAAGCTGATTTAGCAAAGACTTACTTTGATCACCCCACCTGTTGAAATGTTAATGCCTTAATAAGCACACTTTAGTGATCGGTAAACAGTGATTGGTAACTGAGTTTCTTAGGACCTACAGGTGGGACCTATTGATGTAGCGACAGAAAATACAGGAGATTGGGTGGATCTGGGTCAACATTCACCATCTAACATGGAAGTTCCTTTTTTTAGTTTATTTTTTACACTGTGGTAAAATATATATAACAGAAAATGTACCATTTAAACTATTTTAAGTGTACATTTCAGTGACCTTAAGTACACTTATTCATTATTATGGAACCATCACCAATATTGATCTCCTGAACTTTTTCATCTTCCCAAACTGAAACTCCGAACCGAACCGATTAAACAATAGCCCCTTATACTTTCCCTCCCCTGCCAGCCCTTGGCAACCACCATTCTATTATCTGTCCCTGTGAATTTGACTCCTCTAGGTGCCTCATGTAAGAGGAATCATACAGTACTTGTCCCCTTGTGACTGGCCGTTTCACTTAGCATAATGTCCTCAAGCTTGATTCATGTTTTAACGTATGTCTGAATACCGTTCCTTTTTAAGGCTAATAATAGTCCATTGTATGTATATACAGCATTTTATTATCTACTCAGTCTGTCAATGGATAGGAAGTTCTTTTTAAAATAAATCTCAGAGGGGAGGTTATAGCTCAGTGGTAGAGTGCGTGCTTAGCATACATGAGGTTCTGGGCTCAATTCCTAGTATCTCCACTTAAAAATAAATAAACAAACCTAATTACCACCCCCTCCAAATGAAACAAAACAAAACAAAGTAAATCTCAGTAGAATTTACTCATCTGTCTCTCTTGAAAAAAAGAGTATGGAATAACAATGGGTAAAAATTATTTGCTTCTGAGTGTTGCTTCCTCATCACTTTGCTCTAGTGGGTGAGGAACTAAGATATTTTGCAAGGTGAGGACAGGGATAAGCCAGCCGGGTTGGTTAAAGTCATGGCTTTCTCCTACCAGTGGAATTAAATAAGCCTTAACTGAAAACACGAAGAACTTGAGTTTTGACCTATTATAAACAGCATATCTTTAGTTGCAAATAGGATTGAGGAAAACAAAGTAACACTTACTGTGACTCGGTATGCCTGGTGCTCATGCCACATTCTAATTTATTCCTTCCTTCCTGCAATTCTGTGAGTCAGACTTCAGACAAAAACAGCAATAATAGTGAAAAGACTCTGGATTAATATGTAAGTACCTCGAGCTTTAAACAAGTACTAAGCAATACAAATAGAATATGAGCCACAAAGGCAAGTCACATATGTAATTCTCAATTTTCTAGCAGCCAAGAAAATATAAGAGAAAAATTTTTTAAATGAAATTAATTTCAATAATTTACTTAGCCCAAGATATCTGGAATATTATTTCGACCTGTAATCAATGTAAATTGTTAATGTGACAGTTTACATTCTTTTTTTTCCCCTACCAAGTCTTTGAAATTCCAGCGTGTGTTTTACATATACCGCCCATTGCAGTTTTGACTTGGCAGATTTCAAGTGCTTGATCACTGCATGTGGCTGGTGGCTGTGTGTTGTCCTGTGCTTCTCTGGACCGTAGTGTTCCTTCCACTGCCCCAGGAAAGTGTGTTTATCTGGCTCAACTCAATGTCTCCCTTTATACTTCTTGTGTCTCTGGTTTCTTAATTGAAGCGTTAGCTCATGGCTTCTATCTCTTTACCAGCCACATACCTACACAGAAGAATGTCTGGCTTATTGCTTAGAGGTGATAATTCTTTTTTTCACCCTGGATTTTGCACTTTCCCTAGGTTTATTTCTCTACCTTTAGAGAACCAGGAAATGAATGAATAGAAAAATCGGGTAGATTTATTTTTCTCAATAATTACATAGGTTGTGATTATGTGATTGCTGTTGCTAGGGGAGCATTTTAGATGGCTGGGAAGAAGAGCCTTTGGTTACTCAGTTAAAAGGACAGACATGAACAAGAGAATTAATGAAGCAACTCAGAAAAATGGTGCTATTAAATTACCAAATTGTGGCATAGAAAATAAAAGTAGAGGATCTTCACCATATTTTTAAAGTTTATTTTTCTAACCGTGGAAGTAATATAGAAAATACAATAGAGTGGATAAAAGGAAAAATTATCCACAATCTCGCTTTCTCTAATGAGCTTCCAAGAAATTTCAGAGCTGAAATGGGAATGCCTTGTTATTTTGTGGGTTCCCTTGTCCCTTAAAGTTAGGAGAGCACCTTACTCCAGAATAGTGTTCCCTTTGGGAAACAAAAACTTGCCCGATTTTGACACGTGTGCACATTTATTGTTGGTGTATTACTTTGGGGTATACTTTTAGGTCTTAACAGAGTTGGAGGTGGGTAAATGTGCTGAAAAAGTATAGAGGTTGGGAAGGAGGAACAAATGACTAAGTTAATGTGCTGGCTCATTTGATGCTGGATGACATGTCTTTTCAATGAATGAAGGGGCCCCAAGGAAAGTTGTGGGAGGATGAGTTCGTATTTGTGGGATTCAGGTTTGCTATCAGAACCAGCCCCTGACTGTCAGCAGATGGCCCTGGTCGTCCGGGATTGTGGCCCCAGCCCTGCATGGGTGGACTCCGGTTCTCTCTGTGAGTGACTTTCTCTTGGCCCAGGACACGTCCTCTACAACTTTCCAGATTATTTCTCCTCTTCGGGTCATTTGATACGTTCAGCATTAGAAATACAGTTGACCCTTGAACAGCGCAGGAGTTGGGGGTGCTGACCCCCATAGTTAAACCCACCTACTGCTGTCTGCGCCTCAAAAACAAGGGAGCTGATAAATGACTCACCCAGAGGCAGGAAGCTGAAACAGTTTGCATGGAATCAGGACTCAAACCCTTGCACTTTTGATGCCACATATGATCTCTAATCAAACACAAACTCTCCCCTATACTTAGTTAATTTAAAGATCTGAAAAATGAAAATACAGGTACTATATTTATTGGGGATAAAAACCACATATAAGTGGACTCGTGCAGCAAACCTGTGTTGTTCTAGGGTCAACTATACTCACATGGAAACTCCTCCCCAGAGTAAGGAGGAGAGATGACATGAAGGGGGCCTCGGGGGTCTGCCTGATACCAACGTGGTCCTTCTCCAGTATCCACTCCTCAGCCCGGCCCATCCTGTGCTTAGGAGGCCCAGGATGACTTTGGAACCTGTCATCAGACCTGTGAAGGACCCAGTGTCCTGTCACCCTGGATGTAGCCTTTGTCTTCAGAGAGTGATTTAAGACGAGTGTAGCATTTACAAATGAATAAGTCTGTGGAGCCCAGGTGAGCCCTTTGGGTGGTTTATCTACTTCCATCTTCTCTTGAGTAGTAGTCCTCTTTGTTACTGTCCCAAAGCCAGGCTCTGAGGAGCTCATGTTTAATGAATGAATAATAAAATTCAGATTAGACTTCACTAGAATGTAATTACCATTTTTTTTTCTTGTTTTGTTTACCCCACCCCCACAAATCATTATGAGGTGAATGAATCCATAAACTCATTCAGCAAATACTTATTGCATATGAAAAGTCACTAGGCTGTAGGCTATCTTGAGTTACACAGATGACTGAGACACTGATTCAGTTCTCCCTTGTAAAGAAAGTCTCGTGTCTCAGAGAGATGCTGCTCAAATGGCAAAAGACTCAGGCAAAAGAAAGTTAAGTGAAACACAGAGCTTTGAGCTAGGAGAATCAATAGTGGTAAGTCTGTTTTTATTTGCTGCATTTGATAATAGAGAAAATAAATAATAAAGTCCTGCCGTTGATGTATAACAAAATAATATCATCCTGACCTTTACTAGAAAAAAGCAAACTGCAGAGTCTCTTTGTGACACTTGTCTCAAAAACAAAGTGCTCCATGATTACAGCTAATAGAATGTCCCCTGGGATTATAATTGATGTCTCCTGAGTTCCCCCTTCCGATCTGTGATACCCAGAGGGCTAAGGAAAAAAATGATATAATCAGTGCCTTTAGAATACACTAGCGAAGCTGAATTTTACCATGAAAAAATGACACAAAAATATTGGAGACTAGAAACCCCTAGCCCCTGCCTCCAATATGGGGGGAATCTTTAACAATTCTAGATAATGAGCTTTAAAAAAAAAAGAATTCCTTAGTTGTAGATAGTAGACTGGACATGAATATGAGCATTCTCTGAGGTTAAAAAGAGAAAGAAGAAGAAGAAAGAACAGGAAAAAAAAGATGAGAATGCAGACACCAGAGGTTAACCAAATGTGAAAGACAGTGGCTTCCCTGGAGCTCTGAATTCTGCATTTTCAGAGTCCATGCATCAGAACCTGAGAACAAGTTTCTGAGCTCACAGAAAGAAGGTCGAGAGCTAGAGGGAGATGCATGTGTGAAGCCAAAACTTTGAAAGTGTCATTCTCAGTGGAGGGGTGTACTAGAAACCAATCAGACTGATCAACTAATAAAATAAATATTCTGCAGAGGAAAAGTGTAAGGAAATGGAATGGACCTACTTTGGCCTAGGTTCTGGGTAGAGGAGGATGCCACATACTATACTAGGAGAAAAACAATGTTCTGAAACTGTTAAAATAGGTAGACAGCTAGATATGAGCAGAGAAATGGGAAACCCTTTGTAAGGAAACCATACATCTTGTTAACAACGAGAGTCCTTGGGCAAACAAAGAAAAGCAGGAACCTTCAGACTGACAAGAAGTCACTTATCTTGAGGCAACAGGGGTCCTGGAGGCAGACAAGGAAAGGTGGGAAAGGTGGGAATCCCTGGCATCTGCATGTAACCTTTTGCTCATCATGCTGTCATTACAATAAAATTAGACTTACAGATGAGAAGTACCGATCCCACACCAACGCTATGATATTTCCAATCAAGACTAAGTAAGGACAAAATTTCCTCCTCCCATTGGGAAAGTGGAACTGTGGTGAAAATCAGGAAATACAACCCCAAACCCCTTGCTCCCCAATGAATATTCCACCCATTCATTTGTACACCCCATCTAACCTGCTTGCCAAGGAAACTCAGGGCAGCTACTCATCTGAGCCTGCCCTGCGCTCTCCCAGAGAGCATGTTATTGCTTAATAAATCCTCACTTTGCTTTCTTGACCTCCATATCTCATCTCTGAATTGTTTCTGAGACAAGACAAGAACCTAGTCACCAGTTACAAAACCTGTATGAATATAAATATTATACTTGTAATAAATTTTCATGCAAGAGGTTATATTAGTGTGAAATTAAACATTAAGTAGAGGAAAAGAACTGTAAATATGTCCATATGTATGTGTTATATGCCCGTATGTATGTAGATATGACCAGATGTAAATATAATAAAAATTATCTCATCAGGCTGGAATTGTCCTCAAAAGATGGGACAGATGGTTTCTCAAGGTCTCTGTGATCTATTTCTCTGATGAGTGTGCTCAGAGATTTCTTTATTCGTGACTTTCAGCATGACTGTTGCTATCTTGCCAAGTTAACTTTTTTTTTTTTTTTACTCGGGACTCTGGGGGTACAGGAAGAGCTTGGACCTATTAAAGCCCTGGAGCCAAGCTGGTGAAATGAAATATCAAACAGTCATGTGTGATCTGGGCGGTAGCGGCCGCAGAAGTAGCTGACTGTTAGGTTTCTTATTAACAGACATGCTGAGCCTTTGATGCCATGGGACAGAATGTTAATAAATGAACAGGCCAGTAGGTATCACCGAGAATTTTCTTGCTGCATTTATAAGTGCTTATGAATTGAGGTTCCCAACCATGCATAGTGTTTTCTTCCCCTCTCCACAAAACCTTGGATCTTTAAATCTCTTAAGAATTCTTGACTCATGGAATTGTCATCTCTGGAACAAGAATGGGCATGAAGTCTTTAAGAACGTACTGCTTCTAGAAGCCACTGGGGGATCCGTCTTATTCCTGCTAGTGACAGAGTGGAGGTATTGAAAGAAAACCCACTATGTATTTACATTTAATCAACGTGCTGAGCTGAGGGGTTGGATCAAATACTACCACTTGGAGATGCAAGCAGCCTACCCCCGAGGGTTATGGATGAGAAGAAATAAGGCTTACAAGCATGGAGGGGGTGGGTAAGTCATCGTATCGTTCAGGATTATATGTTTAGGTATAATAGGAAACCCCAAATACAATTTACTTATTTAAATATTGTTACTGAATACAAGGAACTATTCTAGGTGCTGGGGATAAAGAAGCAAACAAAACAGCCCTCTTCCATTCTAGTTGAAAAATGGACTTTTGTTCATCACTCACATCAATGAGCTTCGGGGAGAAAATGTCCCAGCGCAGTGTAGTGCTCTGCAGTCCTCAGAACTCTGCCTGTCTGTCTTCCATCTTGTTGTTCTATCTTCTGTGACATCTGGCTTCCACTTCCTTGTCCAGACCATCCACATTCAGGCCAGGAAGAAGGAAGAGGAAAAGAAGTACCCATCCTTCCCTTTAAGTTCTGCAAGTTACATGGAGCACTTCCCTGTGTCCTGTGGGTCAGAATTTAGTCAGAAGGGAGGCTGGGACATTTAGTCTTTATTCCAGGAGGCCATGTGCCCGGCAAAAAAGCAAAGAGGAAGAGCAAATATTGGGACAACTGGGGATCTGACACTGTCATCGTAAAGGCAGACACAGATTGCCTTAGGCATGATACGGTATTTCGATATGGTAGTTTTAAGACCGGATACAAACAACAGAGAAGGAATAGATGGGGAAGGGATACTGAGAGGGTCCCCGCCTTAGGTTGCCCACCACCTTAGAGTGGCCTAAATCTGTTTAGATAGAACTGATTCATTTTTCCTTCTATGTCAACAGTTGGCTGTAGGTCCATGTGAGCATGAAGGAAGGCCTGTTAAATCATTTGCATCATATTTGTTAAGCACATATCATGTTTAGAGAACTTGGTAATCTTTAAAAGTGCTGCCAGAAAGTGTAGGAAAGTAGATTTGGAGTTCCAGGGTGGGCCTCAATGGCGCGACTTAAGTAAGAGGTCTTTCTGGTCTACCAATATGTAAATCTTCAAGACCTGAGAAGAAGGCATAATCGGTGTGAAGAAACCTGGGTTTCTATTCTTGCTCTGTAGCTCCTGGACAAGACTTTTTTCCCCTTTATTTCCATGCACATAATCTTAGGATGACAGATTCTTGTAATCTCAAGAGGCTTTAGCAGGCATTTAAGCTAATTTCCTTCCTGAGCTTGTCTTCCTTAAAGCTGTATTTCCCAAGTGATAGACATGGGACACTGGGTAGTAATAGGAGCTCTGAAGACAAGTCCCAAGGTCAAGAAATCTTGGGAAACAGTGTACTAGATTCCCCACTTGGAGATTCACAATGATTAGTTTTATAGGCTAGTAGAATTCCATACCTTACACGAAAATGTAAGTCTGTAGGAGTAAACTCTTCATGAATACCTTCAGAAAAGGAGAGCTCACCACTGAGGACCTGAGACTATCAGAAGCTTTTCATGGTGCCTTGGGCGAAGTGTGCAGGTCCCTGGGTTTTTCACAAATCCCTCAGTCACAAGCTAAGGAGAGTGTCAACAGAGTTCTGCCAACTTTGCACGTGCTGGGATTCATTATCCCTGATTGATTACTCAGTTTTGCTTGGTTTTCCTTCTGCCCCTAGCTGCCCCCTCCATATCTGGTCTTCACTGTGAGAAATGCCTGAGTACATTTCTGCTGGAACATGAGGAAGGGAAAGAAAGTGTGTGGGATGAGATCTCAAACCTTCAGAATTCCTTGTCATTCCAAGCATTGGCAATGAATGAAACTGATCATTTAAAATAAAATGATAATGGACCAGATTGTTTTATAAATTCTCATTCTGATCGACTGTCCAGAGAGATCCTGAAACCTTTCACCTCTGCTTGATGTAATTACGTTGTGATTTTTGGGAAGTTTCACATTTCCAGAATGATTAATCGCTTCCTTCCTTTTTTAGTGGTGTGTTCAAATGAAGTGAGGGTTTCATAAGGCAAGACCAGTCAGCCCTTGGAGAGCATATTTCATTTTTGTTTTTTCAAGTGTTTATACTTTCTGTCCACACCCCTAACCTGGGAGTAGTTACTTTTGCCATCTACTAGTTACTGATGCTTAGACTCATGTAGCCTCCCTTGTTGATCTTTAAAGACAGATGTTTTCACTTGAATAGTGGCCAGTTTTGAGGAACAGATAGTCTATTACCTAAGTGTAAAAGTATTTTTGGTTCCCAGTGAATGAGGTAAACTTTTCTGAATGAAAATGAGTGTCCTGGCTGAGGCATTTTGAATCTACCCAAAGCTGCCTGAAGATGGGAACACCTCTGGCAGCTCAGCCATTTTTGCTAAAGAATATGAGCCCCAGATTTGACATTCAGCTCTGTTGGGAAAGGCCACACTGTTCTGCCAAGAAGGGTCCTGGGTGCAACTGTGTGATGGTAGCAGACTGCTGCCAGTTGGGCTTGAGTCATGGAAAGGTGTGTTTACTCAACTCGACACACCAGAGTTGAAAGGACTCTAAGAGATCGTGTCATCTAATGGCTTAAAGCTGTGCCATGTGGAATCCCCCTCAGGGCCATCTGCCACATCACAGCCACTTTCTTTGCCTTGCTGTTTGCAAAATCTGTGTGTGAAGAAAGGGTTCCATAATTAAAATGAAATTTCCTAGTCAGAGTTCAGTTTAATTTCCTCGTTACATAGGAGTGGGGTGGGGGTGGAGATGAGAACACTTGTCCAAGATCATGAGACTTGTGAGTGGCTCCACGCAGAAGTGGTTCAGGACCAAGCCCACAGGGCTGGGGAGGGGGTGGTTGTCAGCAGTGGGCCTGGACAAGCTATCAGACTTAAGACATTCATCTTCCTTTTTTTCCAGGCAAGTGACATCCAGGAAGCCCACCCCTTGTCTCCATGCCACTGTCCTAAATGAGATCCAGACCTGCTCATCTAAGTGCTCATGTGCTGCTTATGGGCTATGAGACTTTGAACAAATTTGAACAAGTGTAACCTCTCTGCATCTCATTTTTCTCATTTAAAAATGGCAATAATAAGACTTACCTCAAATAGTTGTTGAGAATTAAATACAGTTGGCCCTCTGTATCTGTGAGTTCATCCAACCACAGATTTAGCCAACCTTGGATTGAAAATACTAAGGAAAAAAAAATCCAGAAAATTCCAAAAAGCTAACTTGAGTGTCCTTATTTACACTGCCCATTTGGCTAGATTTCTCCCCTTAAAGCAAACACTCCCCAGTCTCAGTGTGGAGAATCCTCTAACTGAAACAGTCATCTCATGGAAGTGAATAACTCTTGCCATTCTTCTTTATTTGTGGATCATAAATCTGTTCCAATTCATCATCAGTTTTTCCTTCACCCATGCATCAAGCATTTATTGGGTGTCACTGTTTGCCAGGCACAGTATTAGGCGCTGGGTGCAAAGCTAAAGGAGCTCTGGTCCTTCAGGCACTTAAAGCCTCACTGGACAGTCCCGCAAGCAGCAGGAAGCCACAGCAGTGCAGAAAGTGCTCAGCCCCAGGCCTGCCCAGGGAGGGATCTCTAAACAGCGCGTGTGTGGTGTGGACTGAGCTGTGTCATTCCGCATTTCCTGTGCTGAAGCTCGAACTCCCAGTGTGACTGTAGCTGGACAGGGGGCTTTTAGGAGGTAACTAAGGTTAAATGACATCATAAGGGTGGGGTCCTAATCTAGTAGGATTGGTGGCCATTTAAGAAGATGAAAAAGAGATCCATCTCTCTCTCCACATACGCACAGTGGGAAGGCAGCCTTCTGCAAGCCAGGAGGAGAGCTCTCAAAGAGTCTGTCCGTGCTGGCATCCTGACCTTCCAGCTCCCAGGAATGTGAGAAAAGAAATTTCTGTTAAGTCATCCAGTTGATGGTATTTTGTTATGGCAGCCTGAGCTAAGACAGCGGGTGTGTGTGTGTGTGTGTGTGTGTGTGTGTAAGGGCCAGGGGGTGGGGAGCTTCCCAGAATTGCTGGCACCTTACCTGCCCCTGAGGGACTGTCTGGCTTTGTCATCAGGCCTTGAGGATAAATGTGTAGGGCTGGCTTCTTGTACTTTCTGAAATTCCTTAGCTGAGTCTTGGATGACTTCATCAGGACTCAGTGAAGTCAGCCTAGATATATCTATATGATCCTCTTTCCTAACTCCATCCCACCAGGGTCCAGTTCAAATCCCACCACTTCTGCGGAGCTCTGGCACTGTCTGTGATAGAACTGATATCTCTCTCCTTGGGAATTTTTTTGCAGCCTAATCAAGACATTTTCATACTTTCATTCTTCTTATCCACAATTAGATTGGCTGTCACATCAGTGCAAGGATCGTGTCACTCACTTCTTTGCCACAGGAAGTCACAGGAAGGCAGAGTAGGGCTCGCCCTGAGGGCCTGGTCCATACGTGTTGGTTGTTGCTGTCAGTGGAGTCAGGCAGACTTGGCTGGATCTAGGCTGTGTCATTTACTATGTGACTCTGGGAAAATTACTTAATCTCTTTGAGCCTTGGTTTCCTCATCTGTACTAAGGTGGTAATATTAGGGCGTCTCTGATGGTCTGGCTGGTACAGTGAATGAGGTATTGGGTACAGAGTGCTTCGCACAGGATTTGACCTTCAGCAAGTGCTTAGTGTAAGTTGAAAACTTTTAAACAGATATATGTCTTTACCAGACCCCATCTCTCCCCATCTCCACATTTCCCCCTACAGGCCCGTTTACTGAGTAACTCACCTGACTATTTGCTGAAAAAAATGAATATAATCTGATGGGCTTTAAACATGACTTTCTTTTTTTTTCCTTTAAACTCTTTTTCTCAACATCAAGGAGATAAAAGGTAGAGGAGGGGAAGGAGAGAAGAAGAGAGAAAAGAAAGAAGCGACTGGGAGAAGCAGAGAAATCATCTTTATCCTACCAGTGTCTTACCTGTGCCGGCCTCCTGCCAGCCCCTAACCTTAGACGCCTGAGGGCCTGAGAGGTGGTGGGGGGACCACAGACAGCCAGGGACTCAAGGCTGCAGCCTGGAGCGCAGGGGTTGCATACTTCACGGTCTCTGCACGGTCAACTGCAGAGAGCTGAGGGCTATGCAAGGGGACCCATGCCTAGGGGAATGATGCCCAGCCTGAGGGCCAAGTGAGACAAGGAGACCACGTCACCAAGGGCTTCGTGAAGGCACTGGGTTGCCCAAGTACACAAGCTCATGGGGAGCACTGAGCATCCTTGCACCTTGGAGGAGATCCACCCCCACGTGGCAAGGACAGGAGGAGGCCGAGAGGAGGCGGTCGTACCTCGCCCGTGTGGACGGGATTCCTCTACTTGGCCCAGTCGGCTAGCACCCCTTCCAGAAACAGACCCCTCGCGGGCTCGAGTGTGGCTTGCTCCCTGGCTTGGGCAGAAAGATTTAGAAACAGATAGTAGTTTGAAACTGTTCCCATGAGCTTCAAAAGGAGATGAGAGGGTGATAAACAGAAGGTAGGAAGTGGTGCAGAGTTAGAAACCATCAGTGTAAAGTCTTTGGAGATTTCTTAGCAAAGTCATACTTATCCATGCAAAGTAAGTGCAGATGGACCATAAAAAGTTATTCTACCACCAAAGAGGGCTTAACTGTCTCCCCGTATGTAAGCTTTCATAGGGCTTCCCTACACCTAGGATTATGTCTCATTTCTTTGGTAAATTCTACTCAGCGTGGCAGTGTTCCAACTTCACACACGGTGAAACGGAGGAACCGTGATGCGTTACACAGAAAACCAATGTCATCAACTCTGCAACCCAAAGAGCGCGTGGGGAGAAGGGAGGGTATGGACAGTAAGGTTTCAGTTGTCCCAGTTCCGTGTCTGAGGCGGGGCCTCAGGAGGGGCCGGTGTTCTAGATTGCTTTGCAGAACAGGACCAGACTGATAAGCAGAAATTCCGGGAGGAGGTTTCAGCTTGGTGCAGGAGAGAGCTGTCTAACAGAACAAGACGGCCTGTCAGGTGGTGGGTGCCCCCTGCTCCGGCAGCATTCAAACTGAGGCTGGATGGCCGTCACCGGAGATGAGGACGGGGTTGTGAGGTTTGCTGCTCTGCTCTCATGTCTTGCCCCAGCCAGGGGTCCTGGGTGCCGATGAGAGTAGGATAGAAGGTGTGTGGCCATCTTCCTGATAGAAATCCTCAAAGACTCAGACTTTGTTTCTCCATCAACCCAGGCTTCTTTCCTTGTTTGCCCTTTTGGTAAATTCATCTTTCATCAACTGCCTACGCCATTCTGAGCCCACTGAAAGCTTTTAGACTTGACCACCCCTTGGGTTAAGCTTCCCAGTGTGTGAAGCAGCACTTTATTCTTATTTTGGTTTTAAATAAACCTCTTTCAAGTTTCAAAGAGGTGTTTCTCTAACTTCTGGGAGTTTGAGGATGATTCCAGTTTTCTTCATGATTCTATAGTCTCTCCTGGGTTTTGCCTTCCAAACTATGATCCTCATACATTAAATATTTTCCATACTGAAACCTGTTAGTCACCCTTTTAATTTTACTGTCCTTCATTAGATCCTTTCCAGCTCTTTTTATACCTTTGAAGTAGGATGTCTTGAACCACATGCAGCTTTTCCAGCTTACATGTGCTCCAGTTTTATGCACATTTACTCTGTGGGAGATGATATGATGTATGTGAAAATGCATGATTTGGGGGCATAGAAAATCCTGGATCGTCCACTGATATTACAGGGGGCTGTGTGACTTTGGGGAAGTTGTTTAACCAGCCACTTTGAGCATCAGTTTCCACATTTGCAAAATGGAGATAGCAGTATGTCCCTCAGAGGTTCATGAGGATAAACAACTGGGCATTTCAAAGCCTCGTACACTGCCTTGCT
Source organism: Camelus ferus (assembly GCF_009834535.1). Classification (NCBI taxonomy): domain Eukaryota; kingdom Metazoa; phylum Chordata; class Mammalia; order Artiodactyla; family Camelidae; genus Camelus; species Camelus ferus. The sequence continues at coordinate 23,550,526 of NC_045698.1, read as the reverse complement.
CCCAGTAAGCACTGAATAATTTAGAGGAGGAGGAGAAGGAAAAGAAAGTTCCCATTCTTGATTATATCTTTTTTAATAATGAGGGATCTCTTTAATGAAATAGATAATGGCTATTTCAAAGCAGTACTTTTGAGCCTCCCTGTTATATTCAGATTTCACTTATTTTGATCATATTCATTTCAATTGATCTCTTCTTGCATTTTGGTCATATATATAAGAATATTGCATTCTTATTGCACATTATTAAAACTAAATTAAACTTACAGCCTTGCATCTTTAAAAACATAAGTGAGAAATATAAGAGAGAGAGAGAGAGAGAGAGAGAGAGAGAGAGAGAGAGAATTAACCCATTATATTCTGGTTGATGTTTAGACAGCCTTGGCATCTCCCGGAAGCAAGAGCTACAGCGAGAGAAGTGGGAAAGGAACAACCTGCCAAGCAGAAGCCTCTCTCGGCGTTCCATCAGCAAAGAGAGATGGGTGGAGACGCTGGTGGTGGCTGACACGAAGATGGTTGAGTACCACGGGAGTGAGAACGTGGAGTCCTACATCCTCACCATCATGAACATGGTACGTCCGACTGCATGGGGGCGGGGGCAGCTGGTGAAGAGATGTCATTAGAACTGAGAACACGAGACCCCTTTTTGGTCCTTCTAATACATATTTGTATTTATATTTATATTTATAAATAAATTCCATGCCTAAATAATTAAGGATGGAAATTCAGGACAAACTAATCTTTCTCTTAAAAATGTGTATCCTAAGAAAATTTCTAAGTGTGTATTTTCTACTGGTTACTTATCCAGTGACTCGATCATTTTAGTATGTTTTTTTTCTTTTCTCATTGATTTATGCTAGTTCACAAATGAGTAAATGGAGGCAAAGAAGTAGAACATGATTTCTTCAAGGTAGTTAGAACTAGAACTGGAAATAATAACCCCTAATGTCAAGCTTCCCTCTTGCATTGTTGAGGTTTTCTACCTTTTCATTTGACAGTATCTCACTCGTCTTTGCCCTCCACCAAAAACCCCTGACCTGTAAGGTAAGGAATTATTTGAAGGGCACTGCAGTTCTGTTTTGTCCCCTCTTCCAGCATTTGTCTAGTGTCTTTCCATGTGAGGCTAATGGTTTTCCATTTCTGACTCCAGGTCACCGGCTTGTTCCACAGCCCAAGCATTGGCAATGCAATTCACATTGTTGTGGTGCGGCTCATTCTGCTTGAAGAAGAAGAGGTAAGGAAGAGTCTCCCCGCCACCTGCCTGTATCCTCACACCCCCACCTCCTTTCTTCAGAAGAGCTCTTGAGGGTACCAGAAAGATGTTCAGAAGCCCGTCTGTGTTATTTTCTGGGGAGTCCAGTGATGTCAAGTGTGAGATGGAGAACATTTCCAAGGTATACATACTTGACATCATCTGACAGTCTTTGTATCTTATGACTCACAAGTCAGATTGACAACAGTGACTAAGAATGTCCTACGGTGGAAACAGACTAAATTGTGTCATGGTGGGATGGTTTTAATAAAAGTTAGGAGGGACATGGAAATATTGGGCTTTTTATGCTGTTTCTTTACCTCTTGCATATTAATAATGTCTCCTGGATCTGTGCCCACTCGTCTCCCTGAACTTTGCCTTGGGGATTCCATCCATTCTCAGAGACTTACCTGGCATCGGTGTGCTGAGATTCAATTGATGCCTCAAGTCAAGACCTCCTACTTGAGCTCCAGACTCATATTCCATTGCTTACTTGACATCTCATCCTTAATGTGGTCTAGTCACTCAAACTTGGAAACTTAGTAAGTTCGAAATGTTTCCTAACTCAAATCATCTCAATCCTGCCTCTCACTGCTCTCCAACCCTGCGTCTTCTCCAGCTCAGTAAATAGTGCTGTTAGGCACTGTTGCATAAACCCGGAAGTCATTCTTGATTCCTTCTGTTCTTATCTTCAACTTTCAACAGCAAGACCCACAGGGCTCCTACCTGCTGTGGCCACACCACGGTGATGGTACGCAGGTTGGTAAAAGAATTACCCAGAGACAGAGAAGAGTTTAGGAAAATTTAATAGGGACACTGCTACAGGCCAGAGGGTGGGCATGCAGGGTCTTTTATTGGGGGGAGGGGGCTGTGCACACCAGGAATAGGGGCTGTGTGACCAATTTGTGCACAGGTACCTGATTGGTTGCAAGATCTGTCAGGGACTTCTCTGAACAATAGGTTTTACGGCTTTGATAAGGGTAAGGTGTGAGGCCTGTCGCCTAGGGTATTGTGAGATGGGCTGTCTCCTGGGACAATGTTAGGGTAAACACACATCAAGAGATGTTTTTATCCTGTAGAAATGCAGGTATGGTGGTGGTGGTGGGGGGGGGTCCTGCAGTGGGGAGTGGGGGCTAAGGTGTCAGTAGGCTCCAGGCACACAGAGAGCCCAGGGGTGGGGGTTTTATGACTCCAGAGAATTTCAGCCGGCTCCACATTACCTTCAGAATACATCTCAACGGTCATTGTGTTGATTTCAACCTTATATCTTGCCTAGATGACCACAGTAAAATCCCAAATGTTCTTCCTATTTTAAGACTCGCCCCCCCATCATCCAATTTCTATGCAGCAGTTAGAATGGCCATTTTAAATACAAATTGAGTTGCTCCACTATTAATAGGTTTATGTTCTTTTTAGAACAAAGTCAACATTTCTTACTGTGTCCTGCAGAGACTTTCATTATCTGGCCTCCATCCACCTTTCCAGGTTTTCCTTGTGCCACCCTCTGCCTTGCTCCTCACCCTTGCACTCACTGGACTTCACGTAGGTTCTGGGACACACAAGGCACTCTTCAGCCTCTTGGCCTGCACACTTGAGGTTCCCGATGCCCGGAACACCCCTGTCCTGGCTCTGCTTGTGGCTGGCACCTGCTCACCTCTCAGACCTCTGTTTGAATGCTGCTTCTTCAGAGAGGTCTCCGTGACCAACCTCTCCAAAGCTGGCCCCACTTTCTCTTCTCCACCACAGAATGCAGTTTGCTTCCTTTACTGATCCCACCCTCAGCCGCCGTCAGAATGTGAACTCCATGGGAGCAGTTGACTGTGTTTCTTTATTCTTGTCCTTATCTCCAACTCTTAACATAGTGCCTGGGCATGAATGAATGAATGAATGAATAAAAAAAGGAATGAAATCAAATTTAATGAATGAGTGAGCAGCCAAGCTGATGGAATGACTTGGCAAGTTATAGCACTTTACCAGCAGCTAAGATCTGTGGGGAAGTGTCTCATTCAAATCTCCATCAGCAAGGGACTTGAGGTCAAAATGCTCAAGTCTAGGTCTATTGTTTTCTGAGCAGAAGCCTCCACAATAGGTTAGAAAGTTTTAAAACAATGATCGCTGGAGCCTGGATCCCTTTTCCTTCCCCTCTCCCCCACCATCCCCACTTCCCTTAGTCACTCAACGCATACTTTGGGTCTCTTGGAATACCGATGGATATATTATTTCTCTTCCCGTGAAACTTTTGTTTAAAAAAATTTATCCAAAACTTAGAAACCAGGCAAAACAAAAACTATGTGTCCTCTCAGTGTGAACTCTCTGATTCCATGGGAATATAACTTTGATTATTTCTTTGATCAGGGACTAGACATGGTAGAGTTAGGTGTTAACATGCAGAAAACTGAGGGAGTACAAATGGATTTTGTCCAGTAAAGATAGAAATGACTGTGTCCGGCAGAGAAGGTAATTCTAAAGGGTATGGTTTTATTGGTCTGGGGAACATTAAGTAATTCTGTATCTAATTTAGCAGTCTCATGCCAGCATTTTTTTTGCATACTATAATTGCATCAGTTTCATGTATCTGCCTTTGAACCAGCTTTGCCACCTTGCCTGTCTCCTAGTGAGTTAAATAGATCTTGAACACGTGCTCACAATATATTTGTATGAGAATTATGTTTTTTAGCTTTTTGAAAATTATACTTTGAAACCTTGGTGTTGTATAATGGTCTAGCATATGTGCGTGCTTAGCCACAGGGAGAATAAAAAGAAGGTTCTTTTGGGTGTAAGAAGGAAAAGCCTTCACCGTCTGCAGTCCCAACAGTAAGAGTAGTAGGACCTCAAACTGTGGCTTCCTTACAACCCTGTAACTCTTCCTTCCCAGGAAACAATGCCACCAAAGTCCTGCTGCCAGTGGAATCCTTTGAAAGAACTTGACTGGCTGTTACCTCTCTGGCCCCAGCACTATTACATTGTTTTCCTTCTTCTCATCCTTGTTTTTCAAGTGCAACGAGACACAAGTGATTTGCTATTAAAAAAAAAAGCCATGTCTCCCTATCTCCCACTTGCCAAGTGTCTTCCCCATTCAAGCTTTTATAGAATCTCCAAGTAGTACAAGGTTTACCATTTGGCAACAGAACTGCTAGCTCACTGGAGAGCTGCAATTCACGATTCTCACTTTCTTGATTCCCAGATCATGGCTCAAGCTGTTCTTCACATCTTTGACTAATGAGCAGCCCAAAAACAAGAGGCAGCCGTGACTCCAGTTCTCAGCTAACATCTAGGTAGCAGCCACAGGCAGCAAGTACAGTGTGAGGTGCTGGGAGGGGACTTCTCTTGAGCAGGGAGACCTGAGTTCTGACTCTGTCATCATCCTGTAGGTAACTCTGAGAAAGTCACATCATTGCTCCATCTCTCCTTTTTCTTCATCTAAATGAGAATAATAAATGAGGAGCGAGCTGTGATGCACAAACTGTATGTCAAATGCTATGCTAACCACAGAGGGGAGAGATAGGAATATAATAAGTCCTATTTCTTGATTCTAAGGCACTTAGCATCTCCTGCACAAAGGCACAAGATGGAAAATTTCGAATTGAGGTTGTCATGAGTATAAGAAAAAAAATCCAAAGAGGCACCTGGGATAAGGAAGGATACTTGGATGTCTAAGCTGGTTTTTAGAGGATGGGACGAAATTAACCAGTGAGGACGGACACTCCAGGTAGAGGGACCTGGTAGTAAGGGTAAATGGACCAAGGAATCAGAGTGGCTTCAGATATGAGCTAACTTGCTCTCACTCCTGTCCTCCCTCCCTCCTGCCTGGAATCAAGTTCTCATTTTCACTTTATGACCCTAATCCTATCCTTTGAACTTCCATTCTCCTTCGAGGGCTTGGACACAAACTTGGCCTCTAGCCCTTTCCACTTTGTGCCAATTTATTCGAAGGCCTCCCTGCTCCACTTTTGGGCCAGGGGTTAAGGATAGGATTGCTCCCTTCCCTCCTAGTCCTGTGAGTGGTTGGTCATCACAGCAAGCACAGATTTATAGTCAGTCTCCCCTCTTTCTAGTCATGTAGTAGGTTACTTGACTTGCCTATGTGTCCATTTCTTATTTGGTAAAGAAGAAATAAGAATATTTACTTCCTAGGGTTGCTGGGAGACTCAAAGGTGCTAATTCATGTAGTAGTCAGCATAGTGTCTGGCTTGTAGAAACCACTCAGTCTGTGTTACTTGCCAGTATCAGTCCTGTTCTTACCCTGGTCATCATCATTTAGGTCCACAACAACCCTAGAAACTTGTTACTATTACACTCTGTTCACAGATGAGGAAGCTGTACCGAAGTCCTTGATGGAAAATGAAAAACCTTGAAGGACAAGACTAGGGTCATATGAAGTTGGAGACTTCCTTTAAGAACAGGGTAGAGATAAAACTGGGAGGGAAGTGAGTTGGGATGCAGCCAGCCCTGGTGGGCCCCAGGCCACTGTGCCCTCAAGGGGTGGAGCTCACAAGCAGTCAGGCTGCTGAAGGAGTAGCAGTAGGGCTGACAGACAGGTAGCTGATGACTTTTTCCACAGAGAATATCTCTCTTGGTCTCAGAGTGACTTAATGTTGGGTCACTTCTATGAGACTCTGGAGTTAAGAGACTGTTACCTTTGGAGATTTAGGCTGGTGACTTCCCCTGCCCCCAGGGTGATTTGTGGGTCTGTAATAACCTCTAGAATTGCCTCTTTATCAAGATAAATGCTAAAAATATTGGCAATGAATTTGTATGCTCATTAGCTTTTTAAAAACTCAAGTATCTCTTCAGCTGATAGTCAGATGAGTTACTCCTTAGACACACAGGAAGTTTTCAGGTTAAACTTTTTACTGCTTTTTTTCTTCTCTGCCTGTTCTCTTTCTTCCAGGAACCTAAGCCTAGCTAGCAGAGAACAATCCCATTGTGCACTGAATCACGAATTCCTAAGGAAATCAATACATAATTTTTTTTCATTACAAAGAGAGAGGTTACAAAGAGAACAATTTATAATAAAAAGCCATTTTCTTGCAAAATAATTTTCTTTCCCCCATTTGGGACTATTTCTGTGAGCCATCTGCTGATTTCCTCTAGGTCACCTCCCTGTCCTATTAGGTCACGTACTCAAATGAATAGAAAAGAGGAAGTGGGAAGTGAATTGGACTCACTTGAGAAAATGAGGTGAGAAAAAATGATGAAAGAGTGAAAAGGGAAATCTATTTTTGTTTACAAAGGAAATAGGAAAAAAATTAGTGTGGATGGGAGTTTGTTTTGACAAGCTCTGATAATGACGAAGATGCTTTATGGAAAATGTTTAGTGCAAGTCTCCCTTTATTCGCTGTGCAATGGAGTGATCTCTCTGAAGCTCTTTTGTAAGTTGTGCGTGCTTAGGGCTGCATGGCATTGAGGCATAGCTGATGACTGTAACCAAGGCTCCTGTGATCAAGTGCATTCAAGAAACTAAGTAAATGTTTCTTGGACTTAACTTCTTATGAGACTTGGAGATGAAGAGGCTGAAGGGGCTGAAAAAAGCTGTGCTCAGTTATAACTTCCTGGAAGAGTCATGACGTCTAGTAGAAAAGCAGGAAGCTGTCCTTGAGCTTGTGTTAAATGTCACATATTGTAGATGAAGTTCTACACAGGGGCAGGGCACCCAGTTACCAATGCCCAGCAACTCAGTTAACGGCACTTGCTTTGTCTGTAAGAGGAACTGATAAAAGCCATAGGGAGAAAGCAAGCAAGATTTTGGGGTGACTTCAGGCCCTGATTTTTTTTTTTCATCAATGATTATCCCCCAGGTTATTCCAGAACTGCTTTGTAAAAATGTTGGAGGGTGAGACGAATCCCTCTGTTGACATCTCTTTACACCCAGCTCCTTTGCCCCTCCTTTACTCCTTCCTTCCTCAGGAGTTGTGCGGCTGGAAAACCTCAACAACCAGGCAGCCCTGGCCCATATACTCGGATGGTTCAACCTGGATATAGTTCTCACTACTGCTCGATCCCTGATTGTTCTCTCTCTTCCTCATTCCTGTCAAGAACTTTGACTTGACTTTCTTGTCATCCCACCATACTTTCATGGATGCGACAATGGGAGAAGACATGAGACTTCCGGTCAGAGACAAAGGGCTTCATTACTCACAGTACATGTGGCGTGAGCTTCATGTTTGTATCTGTCCCGCTTGTCCCCTAAATCCTGCAGGGGTGATGCAGGCAGCCCAGGTGGATGCTGTGCACACACTGTGTTTTATCATAGCTGAGAAGCCCCAAGATAAGGAAATTCCAGTCCCTTAAAGGTGGTTGTAAGAAATTTGTTGAATTTTGCCCCGGAGGGAGCCATTATCTTTATTATCTTAGAAAGCAAATAAATCTGCCTTCTTCCCTGGAGGGAGACACTATCCCTATATGCCAAGGCTGTTTGCTATACAATATCCTTGAAAAAACACAAAAGCTGTCAGTGTCTTTGTTCAGAAGAGGTCAGGAACACAGGAGACCTGTGTAAAACTGTTTCCCAACAGATCCTATTACAGGCAGCAGAATTACTATTCCATATTTTATGCTTTATTCTTAAACCTCTGGCCCCTTACCTTCCTCTTCTCTAATCAGCAGTTCTTGCCTCTTTGCTAACTCACCACAGAACCTCTCAGCCACAGAATCTTCACTTTTGTCTGGCTTCATGGATATATGCTTTGCCGTTTCTCCATTCCTTGAGGAGCGATGGGCGTCCTCTGTTTTGTCGGTATGCTAAGAATGCCAGGCTGTGCACTGTACTTGAGATAAGAAGGAATAAACGCCAGTCCTTGTCCTGGAGGAGCTGAGGAGGAAACGGGCACACGAGTTTAACATTTTAACGTAGGGCCGCAGGGGCTGTGAGCCACGGTGCACGAGATACATTTGTAGGAGACTAATCCAGACTGGGGGCAGGGAAGCTTCCTGGAAATGCCCCAGCTGAGTCAAAGAATTAATGGAATATTGAGTAAGTTAAAGGGGATAAAAGAGGAGAGGAAAGGCATTCTAGGTAGAGGAAGCAGCCCAAAGAAAAACTAACATAAGGGGGTGGGGGAAATGGCAGAGGGTCTCTGCCCACCCAGTGTAACCCATCTGAAAGGTTCCCTTTGAATCAAAATATGGGATTCACACATGATGAACTGGTAAGTAACCCACACCAAAGTATACTGAAAAGTGCTTTATAAGACCTCCTGTTGCAACCCTCCCAGCCTTGATTCAGGCCAGTTATTATTTTTAAGATACCAATATTTTTTGGAGATAATTCTAGATTCACATGCAGTTGTAAGAAATAGTACAGAGAAATCCCTTATATCCTCTACCCACTTTCTCCCAATGGTAACGTCCTGCATAACTTTGGAATAATATCAGAACCAACAAATCAATACTCAAACAAACCACCTACCTTATTCAGATTTCACCAGTTTTATAAGCACTGTTTGGTGTGTGCGTCAGGCGTGTGTTTACATTTAGTTCTTACCATTTTAACATATATAGATTTCTGTGACCTTCATCGGAATACAGAACAGTTCCATTACAAAGATCCCTCTCATGCTCCTCTTTTGTAGATCCTTCTGCTTACAGTCCTAACTCCTAGAAAGCCCCTAATCTGTTCTCCATCTCTCTAATGTTGTCACTTCAAGAATGTTATATAAGTGGAATTGTACACTGTGTAATCTCTTGAGATTGGATTTTCCTCATTCAGCGTAATTCTCTTGAGATCCATCCAAGTTGTGTGCATTGAGAATTTACTCCTTTTTATTTCTGAGTAGCATTCCATGGTAGACATCAGTTTATTTAACCATTCACTCATTGAGGGACATTTGGATCGTTTCCAGTTTTTTTGCTATTATTCATGAAGCCGCTATAAACATTCCACTGCAGGGCTTTATGTGAGTGTAAATCTTCATTTCTCTGGGATAATGTCTAAGCATGCAGTCGCTGGGTCATATGGTAGTTGCATGTTTGGTTTTGTAAGAAATCTCAAACTGTTTTTCATAGGGGCTGTAGCATTTCACATTCTCACCAACAGTGTCTGAGTGATCCACTTTTACCATCTTTTTACCATTGTTTGGGTGCTGTCACTAATTTTAATGTTAGTCATTCAGGCATACAGTACTATCTCATAGTGGTTTCAATCTGCAATTCAATGATTGCAGTTAAATGATGGCTGGTAACGCTGAGCATCTTTCCCTGCGCTTATTTGCCATCTGTGTATGCCCTTCAGTGGAGTGTCTCTTCTTGCCTTTTGCCTGTTTTCTAATTGTTCTTTTGCTGTTGGGAGATCTTTATGTATATATAGGTATCTTTTTATATTTTCTGTGTATAAGGTCCTGTGGCTTACAAACACGTTCTCCCTCTTTGTAGTTTATCTTTTCCTCCTCTTCACAGCACTTCTCTCAGAGCCAAAGCTTTTCATTTTGACGAGATCCAGTTTTTCCATTTGTCCTTTGCTGGATTGTCTGACTGGTGTCCAGTCTCTGAACTCTTTGCCTAGCTCTCAGGACCCAAGAATTTCCCTATATTTTTTTCTAAAAGTTTTATCATCTTAACATTTTACATTTCTATCTATGATCGATCTTCAGTTCATTTTTGTGTAAGGTGTGATGTTTAGATCAAGGCTCATGTCTTTCATCGGCATTTTGTAATTTTCAGGATACAGATCCTGTTCCTGTTTTGTTAGATTTCTACCGTTTTCATTTTCATTGGAACAATGCAAAATGGCATTATTTTTTGATTCATGGGTATTCTTTTAGAGACTTTCTCCCCTCAAAAAACAAATGAACAAACAAACAAGTGTAGAGTTTAAAACAGACCTCCGAGAAATCTAACAGCTGATGCTTTGTTTGATGACCTGCCTTCCTGTCTGCAGGAGCGAGAATTAAGACACCAACCAATGAGGCTGGTCACCAGTTAGAGAACCACAGCTTCGTCGAGGAGCCCTCGTTCTCATAGTCTTTGATTCAGTCACTGAGCTGAGTGACCATGAGCTAGTTCTTCACTTCTCTGAGGTTTAATTTCCTCTTACACAATGAAAATAACAATGCTTTATTTACAAATAATGCTGAGAAGATGCAATTAAACAAGAGAATATGTGTGAAAGTATAGTAAACGATCAAGAAATGTTTTCTTCTTTTTCTCCTTTCCTTTCCTTCTTCCCTCCACCTGCCCCTTTTATTTCCTTCTCTTTTCTTCCTTTCCATCCCTGATTCATGCCTCCTGGCCAGTTCCTTATGATGGAGCTAGGATATCTGTTCCAGTAGGGTTTCTATTCTAACTCCAGCTTGACTAGCTGAACAGGAGACTGACTCCCCCGTGGCCAGCCAACCCCCTAGAACTCCTCCTCCTCCACCATACATCATATAATGAATGATATAATGATGAGGATTATTAAATACTGAAGGCTCTTTCTTCTATTTTAATTTTTACACTAAGAGGTTCAGTGAGTTTTCATGAGTGTTGAGCCACTTTCTGTGTTCTCATGAAGGGAAAGAGTTCTGTGGTAGTCAGTGTGGGTGGGGGTCCCGGCAGTACCTCCAACAGGCACCTGAAGCCTCTCAGGCCTTGTATGAATTGGGTGTGGGCCTTAGTAAAATGCATAATACAGAGAAGCAAGCTCATAGTTTTATGTAGAAATTGCCCAAAAGTTCTTGGGTTGAGCCCAGAATAATAGACTCAGATTAGAGTAGGCCAATGGAAGTAGTCATTCTCCAAGGAGAATCCACCTTGTACAAGGCATGGCTCTGTATAGAGACCCCAAAGAAATGGGGCAAGGGAAAGAAATTTCTCCTTTAGAAATTCAGAGTAAACTGGAGTCCCTCTAGGGCTGATCATCCATTTTTCCTTCTCCCTCATGTGACAAGCATTTGTCCAGGTAATTTGGAACAATCCCTCCCCTCTCATCTCCAATAGTAACTGTGGGCCACATAGATGTGACTCAGGAGCCCTTGTGTCGCAGGCTGGGGGCATCTGCTCCAGCATTCTAATTGCTGTCAGGTCATCGATGAGCCTAACTGGTTAGAAGCTGGAGAGATTATGTCACTTTCTGGCCTTCACCCATAGACGTCAAACCAAGATGGAAACCATGAGCAAGGAAACATCCAGTACATCCTTGCAGGATACCTCATGAAAGGAAGAAGCTTTTTGTTGAAAGTCTATTCATTTTGCGTTAGAAATAAAAATGCATCTTTGGCTTAGGAAGCAGAGTCCCACTAGAAATAGAACTTCAAACAGCTGTTGGCCTTTGTTGATATATTTTTAGTTTTTCTTCGAGGGCTGCTACTTGTCCCTTGAATGATAATTTCTGTCCTGCAGTTCTCCTCTCTATGCTCTTTTAGTGGAATGAGAATGATAGTTTAGAGCAGGGGGTTGGCCCAGAGGGGTAAGTGGGCCTCCCCAAATTCCTGCCAGGGGTCTGGGGCACCCACCCAGAGCTCATCTCACTTGGCTGCTTCTGAGGAGTAATGCAGTGGACTCTGATCACAGTAAACTCACCCCAGCCAATCCCTTCCTCTTCTTTCTCCAGCAAGGATTGAAAATAGTTCACCATGCAGAGAAGACACTGTCCAGCTTCTGTAAGTGGCAGAAGAGCATCAACCCCAAGAGTGACCTCAACCCTGCCCATCACGATGTGGCCGTCCTTCTCACCAGGTACCCAGAGACTATGCGGAAGCCAGGGGCTGCAAGGCAGGGAGGGCTGGCAGGTGAAAAGGTTGCTACTCTTTGCTGCTCTTGGTTATTTAAAAGGCAGCTTCTATGAACTGGACAACTCCTGACTCCCAAACCAGTCAGGGAGCAGTTAGCACACTTGCTAAATGTGCACAACTCTCTGTGTTAATAAACTGAATCTGCTGGCAAATGCAGACCTCTTTCCCATTCCGATGATGATGTCATCCTTAAAATTGGCTTCTCGGTGCAGCTCTGTAAACAATCAGGAGGCTTGTTTGCAGATCCTCATTAGAGTCCCATAACTCTTAATCAAGGGATTTCTCATCCTTTTTTTTTTTTTAATTTTCTTCAGTTAAGAAACCTGCAAGTGTCTTTAACCCATCCCTGACTGATGTTGAAGACAGAATATGGGGAGAAGGTCCTCCCCTGAGTAGGCAGGGTGGTTTGCTAGTAACTTTCTCCCTCTGACCCTCACGAAGACACTGTTTTGTTCTCCCTGTGGTGCTAATAACCTAGGGCTCACAGGTTTGTAAAGCTAGTGGCCGCTCCTGGTCAACCCAGGCTCTTAGAAGGCTATGTTTGCTCATTGAGTCAATAAATATTTATTGAGCTCCTGCTATATAACAGATGCTGCCTTAATCCAGACCAATGAAGTTCTTACATTAATGGGGGAAGTAGGTGCTCACTAGGCACTTCTGTGCAGATTCAGAGACATCTTGAAATCCAGGGATGTGTAATGGAAGAGGCTCTTCGGCCTGGCCCTCCAGCCACAGAAAATTTCGGGCACAGGAAGACCCTAGGTGTATGTGTGTTGTCCCTGGGGAGGACAGGCTTCCCCTGAACATCTTGGCTTGACATTTGTCCCTTTGACAGGATCATCCCAGTGCATAGGATGCCTACAGGGGATGATAACCAACCCCCACCCTATCCAAGAGTCTGTCTTACCCTGACCTGCAACTCCAATGATCAGAATCACTCTTTTAAGTGATGGTATCAAGAGTTTGGTTGAATGTAACCATGTTCCAAATTAAGTCCGTGACATAAACCTATTGCGTTAAGTTCATTAGGACGTATGACATCTGGATTGATCATAGCTCCCCTGGGAAATAGGCTGGTGGGGGTATGGGATGTAAGCACAGGGGCCTTGGGGAGCCAGCAGGCAGCCAGGGACCATGAGGACCCAGGCAAGTGACCGGGGAAGACTTCGGTGTCGGCAGGACCTGACTAGAGGGAAGAACCCTGGGTTCTGGGACCAGCATTGGCCCTGGGCGGCTGCATCTCAGCTGCGTCTCTTTGCTCTCCCTGAAAGCAGACGTAGTTTCTCCTCTGACTCTCACATGAAGAAATGAGTGGGTTAACGAGAGCTGGCGTTTGGAGAGAATTTGACATGGGCCAGGCGCCGTGCTACAGCTGGTAGAACAAGCATCACTCCATTTAATCCCCACGACCACCCTGGAAGTTCATGACCATCAATCATTCCTCTTTCACAGATGGGGAAACTGAGGCTTAATTATGTCAGTTGCCCCAAATCTCACTGCTTTTAACAGGTACAGCTGGGACTTAAATCTAGGTAGTTTGACCCAAATAGACATATTCTTAACTTTTACCCAATAAGAATATGAGGGATCTGCTCTTTTTTTCTTATTATGATCATTTTTCTTCCTTAGAACAGGCGTCTGGTTTCAAGCTTTGATGAACCTCCCCACTAGACGGTGGAGAATATTTCAAGTTTGGAAGCAGGATTTCTCATTACCAACACCACTGGCATTTTGGGTTGGCTAATTCTTTGCTGTGAGCGGCTATCCTGTGCATTGTAGTATATTTAACAGTATCCCCCACCTCTATCCATGAGATGCCAGTAGCACCCTCCTCCAAGTTGTGACAACCAAAACTGTCCCCGGACATTGCCAGATGTTTTCTAGGAGGGTGTGGGGAGCAAAATCAACCCCTGTGGAGAACCTCTGGTCTGAAGAAATAGGTAGGACCAGGAAGGGAGGGAGGTATAAGACCAAGCTTGCCTCTAGAGGACTCCGCTGAGATCCATTTCAATGGAGTTCTCTACAGAGCTGCATTCAGTAGAAGGTGGATTTGGCATGAATACACCTTGTGAAATGGGGCTGGTGGCTGCATGCCAAGGCGTTGTTTTCTCTTACACTTTCCCCAGCGCATGGTGGAGGTAGAGCTGATCCACCTGTTGGGAGCGGAAGGGCCGTAACTGCAAGACCTATATTTTACAATCCTCTCGTTTACCACCTTTTCCCCAGTTTAGTGCTGGATACTTAATCGGCACTCAATAAACAGTTACTTAAGGGACCCACCTTCCTGCACTATCAGAATGAGAAGGTCAGTAGATTAGCAAAGAACATCATTCATCCTTTCCCAGCAGCTCCATGCAGACCTAGATTTTTTTTTTTTTTAATGAAAGAGGAAAAAGTAAATCTTGCAGAAGGGATGGAAAAGTGTTTGGGCAGTCCTCCCACAGACTCAGAAATTAAGAGAAATTATGGGCTGCATGATCCAGTGTCACTCTCTGGCACAGAACTGCCCAGCAACTGCCGCTGCTAGTAGGGGTGGGGCTTCCCGTCTTTTGCGCATGTTCTGAGCTGAGAGCTGCTTTCTTTTATCTGGTTTCCCAGCCATTGTCTCTTGGAGAGTTGAGAACTCACAGGGGTTCTCAGAGCCTGGACCTTTTCCATGGCCCACTGGACACAAAGAGCAGACCATTTATTGCCAGAGCGGTGCCCACACAAACCCCGTGAGCTGAAGGTTTGCAACTAACTAAAGCTCAGAACCCTGTTGGCATTTGTGCTAGTCATTCTTGGCAAAGACCTGTTCTTGAACTAAAGAAAAAAGCATACAACTAATTAACAACTCTTCAAAACTCTTGTCAGCAATTGAAATGATTCCTGCCAGGATATGGAAGCACATTTTTATATTTAAAAGGTGTAAGTAGTATTTTGTGAGATCCTGGGGGTCTTTACTTGTGTGTCCATCCCCTCCGTACGCAGTATTGTTAGGGCAATGGGACTGGAGAGTCCACTGACGAGATCCTCCTGATGGGTTGATGTGACCAATTACCTTTTTCGTGAAGGAGTAGAAGTTCTCGGATGAGTTTTGAGCATAGACCTCAGAAAGTCCAAAAAGGTGTTTCATGTTTGAAAAGCCTCAGCCACTGCTGATTGTCCCTCCCCTATTTAAAAGTTCAAATTAGCTTTAATTTTCAATCAAATCCTTCTCTTTGGGGGCAGATAATATAATTCAGGCTCCTGACATTAGGAGCAAAAGCAACTCAAAATAAAGCATTTGTCCCATTTTCCTCCATTTTTTAGGTGTTAGTGAGATTCAATAATCAAATGGTGAAATCAGAACAATCCTAGTGAATTCAGAATTGCTCCCTCATTCATACGGACTTTCAAAAACAATTTTATTCATGCTTTACAGACCATGTTGAATATGAACTAATACCCCACTTTTTCCAGGAGGATTTTTCCCCCAGGTATTCCTTTGGGCACCTGTACATCCTTCCATGTTCTCTACTTTCAGGAAAGACATCTGTGCTGGTGTCAACCGCCCTTGTGAGACCCTGGGTCTGTCCCACCTGTCGGGGATGTGCCAGCCTCACCGGAGTTGTAACATCAATGAAGACTCTGGACTCCCCCTGGCTTTCACAATTGCCCATGAGCTCGGACACAGGTAAAGGGACCAGGGAACTGAGATCTTCTCGTGTTCATGCATCAGTATCAGTAGAGGGAACGGAGGGTTCCTCTCTTAACAACAGGTTGTCAGGAGAATCAGATTGCACTGTGGCTTGAGAATCACCCTCCTGACTCTCTGCTTCCTCATTTGTAAAGTGTGGGTGGGGAATCACCCACATCAAAGACTCCAGTGTCTTCTCTGCCCCAACCACTTGTATCCATCTACATCACAGAATCAAAGAGGCCACTAAAGTTCTATCAATGAGAATGAGGTGAGCAGAAGCAAAGAGATAAGCGTAACTCAATTGATTAATTCAGGAGTAACAATCCCTATTTCTTTTTTTCAGTTGAAGTATAGTTGATTTACAATGTTGGGTTAGTTTCTGGTGTACAGCAAAGTGATTCAGTTATACACACATATATATATCCTTTTTCAGATTCTTTTTCATTATAGGTTATTACAAGTTATTGAATACAGTAAAACCTTGTTATTTATCGATTCCGTATATAATAGTTTGTATCTGCTAATCCCAAACTCCCCAATTTATCCGCCCTCCCCCTACTTTTTCTTTTGGTAACCATAAGTTTGTTTTTTCATGCAATAGTAATAATATTAATATCATTAAGAAAATCACGAACTTTAACATTTTGTGCCCTTCTTTGATGCCAGACACTTTGCATGTGTCCCTTAATCCTCTCAACAACCTTGTGAAGTAGATTACTACTGTTAGCCCTGTTTTACTTGTATGTATTAAAGGAGAACACTGACTTGAATAAAGAAAAAATGGAAAACTGCTATGAACTTGGAAGTACCATCAAGCAAACAGCAGTTAACAGGAGGTCCAAGTTGTCACAAAAATGTGTGAACTGGATTAGATGAATTGAAGGCAGGTTTCAGAAAGTTGAGTAAAGAGATGATGAGGAATCTGAATTCTCTAGGTATCAGAGGTTCCCATGGAGGAAAGATCTGAGCTTTGTTAGTGTATAGACTAACCCCAAATAAGAGAACATCATACTAATTAGAAGCTCAGAGTGGGGAGTCATGTAAATGGCTCAACTCTACCCCCTGCCTGTTGGCCAGCCACCAGCCTGGATCTCCTCCGGAGCATACTCTGAATGTACAAGCAGAAAAAAAGGTGGGGTTGGGAAGCGCCCTGTTGACTGGAGTATTCACAGCCTGGCCTCTCTGGCCTGGGCTTTCTCAACATTTTTCTCAAGTAATATTGGAACTTTTCAAAACACTTTCACCTGCACTACAAAACCAGAGTATTGGCTTGAGAGTTAGGAAAAGTGAATGCTTTTCAGGCCTTTTCATCAACCAATATTATGATTTTAAATAAGTCCCTTTCTGCACCTGTTTCCTTATCTGTGAAATGACTGGGTTGAACTAGGCAATTTTTTAGGTACTGTGATTTCTTTGAACGTTACCAAAAAGTCCTGAGAGATAAATGTGATATATGACAGTATTTTTAGTTATCAAAAACTCAAATACAGAACAATCAAGTGACTTGCTTATGATTAAATAATAATTGGGGACAGAAGGCTAGATCTTGAAAAGACCAAGTCATAGTTGTTGGCATGTTGATAAGAATAACTTTCATTTTGCCAAATTTTATTATGTACAAAAATATAGGTGTCCTCAGTCCTGCTGTGTAAAGGGATATATCCCTTGTCGTCTTCAATCAAGTCATTGGTGTCAGCAGCACCTGCTGGCCAAGCAAGGTCAAGTAAATATAAATAGGTCACCCTGAGAAGTGATTGCTCAAGACTTTCCCAGCAATGGTGTGCCCAAGTGAAAGAGAAGTGGAGAAGACTTGCTTGATAAAAGACATTTTCAAATGCTCCCTGCTTGTGTTCAAAGAATGGATCCTTTATATCCTCAATTCAGCTTGACCTTGTAAAGAGACTCAGAATGGTGCTGAAAAGGTTCTGCCAAATCAACATTGCCCCAGTTTTTGAGGCAATCATCGGCGTGACTATCCAGACCATGACATATCACCTCTGTGATGAGGACCTCCTAAGTAAATAAAGCCAAGGGCAAGTATGATCCTCCTTCCAGATTTTGGAAATTCTCCAATAAAGTTGAAAACCTCTTGGTAACATTACTTGAGCACAATTTCCCTGAATACTTGAAAGCAAAGAATGGTAGATGTCTTAAGTGGTGGATATTTTAACAGACTAGAACTGGGCCACTACCTCAATCAATTTGATGTTTTGATATGTGTCCTCTAAATATAAGGGATCCTTTGATTGCTGATGGCTATCTTTGAACACAGAGATGCAGACAAAGAGGTAGGCAGCATTGTTACTGCACCTCCCCTCATTGTTGCAAAAACCCCTCCACCTTTGGCTGAAGTGACTTCCAGAGGACTTAAAGGGCCAGTGTCCATTTCTCCCCATCTTTACTTTCCTTTTCCCCCTTTTTGGAGCCTGACAGTAAAGACTTAAGACTTCCAGAAACAATTTTAAAACTGAGGAAAATTAGAAAGTGACCACATATGCCTAAGGAAAGACCTGAGAAGAAAAGAGCTGAGAAGACCTTAAGTTTACACTGCAGGTTGATCTTTGACACAGAGATGGCCTACAATAATCAAATAACAAAAACAATAATAAACATCAAACTCTAGGAAAGGGGAGAAATCTAATTTACAGAATCACTATATTGGTTAGATTCAAATGTCCAGTTTTCCACACACAAAAAATCACAAGACATATAAAGAAATAGGAAAGTATGGCCCATTCAAAGGAAAAATAAATCAACAGAAATTGTTCCTGAAAAAGATGTGATGACAGATATACTAGACAAAGACTTTAAAACAACTGCCTTAAAGATGCTCAAATAACTAAAGGAATGTGTGGAGAAAGTTGAGAAAACAATGTATGAACAACATGGAAATTTCAATAAAGAAACCAAAAAGAAATCCAAGAGTGAAAAAGTACAATAACTGAAATGAAACGTTCACTAGAGGGATTCAGTGGCAGATTTAAACAGACAGAAAAATTAGCAAACTTGAAGATGGAACAATAAAAATGATCAAGTCTGAAGAACAGAAAGGAAAAAGATTGAAGTTTTAGCCAGTGCAGTAAGGCAAGAAAAGGAAATAAAAGGCATACAGACAGACTGGCTAGGAAGTGTAAAACTAGCCTTATTTGCAGATAACATAATTACCTATGTAGAATCTACATACACACAAACTAGAACTAATAAGCTCACAGGATTCAATATAACATACAAAATCAATCATATTTCTATAGACTAGCAATTAACAGGGGAATGCTGAAATTAAAAATGCAATACCTTTCACACTCACTCAAAAATATGAAATATTTATGTATAAGTATTACATATTATACTTACAAATCTAACAAAACATGGTCAGGACTTGTATGCTGAAAACTGTACAACATTGAGGAAAGAAATCAGAGATGATCTAAATAAATGGAGAGACCTTACTGTGTTCATGAATTGGAAGATTAAGTGTAGAAAAGATGTAAAATTTTTCTCAAGCAAAAGGTTAAATGATATTTCTATCAAAATTCTAGCAAGTTTTTTTTTTGATATCTAGAAAAAAGAATTCTAAAATGTGTATGGAAAGTCAAAGGAACTAAAGGAAAACAATTTGAAAAAGAGTAATAAAGTAGGAAAAATCAGTCTACGAGATTTCAAGTTATTTTAGACAGTGTCAGTAATCAAGATTGTGTGGTTTGGGCAGAGAAACACATAGATCAATGGAACAGAACAGAGAATGCAGAAATAGACCCAAACAAGCATGCCCAACTGATTTTTTGACAAAGGTACAAAAGTAACTCAATGTAGGGAAGATTGCCTTCTCAACAAATGGTGCTGGAGGCAAATTTTTTTTTTAAATATGGAAAAGGAACCTCTACCTAAGTCCCACACCATATACAAAAATTATCTCAAAATGGAATACAAACTTGAATGTAAAACATGAAACTTTAGAAAATGAATAGAAGAAAAGTTTTCAGTATCTAGGACTAGGCAAAAAGTTTTTAAACTTGATACCAAAAGAATAATGCATAAAAAGAAACATTTAAAAATTAGACTCATCAAAATGTAAAACTTTTGATTTGTTGAAGAGGATGACAAGATATCAAATACAGTCTTGTAGTAACTTATAAAAAAGAATATGAAAACAAATATATGTATGTTCATGTATGACTGAAGCATTGTGCTATCCACCAGGAGTTGACACAACATTGTAAACTGACTATACCTCAATTAAAAAAAAAAGTATATATACATACAAAAAGAAAGAGGATGAAAAGATAAGCTATAGCATGAGAGAAATACTTGAATAGTGCCCCTCTACTCGCACAAATTTAAACCCACCTGGAACCTCAGAACATAACCTTCTTTGGAAAAAAGATCTTTGCAGATGTAATTGGTTAAGAATTTCGAGGTGAAATCACCCTAGATTTAGGGTAGGCCCTAAATCCAATGACTGGAGGGAGATATTTTTGGACACAGAGAGACACAAAGGGAGGAAGACCATGTAAAGATGGAGGCAGAGGTTAGAGTTGCTGCCACAAGTCAAGGAAGCCTGGAGTCACCAGAAGATGAAAGGGGCAGTGAAGATTCTCCCCTGGAGGTGGAGGTGCTTAATGCTGCTGACACCTTCATCTCAGACTTCTGTCCTCTAGGCCTGTGAAAGAATAAAGTTCTGTTACTTTAAGCCACCAAGCTTATGGCAAGTTTTATAGCATTTCTAGGAAACTAATATACCTTACATCCAACAAGACTAGTATCTAGAATGTATAAACAACATTCAAAACTCAATAGTAAAAATCCAAACAATATAATTTAAAAAGACATGAAGAGATATTTCACCAGAAAGGATATACAAATGGCAAACAAGCACATGAAAAGATATTCAACAGCTATCAGGGAAATGCAAATTGAAATCACATGAGATATCATTGCACATCTATCAGAATGACTGAAATTAAAAACAGTGATGACACGAATCGCTGGCAAGGATGCAGGGAGTCTGAATCATGCATACATTGTTGGGGAGAATGTGAAATGGTTTAAGCACTACGGAAAATAGCTTGGCGGTTTTGAAAAAGGAAAGCAGTAGTAAAACCACCATACAATCCAGCAGCTATGCTCCCGGGCATTCGTCCCGGAGAACTGAAGATTTATGTTCACACAGCAACCTATATGTGAATGTTTATAGATGCTTAATCTTAAGAAACCAAAACCGGAAACAACCCAGGAGTTGTTTCAGCTCAACAGGGTGAATGGTTAAAGAAACTGTGATTGATCCATATCAAGAAATACTTCTCAGCAAGAAAAAGGAACCAGCTATTGATACATGCAGTGATCTTGTTGAATCTTCAAACAATTATGCTCTGTGAAAAAAGCCAATCCCAAAAGGTTACATGCTGTAGTATTACATTTACATAGCGTTATTGAAATAACAAAGTTATCAAAATAAAGAACATATTAGCGGCTGCCAGGGTTTCAGGAGGGGATGTGAGAAGAAAGGAAGTAGGTGTGGCTATAAAGTGCAACATGAGGGATGCTTGCGGTGATGAAAATGTCCTGTGCCTTGACTGTATCAACATTGGCTTCCTAGTTGAGATACTGTATTATATTTTTACAAGGTGTTACCACAAGGGGAAAGTAGGTAAAGGGTACATTAGACCTCTGTGTATTATTTCTTACAACATGCATCTGAATCTATAATCATATAATAAATATAGATTTGATATATAATCATAATAAATTAAAAGTTGGATTTTTAAAAGGGTGCATTGGGCCATGTACAGATGGCCTAAATAAAACAGTCTTTAAATGCCAAAAAAAAAAAAAAAAAAGTTCAGTGTCACTGAAAAGAAAAACAAAAGTTGAAGGAAGATATATAAGCTTGAGTCTCAGTGATAGAAAAAATACTTTGATAAGACACAGAACTGAGGAAGAGAAGACTTTAGGGGCATCCTTTTGCTCTTAGCAGAAGATGCTTCTCAAGTATTTAGTCCTTTCCTTAGATGTATAGTTCTAACTAGCTGTGGATCAAACTGCGAAACACTGGGCAGATCAATGAAATGGCCTGCAGCTGCCTGGAAAAAGAAAAATACAATAAGCCGCTATCCTAAGAAGATACTCATTATAGTTTAACAACAGAGATACCCCATTATTCATGAAAACTTGTTTGTTTCATCGCTGATGGCGTAAGATATAAGATAGAAAGTGAAGTTAGCTAACTTGTGCTGTGGCCTAAGTTCATCATTTCATTTTTATTCTGAGTAAAATCATGTAACAATTCCATTTATGAGAACCCTGGATTATATCCAGCATCCATACCTAAGGTCTCATCCCTTATTAGGTGAGTTACCAAAAACAAAGATGGGATTCCAGCAGGAAATTTAAAAATCTCTCTTGAGACATTTAAGTAATGAAAGTATCGTGATAGAGATGAACACTTAAAAGGCAATATCCACCCAACATTTCCCATTATTCTGAATCGTGATATTCCATTTATTTCATTTACAAAGCTTTGCCTGTTGCATATACAAAATTGGTATTTCCTCAATGAGTTAGAAAAGCTCACCTTCATACTTTCATGGTTCTGGTTCTTTGCTGGTTCTGCTCCACCACAAAAGGAATAATAAAAGGCAAGGAATATCCCACCAAGTGATACCTTGAAACCCAGGTGATTACTTAGCTTGTTATTTCATGTCTATAATTTCATAAACCCATTTAACAGGATTTTAAAACAAAGACCAAGTAAAGCAGGCTAATCCAGCCACCTGGCGACTTGTTTCAGACAGTAAGCAGCAGCTCCTTACTCCAAAGTTCAGGCTTATCCTACCTTCTGCAGAGTAGCTTCCTGGAAACAGGTCTTCCATCCCTATGACCCCGTGTGTTTTCCTCGTCTCTCATTATTCATTGACCCACTCATCCCATGTGGCAGGCATGCTCCACCCATTTAAAGGAAGTAGACATGTCCGGAGGGACATTTGTTTAGTTGCATTGCTTTTCTCTCATTAGATGGGAGCCCAGAGGGTTGATAAAGCTGGAGGGGGAAATGCTTTATTGGACTAAAAACCTTATATAGAACAAAATGAGCTTTGGGGCAAACTGATGTATTTCGAATGTAGGTTTGTAGACACCTGGTATATAGGCTCCAACCATATGGCTTATTGTATTGAAATAGCCGATGCTAGAAAAAACATTCATGGAGATTTTTAGACCTATGTTTGTTTAAGATTTTTCCTAATTATTGAACAGGTGAACTTGTTGAATATTTCATGAACTGGATAAGGCTGGATTTGCAACAGCCTGGGGAAAGCCTGCTCAGAAAAGATAATTTTCACTTGAATCAAATTCTTTGTGGGTGGGTGGTAAGAGCTTTGTAGATTAATTGTCTGACTCCTTTGTGAGTTTTGTATTCCTGTGGAAGGTGATCAGAGTCTGTAAGGCAGTTGATAACATCTTAGTGCATTAAAAATAATACAAGAAAACCTCCCAAATACTATTTTCTGCAAGAGTTGCTAATATTGATCAGGAGATTTTACTAAAGTTGGATGTCAGCTTGCCTGTCACAGGGATTGACATTCACTAGCAAAGTAAAAGGTCATACTTCCCTCTGTTCAGATTTGGAAAGTTGAGCCAACATCTAAAGGCTGTTTAAGTGTCCAATAAGCAGACTCCGGTGGAGAGAGGTCTTGTGGGGAGCTCAGAAGGGGAGCTGAGGACTCAGCTTATAAACAGACACTTCTCAGTCTGCCTCTTTCCCAAGCACCCCTTGCCATGAGCATCAGTTAAACTCTTTAGAGCCTTTCTAGGACTGCTTCACTTGGGCGCCGCCGGCAGTGGGAGGTCCAGGAGCAGACCGAGCAAGACATGGACAAGAGCACTGACTTAGGTGCAGATCTCTGCAGAAGACCTAGTTCTGTCACAAACCAGTTCTGTGACTTTTGACAAATCTCACACTCTCAGCTTCTTCATCTTGAAAAGGAAAATATGCTAGACAATGATGAAAAACAGCAATAAAAATTTCTGTCATTTATGCAGCTCTTAGATGCCAGGCACCTTGCTAAGTGATTTTCAAATTTTATTCCATTCAGATCTCATCCCAGGTCTATGATGCCTACTCCGTTTTCTACTTAGTGAAGCTGAGCAGATTTCAGTAACTCACAGATCATTAAGTGGCAGACCTGGAATCCAGATCCAAATCATCTGTCTTCAGATACCCTGCTCTGAACCACTGGACTATAAGGTCTCCCTAATGTCTATTAGTCTATTAAAGTCCCTAATGGCGCTCCTATTGAAGGACTCAGAACAATACTAGAAAGCAATCCATCCCCTCCAAGCTTGTGGCTTCCCCTTTCATGCTCTCTTAAATTATGATGAAAAGGGAGAAGGAAGGTTTTGTTCTTTTGTGCCCTGGTTGCTGCAGCAGGAGAAAGAAGGTGGCTGGAGGCAAGATTTGCCTTCCTGATGCTAGACTCATAGAAAGTCAGAGCCAAACTGGGAGCTTTCAGCTTTCTGCCAAACAGAGTTTTTTGAATTAGCCACACAGCTCCCAGGGTTGCATGTCTGAAGCAGAGACCTGCCTAAAATGGTTCCTGTGCTTTTTAGATGCAAATGAGTGAGCCTCCTCCAACTTCAAAGTCCCACTTTGCGTACAGATGCCTTCTGTACAGAGGTGGCTCTCTAGGGGTTATTCTCACCTTGGAGAAACTATGGTTCTCTTCTTGTTTCACGCCTGCCTCCTTGATATTCTTGGGCTTTGTGCCTCCCTGCAGCTTCGGCATCCAGCATGATGGGAAAGAAAACGACTGCGAGCCTATGGGCAGGCACCAGTACATCATGTCCCGCCAGCTCCAGTACAACCCTACCCCGCTGACATGGTCCATGTGCAGCAAGGAGTACATCACCCGCTTCCTGGAGTAAGTCACAGCGTGTCTCGGGACAGCCTCATTTGGGTCTCTGTAAACCGGCAGGCACTTTGAGTTTTACCTGAGGCCTGGAAAACTCGTAACAGTAGGGGTGGATTTCGCTTCTGCTTTCTGACCCTGAGATCTGGTGGGTTCTGGCCTCCAGCCAGAGCCAGGTGAACACCCTTTTTCCCACCCCTACCTTGCTCCTGTCTTAAAGTGGCTCTTTGTGATCTGATTGTGAGTTAAGTCCCTGGGGACTTGCAGAAACAACCAGGACAAGTCAGATGTGGGTTGCCCAACTCTGCTGCGGGTAAGATGATGATTTTCTCATTTTACTGCTTGTACTTCTTAGATCACACCTGAACAAATGGAAATGCATTTCCTTTTAGAGAACTCTCACCTTGGGCCCAGATAGAAATAAAGTTGTCTTGAAGGACGGAGTAAACTAGAGGGATGGAAGTTTCTGTTGAATGAAAGACTAAAGATGGAGGAAATCATAAGCAACTGCTCTCATTTCTATTAACTTGTTTTCAGCCGAGGCTGGGGATTCTGTCTTGATGACATCCCCCAAAAGAAAGGCTTGAAGTCCAAAGTCATTGCCCCTGGAGTAATCTATGATGTTCACCACCAATGCCAGCTGCAGTATGGCCCCAATGCTACCTTCTGCCAGGAAGTAGAAGTAAGTGTTGGGTATGGCAAAGTGTTGGGTATCTCAGTGCCTCTGGTGAGTATGTGCAGGGCTTGAGATCCAGCATGCGGAAGGAAGGGCTGGGGAAATATTTGGAAATCCCAAGATCCAGACACAGAAATGGAAACTTTCTATTCATGGCAAGATGTCTGTAGGACAGAAGGATGGAAATTGGGGTCATTTACATTCCTTGACCCTACCTCCTTGGTATCCTTTGCAAGTGGGTGGTGGTGTAGGAAATTCTATAGTGATTTTCAGCAATCACAGTGATTCACACCTGCAGACCCCATAACAACCAGCTTAATCCCTAAAGTTACTCCTTTTCCTGAATTTCCCCTCTGGTTGAAGAGCACCACCAGATCCCAAGGTAGGATTCATTCTACCCCCTTATTTTCAACATCCAAATGATAAGCCAAGCCCTGACATTTAACCTCTTACAGAGTGTGTGGCTCTGTCCTGTCACAGTTATTCCCACTGCTGCTGTCCTGATTCAGTCTCCCATTAGCTCTCCTTACTGCGGACATAACCTCCTACCTCACCTCTCCCCCATTCACATTGTTGCTCAAGTTGTTTTAAAAAAAAATCATAAATCTAACCATGGCTCTGCTCTGCTCTTCCAGTCCTCACTGACCACAGGATAAAGTCCCAGCTCTTTTGTGTGGCATCCCTTTGTGATCTGGATCGTGAAGGAGTAGATTAGAAGAAATCCACCACCAGCAAAGGGAGGTGATGGATAAGCATCTATATCTCAGACTGAGTTTTGAGGGGGAAGGATGCTGGTGGATAACTTTCTCTCTAGAAAATTCTTACCATGGTCCAGCCTCTTGCCAATTTAGAGTTCATATTTATGCTCTTGCGTGGTTTGAGAACCCCATGTCAAAAAATTAACATGAAAATATTTCTGACCTGATCATACCATGGGATGCTCAGTAGAAACAAACGTTTAAGAACTAGCCTGGAGAAACCAACCCTCAGCTAATGATGCACAAAACTCTAAGAGATAAAGCTTTGTTCAGATGAGTTCAGAATTCAGCACCTAATTAAAAATGTAAAATGGTCTATCTCTTCACAGCGAAGTGAGGAGAGACAATAAACCTTCAAGAGCTTTGAGTAATTGAATTTTTTAGGTAGGGATAATGAAATAACTGCATAAAAGAGGAATTGTATGTGAGAAAAGGAAAAAAAGCACCTACTATAAGTTATATTAAGGTAGATATGAAGAAGGACAGTTACAACCTCTAGAAACGAAACATGTCATCACTGACTTTAAATTCAGTGGATGGCTTACACAGCAGACTTGACACAGCTGAAAAGAAAATCAGTCAGCTGAAATTTAGAGTTGAGAAAATTACCTCCCATCCCCCTTGAGTCTTTCTCAGACTTGTATGATAGAGGAGAGGCTGGCCTTTTCCTGATAGAAATCCAGGCATTTTCAACTTTGATATACAAGAAAATTGAGAGCCAAAACTATGAAAGTAAAGTCGAAACATGAAGGACAGAATAGGGAGGTCTGTCAACAACAACTATGAGTTGCTAACAGAGAATAGAGGTAATCAGGGAGAGGCAAGATTTATAGAGAGATAAAAACTGAGGATTTTCTAAAGTAGTTAAAAAAATACAAGATCTTATGGTGAAAGAACATATTGAATCTTGAGTACAGTAGTGGATGGAGTGATGGCAGATGGGTGAATTGGAGAAAGACTAAAACGTGGATGGAAGCAGCTGAGCCATTTCAGATGACACATAAGAATCCTGTCAACCTTCCCTTGTTCTTCCTGCAGGAGGAGAAATGGGAGGGAATATTCCATTCACTCCATGGCAGCTAAAACAAACTGGCTACTTTGAGTGATAAGGAAATAAGCTGAGGTTTTCTGGATGGAATGGTGTCCTTTCCTTCAGTGAGCAGGCACAGGGTACAGCCACCCAGCTGTTTGTAATCAGATTGCCTTTCATCACAGTCTGAATTGCCCTCTGATGGCTAACGTCACCAGTTACCTGCCTTAGGGCCATGAGAACTGGGTATTGTGCCACACTCTTAGGAATGGGTCTTATCTTTCATTTTCATATTGCCCTAGCATGGCCTGCAGACCACTGTCTATGAGTGATGACCAAGTCCAAGTTAAGTGTGAACTAAGGGTTCTTGAATGATGATTTTCCATCACTCTTACTAACAACAGCAGCATTTATTGTGGGTACGTGGGCGAGTGTGTGTCTGTTTTACTATCACTGTAGAAATGCTTTTGTGCAAGCTTGGAAAATACAAAAAAGTGCAATCTCACATTTGTTTTCCAGAATGTTTGCCAGACGCTATGGTGCTCGGTGAAAGGCTTTTGTCGCTCCAAGCTGGACGCCGCTGCAGATGGGACACGATGTGGCGAGAAGAAGGTAATGTGTTAGTGATACATCTGGCTGAGGAAGGAGGCGGTGGGGGTTGGTGTTCTTGGGAATTGCTGGGGGGAAGGCCCCAGAGAGCAGCTGTTTCTGGGTGAATGGAGATCCTCACACAGTCAGACTTCCCGGAGGAAAGGGTTCTCCTTCCACTCCTCCTTTTGAGCCTTCACTGGAAACAAGTCCTTAAGGAGAGCGGGCTGAGGCCCAGTTCCACACTTCACTTTTGAAAAGTCTGGCCCATCTTTCCCTGACAAACTTCTGTGGAGTTTGTGGCCAGTAACATCTGCTGAGCTCATTATCAACCTTCATTTTGACCCTTCCCCACCCACCCCCATGTTGAAGATTGGGAGGGCCAAGCCAGCGACTGCTTCTTTCCAAAGATGCTGAATTTACACCATGTGTTATCTTCTCTCGCACCATCTGACCTGCCTGCATTTCTTGAAGTTCTGCCCACTTTACTAAGCAGGAAAGGCAGATACCCAAGAACTCAGAGATGTTAGCTATCCTCCAGACTGCCCAAGAACAGAGTAATACGTGCTGCTCAACAGCGTCATTTGGGTTTGTTGTGGGCCTAGGATGTGTTTAGTGCAGCTTGAGCGTGGATTACAGAACTTGATCAAAATGCATCCTCAGAAATGTTTGCCAAATAAAACATAACTCTCAAAAAAAAAAAAAAACCAGAATTTTTAAAGAATGCATAGTGACCAGAAATAAGGAGGAAAAGAAGGCCAGCAGATGAAACATGCCCAAATCCCCCAGGAAATGTGGCCATTTCTAAACACCAACTTGCATTTCTTGTTTCCCTTTTTGCACGTTCCCCCTTCTAAACCTGATAGTAGTTGAAGGATTCCCTTAAAGAGGGAGAGAGTGGATTTTTTTTTCTGAGCCACTGGAAACAATGGATAGAGTTATAGGAAGGCAGAAAATTTTTCTTGACATTAGAAAGAACTTCAACTTCTTAACAACTTGTGTTTTTTGGCAGTGAGTGGACTTTTTGCAGGAGGATGAGTTATCTGGTGCAGACATGAAATACTCATCGAGGCTGTAAAGAAGAGTTATCTCAGTGCCAGGCTGCACAGTGTTTGTCATGGCCTAGATAAGAAGCTTGCACCAGAAAGCGAATCAGTTATGTTACTGAACAACTGGGTTACTCAGCATACTCGGCTGACAAGCTTTTCATAGCAAGACTTTCTCAGCGAAGGAGGTGGTGTGTTGATCTGCATTCTGGTGTGCAATCTGCCCACTACACTTTGAGTAACACTCCTGTATTAGGTGCAATTAGGCACCATAAAGTTCCGTTTAATTCCTGAAGTTCTTTGATTCTAGAACCAAGACTCTCCAGGGAAATTCTTTCAAGAGGCTTTCTTTGTTCCATGTCCGACGTGTGACTGCAGGAAGCCTGCTCGTGCAGGGGGGATGGGTTTGGACTTCTGGGGTCCCTGACTCCGCTTGCTATGGGAACCTAATTGACGGATGCCTCTCCTGCCTCTTCCCTTTGCAGTGGTGTATGGCTGGCAAGTGTATCACAGTGGGCAAGAAACCAGAGAGCATCCCTGGAGGCTGGGGCCGCTGGTCACCCTGGTCCCACTGCTCCAGGACCTGCGGGGCTGGAGTTCAGAGTGCAGAGAGGCTTTGCAACAACCCAGAGTAAGTCCAGCCAAGGACATTTCCCTTCCTTCCATGAGCACTGGGAGACCATTCTTGGACAGCATGACGGCAGTGACCCCAAGCCTCCTCGAGGAGACTAAATAGATTCCCAAAGACAAAAGGAAGCCAGAAGGAAGGTTCAGAGAGCGTGAAAAAAAAAAAGTGGTTCTTTTTCTCTTCGTTTCATTTTGTCTTGGCACTGGATTCTTACTAGGACTTGGATATGGAAGCTGATCCCATCATTTGAAGAAATAAACAAAAATGTTTTAAAAGTACAATCTATGTGAAAGCTCCTAGGAGATTATAGAATTAAATCCTTCCAAATAACCCCTTTCTATCAGTGGGGATTAGTTATACCCGATTTTGCTGATAAGATTGTAGCTTTCTTTCCATCATAATGAATGTATAATTTAAAAAATATTTTTCTTCCCTTAGGTAGCTCATTAACAAGCTAGGCACGTTTTTTGAGGATAATTATTTGTAATGTTTTAGACAAGGATTTTATAAACCTCAGAGTTCCGTATTAGCCTGTTAAGGATTC
The DNA here is from genome assembly GCF_009834535.1 of Camelus ferus. NCBI lineage: Eukaryota > Metazoa > Chordata > Mammalia > Artiodactyla > Camelidae > Camelus > Camelus ferus. Next base: position 23,520,734 of record NC_045698.1, on the reverse strand, counting down.
CATACAAGTTATTTCACAAGTGGCTTTCAATTTTTTAGTCAAATTATTTAATTTTTGCATATTTTATGTTTGTATAATGATATTATATATGAATGAAATTTATATTTCCCTGATTTCCATATATTCCATATATTCTTAATTTCATTATTTCCTGATATACTAGTTCCCAGGTATAATTTTTTTTAAAAAACTGTACATCTGATGACTCTTGTAAGTAGAAAGTGTACTGAGCTTCTTTTACCTAGATTTACATTAGTCTGCATTGAAGGGAGGAGTCACATTTTTTTTAAAAGGCAAGTGATAAATATGATTATAATTCCTCCAATATCTCAGTTCCACATATCACTTTTCCTTTGTATTAATAAATGTATTGCTATATACATATATGTGCATGTATAATATACACATATAAACTATACACATATGTATGTATATATAAACTATATATATATGTGTATATATATAAACTATTATATAATGTCTTCTAAGGGTTAATAAGTTAATATCTATGAAGAGTTTAACACAATATTATCAGTAAATAGTGGTTACTATGATATCTTTATCATTTTCCATGCATATAAGTAAGTGTACATTTGAGGAATCTAGACAAAATTATTGTAAAATCTTACATTTTTGTTTAAATACAAGGTTCTTGTGACTTGAAAAATTCAGATCCAGAAATTTCTTACAAAGTATTTTTGCAGAAAATCTTTATTTTTTAGTTTGTTTCAGTGTGATCAGAAAAGTGATTTCCATTTTAGAGATCAGGAAATACAGGCTGTTTGCTCTAGGACCTACTGTCAGTGCTAAGTGTCAGGCACTACCAGTCCACAGCCTTCTTGGGAGCGTGGTTAGCAACCCATGCTTATCAGAAAAGGGACATCCATGTTGAAGAAATGAAAGATGATTCTGTAACTTGGCTTCAGGGGGAAAAATGGTGCAACCCCCATCTTAGAGGCTACAGTTTGTCATAGAGTCTCCTTGGTGAGCGTCCATGTCTGATCTCAGTAGCTGATTTGCTTAGGTTCACTGAGAACAATGACTGGAAACACAGTCACAGATTTAGTTCTGTGATTCAGGTCACAGATTCAGATCAGTGCGTGATCAACTGCCCCTGAGGCTGTATCCTTGATGTATGTATTTGTCAACTGTCTAGTGAGAACCCACCAGGGCTTGGCTCATGGAAATGAATTGGAGAGATTCCAAGTCACAGAGTGTCAGTCCGTCATCACAAATAGGAAACCAGCCTAACCTCAACTATCAAGGACAATTCTTAGTACCTCCTACAGGGACTCAATGAATGTAAACTGCCTTGGTCAAAGGATTACCTTTGGAGGTGATAAGTGCAGGAAGTTCCTACAATAGGATAGTGAAGTGCAATTAAAGAAGAGAATGAGATTACTTCTGGCAGGAATCCAGGAAGAATTCCTGATGAAGATAGCATTTATTTGGTCCTGAAAGCATGGACAGTACCTAGATGTTTAGAGCCTTAAGAGAGCAGAAATCTATCCAGAGGCACAGAAAAAAAAAGAGTGAATAAGTCAGCTTGTGTCACTGGAGCAGTGTGCAAATGAACAGGGAGGGGCACGGGGGAAGAAAAGTTGTTCAGGTGATGTAAGTTGGGGCCATGAGGGCCTTGAATGCCAAGCTCAAGAGGCTGGACTTGATTCTGTGCCCACTGGGTGCTATTAGAGGTTTTTAAACAGGAAACTAAAATAATCAATGTAATCCTAAAAATTAGCGAGATACAGTGTGTACAGCAGGTTGAATGAGGAAAAAGAGGGGAGACGGGAACAGAGGTAAGGGGTGAGCTAGTCTGGTGACTGTGGGAGTAAAGGGAAGGAAACAAATACAAAGACGCAATTGATGGCCAGGTAACTGATTGACCGTGGGGTCAAAGGAAGGGGTCAGACTGTATCAAAATAGGCAACTGTACACTTTGGACTGAATGTTCATGGGCAACAACAGCAACAAAAACGTGTGAGATTTGAAGAATATATTTAAAAGGTGAGTTTTGAGGCTAGAGAGGGACATGGTTTGGCAAGGAATGGCCATGGCCAGATGTCAAAGGATTTTTAAAGGACAGTGCTGGCCTTTAAGGAGATGAAAGAACAGCTTGTGTGTTTCATTTGTAGACCAAAGTTTGGAGGGAAGTACTGCACTGGAGAAAGAAAACGCTACCGCTTGTGCAATGTCCACCCCTGTCGCCCGGATACACCAACATTTCGGCAGATGCAGTGCAGTGAATTTGACACCGTTCCCTACAAGAATGAATTCTACCACTGGTTTCCAGTTTTCAATTCAGGTAAGGAGCTGGATGAGTATATTCCAGGTCTAGGGCCACAGTCATTATCAGAAAGCATTTATATTGTCAGGGTACCTGTGATACCCTGCAAAGTTCAACAAAAAGAGAATTGTGCCCTTAGGAGCTTTATATTTTAGGAGGTGGAGACACTGTTCTAGTTAAGTTGATCAGTAAACTTTGAAGGCAGAATATTCCAACTGCATGCCATGCTCTGAGGGAGATAAAATAGAAGTTTATCAAACATGACGACTCACTTCAAAACAGCTGAGGTACAACTAAACAATAAGTGGGGCTTATAGAAATTCAGGAACTAATCACTGATGAAAGTACTTGTTGATGAATGTGTGGAACTGAATGTAACTTTGGCAGAAATTCAGCAAAGAATGTCATTGTGGGTTTGGAGTGATTTCAAAGAAGTCTTCCAAGGAAGCAGTTGATGATTCTTAAGCATGAGTAATCTTTCTACTGGAAGAAGGGTAGGGGAGGGCACTGAAAATAGAGCCAGCAATCCCTAGTGGGAGGAGAAAGGCACAAGGAAAGACAAGGTGGTAGAAAATGAGTAAGAAGTGAAACCTCTCAGAAATGAGTGAGAGCCGCTCTGGGCCAGAAATCAACATTTTGTGTGTACAGGACAGTATAAGAAGGGTAAAAAGTAAAATCAGGCATTGAAGGATGTGCGTCAGGGGATGGGAACATAGCAGAGTTGGAGAATGGAACAGCAGCTTTGACAGTGCTTCTCCTGACTCAGCACCAGTGACACATCTTCTCCTGCAAATGAGGATGAATCATTAACTGTTGGCTATAGTTTAGCATCAAAAAGTATCTGTGCTATTTGTTGTTATTGGAAAAGAGAACTGAAAAGAAAAAAGATATTCCTGGGTCAAGGAGATGTGAGACAAGGTAGAAAAAGGTAACCACATTTTTTGTGATTTTTCACTTTCTGGAATCCATTGTGATAGAATACAAGAAGAATCTTAGATGTCAGCCAGTGAATAAAAATTACATATCTGGACTGTTAGAAAAATGAATATAGTCAATTGCTTTAGGAAGAAAGACTCTATAGTGCTTTTCCCACTTTGTGTCTACAAAATATCCCGCTGGCTGTTGGTTGTCATGGGCAACGTCTGCTCCTTGTCCTCCATTGTTTAGCATCATTCATGCTCTAGGCAAGGGAGTCACTTGATTTTTGGTGCAATTTCACTTCCTGATTCAAGGACTTGAATACAGGAAAACTCATGGATATACTCATGTGGATGCCAAAAAAAAAAAGCAAACAAAAACAACCCCCCGCCCCTCCCCCCAAAAAACCCCACAGTGATGAAAGGTACACCCAGTTTGTACTGCCTCTGCCTTTATTTTGGACATTCTATTTTGTTGGAACTACCAGAGTCAGTAGGACTACAGACCCTGAATGTGCAGAGGACATTCTGGCCCAGTGTTGTGACAGGTGCCTAGTTAGGGGTCTTCACCCCTGTCAGATTCGGGGTTGGTTCTGTGTCTGCTTGACTCTGGTAGCTCAAGTAGCTGGATCTGGAATACAAAGATTTGGTTCAGTTTGGCTTTTCATGGCTTTAGAAGCGTTTATCATGTGCCTGCTTTTTGCATAGCATAGCACTAGGTATCAAAGAAATGAGAGTTCTAACAGTGTACACAGATTTCGCTCACTTTGGAGTGATTGGTTTGCATCTGTAACTGGTATTCAGGCTGTATAAACCACATGAGGGAATTAGACTGAGTGCTACCTGCTTAACTCACTGTCTGCCTGGGCTGTAAGCCTCCATCCTCCATCCCAGTGGTTTCAAACAGGCTCCTATACTATTATTTGACCATAGTGACCTACCTGCTAAGCTGATCAGCTGCTTCCTTGACCAACACACTGATTTCTTTCCCCCGTCAAACTGTTACTCCTACAGTGTTGCTCTTTGCTTAGTTGATAGGCACCCCTGGTGGTGACAACGTGGCATTCATGTGCACAGCTGTCTGTGGAGCACTTAACCTGTGCCAGGCATCGACAACTTTACACCATCCTAGCCTCCCCTTAGGAGCCACCAGAGGACGAACAGAACATACAGCAGAACTTTCTACCCGCCCAGTGGATAGTGTTAAGTGGCTTAGTCAGTGACCTTTGGCAGATTTGGCTAAGTAGTGAGTGACAGAAAAAGAATCATAGATTCGAACATTTGGAATAAGCTTGGAGACTCCATCAAACCTTGTAGTTTCCAAACTCTGTTCCATGGAATCCCAGAGCTTCTAACAATGTTTGATTCCAATTTCATTTGCCAGAAAAAAAATTTAAACTATTTTTAAAAGTTCATTAAAGAATAGTGCTTATACTCAAACATATTATATATCAAGTTTTAACATATCAAAACCCATTAACTTATACAAATTAATTTGGTTTTCCACAGACCTTAGGATAAAAAGTCTCCCATTAGCATAGTTTAATTGGTAAATATCCTGAGGTTGCAGGTCGAGTTGTTCTACATTGTTACCATTTGCAGCTTTTTATGTGTCAGAATTTTTCAATGCTGTGCAACCAGTAAAACCCACAGAAAAAAATTAGATGCTGCAGCCAGTATAACTCTGTAACTTGATTAACTCCATAAGCTTGATTTCACAATTTTCTATTCGTCTTAATAGTCCCTTTCGAGCCCACTGACTTATTTTTAACCATGATATACTTAAACTTATAAGATTTATGTTTAATAAAATCCTCAGTTTATCTGCTTTATTTGCAAGATCTTGTTTGAATAAAGAAAAAGAAATCTTTTGCTGAAAGGGTTTGAAAACTACTAATCTCGATCAACTAACTTTCCAACATAGGCATTTCCTTTACCAGTACTCCTGGCAAAAAAAAATTTATGCAGACGCCACTTGCGCAGGTTCACAGAGGCACCCGTGTGGAGAGCAGCAATCTATACATTTTCTCACTTACCCCCACTCCGTCCTTCAGAGATGAAGAAACTTAGTCTCAGAGAGGACAGTAACTTATTCACGGTTATACTGTCTTACATCATAGAGCTGGAATTGAAACGTACAGTTGTTTGATGAAGATGCCGAGATCCTTCGGCTCACTTAAATAGGCTCCCAAGGACTTGATTAGCCTGTGTTACTATAAATTGATTACATGCTGCATTTCTATTAGGAAATGACCAGAGCCTGATCTTGGTGTCATCACTATCTTGGAATCTCTTTTCCTTTCTGGATTTTTTTTCCCAGAACACCCTAAGAACTCCTCATTAAAGCTAATTTTTCAGTTGTTGCTTCTAAATATTTTAGCCCTCTTCATCTGTGATGCCAGTGAGGTTTCCAGCAACTGTGGAGGGTCTGACATGAGATGAGATCGCAGTCTGCTCCTCCCAGGATAGGATGCTTCAAGAACATATTTAAGGAACTGTTACAGTTGGGTTCCCTAGGAGACAGACTCTGAGACAGAGGCTAGCACGCAAGAAGTTCAACAGCCATGGAAGGAGAGAAGGAAGAGGGATCAGGAAGGGGAAGAAGCCAGGCTACGGTGCAGTCTTAGCAGACGTCTTCTCCAACCCCACGGGGGCTCTGCATCTGGAAAGACCCTCAGAGTTCCCACGGTTACAGTGGAGGAGCCAGTCCCTGAAGTTCTGTATGGACCAGACATTGGGTGTGGTCTGTCCCCAGAAGGAGTAAGTGTCCTTGGACAAGAAAGCTCTCTTAAGCCAAGGTGACAACTGAGGGCCAATGCTGGCATCATTCCCAGGGGCTGGACACCTGGGGGAACCTGGGTTGCCTGCATGGAGTTTATTACAAGAATACTTGGGGTTTAGCTAGAAACAGACTTTAGAGAGAATGTCAGTGTGGGGAGCGACCTGGGAGATCTTCTAGCCAGAAGCCTCTCATTTCACAGACTGGGAATCTGTGGCTTCAAGGTGGGGAATGATGGAATAATAAGGATGATGTTTGCAGACACCCCCCAAAGCCAGTCACAACACCCCTCCCCGTCACTTTCCTCTACAATAGAAGAGGAAAAACTGAAAGACTCACTAACCTGCATTGCTGGGAGCCTCAATTCCGACCAGAGAGAAAGACGGCAGCCCTGCTGGGTCAGGCTTCTGGGAAGGGTTTTCATTGCTGCTGACCCAGCTGCCCTCGGCCTCCTACCGCTCTGCCTTTCACTCTCCTCCTCTTGCTCTCTGAGGTCCAGCAGTCATATTGCAACCATACTGAGATGGCTGAGCAGGAAGATCGGAGAGCCTCTGGACTTCTTGTTATGTGGGAAAAGTAAAGTCCTGCCATTTCAAACAAGGAAGCAACATTTTTTTGCTACTTGTTACAAAACTCATTACTGATGACAGCAGCTTATAGTAAACTTACATTTGCTCTGTGCAGGCCCTTCAGTCAACACTTTATATGCCTTTGCCTAATTTTATCTCCACAAGAAAAATCCATGATGGAAATTTACATTTTTGTCCTAATTCTTATGGATGTGCGAAAAGACTTAGAGAATTTAAGTTACTTCTTAAACTCTAACTGTACAGTAGAGCCAAGAGTTAGCCCAGAACTGACCACTAAAACAGAGACTGGGATAAGCCCATTACCTTAAGAATAATGCACTGAATTTTGAATTTTACTTAAGAGGATGTTCATTTTTTTTTTAAATAGATGATTTTATGGCCAAGGAGCTCTGATGGGAGGAGAAGAGCCCCCAGCTACTCTTTGTGTTATGATGAACACTAGGTTTACTGAACTTACATATCTTGCCTTTGAAAATCAATTTTTCTAAACATTTAAGCATTATGACAAAATTATTACATTCTTTAAGTTGCAATTCCAAACTTAGTGTCCCAGTTCTTAACCATTTTAACTAAAGATAGAACATAAACATATTCATTAAATAGAAAACATTACTACATTTATCCTATTCTTAAGCATCAGTGAAGTGGTTTAATTCATTTTTTAAAAGTCGTTCTCTTCTTGTTTTCAGAACTTCCTGCGGCTGTAGTAAAATATATTAATTTTAATGCCTTCCTATGTTTAACTGATATGTATTTTGCTATAGTTGGAGATCACAATATTACCTTATCAGAAAGTAAAAGACCATTTTAGACCAGCCAGGGTTACAGGATTTAGTAATTATTTGACTGATTTTTGGTTGGGTGTTTGGTCAGGACTTTTTATTTGTTTTTGTTTTATTTTTTCCCCTCAAGCTGATCTGAGCCCAGTCATTAAACTGAGCTTCTTTTTTAAGTTAAATATTACTTGTTAAAACATAAAACATTTTAAGTTACACATTTTGCTTAAGGTTTAGTCTTTCTGAAAACCTGGCAAGGAACCTCATACACACATATCACAAATCTCTGTGCACAAACCTCATCGTCCCACTGAACTTCACTTACAAGACACAAGTTCAAATGTAAAATTATGAAGAGTTTTAAGACAGTGACAACAGAGCTTTCACCCAAGTGTGAGGCCCTGGGTGACTCCACGGGGCTTATATCCCTGGAGCCCAGCCTGTAAGTGGATTTTAGAAACTGAACTTTAAATGGTGAAACTCAAATTGCAATTTACTCACAAAACATAAAATGCATCAGAACTTTCCCTTGACCTGAGAAATAGTTTTTATCATTCTTAGCAAGTTTTATTTTTCGCTTCTAATGATTACTTCTTAAGATCATTATCCAAAAATGTTGAGCTGCCCTGTTTCAGCAGAATAGAGAAGGCAGCCTTTGATTCAATCAGTTCATTCAGTTACCTGCACTTCCTTTGAGAGGATTAATCAGTGTGAGGGTGAGAGTCAGCCATCGATTAGTTTCAGAGTTTTCACTTAGCTGAACTTAAAGTTTAGCTTCATTTAGAGTTTTCACTTAGCTTAATAAATCTGTATGGAAGCTAGAGGAAAAAAAATCACATGAGCCAGACAAAAGGATATGTGAGGACAGGTGAATATGCCTGAGACAGTGAAAACACTCAGCTCAGCTCTGTGGGTGTTAAGGGATCCATGAGGGTGGTACCTGGGCAGAGACTCTCTGATGGTCCTGATGACCCTGGAGAACTAAGAGCATCCATTGCTCCTCCTGCCTCCTTCTGTGGAGCCCTGTGTCATAGGCCCAACTAGACATGCCCAGAGCACCATGAAAGACAGAGGCCAGAGGGAAGGACAGGGAAACGGGTCCTCAGGGTCAGCCTTATAAACCGCTTCAATAGCCCTGAACCCTCAGTTCACAAAGGATGCTTTCAATCACGGGGTTCTTTCTGGCCTTGAGCATGACAGTAGAGTGCAAGCACTGGGAGTCACTGTAGTGGGTCTGCACGCTGCTGCTGTTGCACGAGAATTATTTACTAGCTATTCCTAAGGCTCCACAGACCGCTGTCCTCATAGTCAATAAGAATCTGTGCTTTTTACTTGTAGTGCACTTCAGTTAGTTCAGACAGCGGACTGTCTAATCCTGAAAGATTTCAAGATGAGTATTATCCAGTATCACAGAAGCAAGATGAAGAGAAGTCTTGAAATTCGGGCCTCTCTTTGTGGAGATGTGTCATGATTATCACTGGGGAAGGGAGACCTTCCCAGTTTTCTTATTTAAGGGCCAAGACATTATTTATAAAAGGAGTACCTGCTTCTTATTTAAAATGCAAGTGTATATAATACAATGAAATAAAAAGAAATTCTTCCCACCATACCTTATTCCTCAGAGGCAACCAACGTTAACAGCAGGTTTTCATTTGCACATGAATGGAATCATACTTTGCTGATTCTACAGCTTTCTTGAGTCATTGAGGAGAACAGCATGACATTACAGTTTATCTCATTCCTCATAGTAACTGCATAGCCTTCTGTTGTGTAAATACAACTCAATTGGTCCATTTCTTCCTGGAGAAACAGTTAATGGCTGCAGTGAACAACCTTGACTTTTGTCACTACGGTCAAGTTCATTTTTATGACTGAGTTCATGATCTCTCAGGATCAAGTTGATCTCTTTGCCACTTGGTCCAAAAGTTTCTCCCTAACAGCGTTGATCACTGCCATGTCTGTTAATTAATAAACGTGGGTTAAGAGGCTTTTCTGGAGGTAACGATCTGCTAGTATTCATTGGGAATGGTAATAACAACCACATTTAAACAACTGCTCTATGCCAGTTACCTTACTGGAGGTTTCAGTATGTTACCCTCTGAAAACCCCTTGTGTGCAGACTAAAGACCAGAATGCCTTGGGCAAGATGTAGGAGTCAGGGCTGGGATTTGAATCCCTATGAATCTAACTCCAAAATTCATGTGGAGAGTCCTCCAGGCTGTGCTTATCCCTGCCCCTCCCGTGCCTCCGAGTCCTCCCCGGCCAGGGACAGGATCCCTCCTTCGCACACTGTGCTGGCCGGCAGCAGCTGATCAAAGCACGGATGACTGGCATGCCCCTGAGGACACTGTGGTTTGGCCGAGGAGCCTGTGAAATCCATAGTCTCGGAAGCATAGAGCTGTGAGGACCTCCGTAGTCGTCGTATGGGGGGGATGGCTTTGAACCAGGTGCATGGTCACGGAAAAGAAAAGTCATGGAACCACCTGCTGACCTAGCCAGATCTAGAATTCTTTCTGCTAAACTGACAAGACAGCAGTTGTTTAGAAAATAGCAACACAGAGCATGAAATCAGTGCAGAGTTGATAGAAATGACATAATCGGAAGGAAAAGAGCCTATTTCAGGAAAGATTTGTATATGCCTGGGAAAGAGACCCGAGCCAGCATTATAAAACACGTGTCTTTCAACTGCTACAAAAGAAGGTTGGGCTGATAGATGCATGGCTTATTGGGGCAACTGCAGGGGACTTTTAAAATTTATGAGTTTGTGACTAAGAGGTGAAAACAACAACCATAACAGATGTCATTTGTCAAGCACTTACTGTATACCTGGTATCATGCTGAGTGCTTGACATACGATCTCTGTCTTAATCCTCACAATTACCTTGCAGAGTAGGTATGATTATCCCCATTTTTCAGATGAGAAAACTGAGTCACAGAAAGGTTAAGGAACTTTCTCAGAGTAATATTAGACCTTCATGAGCTAGAACTTTTCTATCTGCTCTCTGTAGAAGTTGCTGGATCCAGAGGCTGATAATTCTCACTGTATTTCAGTTCCATGAAAGAAATATTAAAATGGAGTCCAGTTGGCATTCTACCAAGGTTGCTTCTCAGAGATGATCCATGAATAAATGCATCACCTAATAATGTAAAGGCGGTAACTTTAACGATTTCATCAAAGACATTATTAAAGAAAATTCTGTGCCTTTATGATACGGGTTAATGGTGTGAACTCTGAGCTAAACCTGGGTTTTGCTCTGCCACTCAGACTGCGAGATCTTGGGAAACAGTCTCTCTGTGCCTAAATTTTCTCTGTTAAATGGGGCTAATAAAAGGACTAACATCATAGTGTAGTTGTGATTGTTAAGATGAGATAAGATAACCACTGCAGAGCACACAAAGACCTGGGAAGTAATGCTCGAGTAATATGTTGCCTGTTGTTTTAACAAGCAAAATTCCCTTTAACTCACTAAATAAACAAGACTAGCAAAAGTCTCTGGATGGCTTTATCCTACAAGGAGTGAGTCAAACAGCACAAGCCCAGAGGGAGTAAAACTAAGGCAAACATTGGGACTTCGCCAATCTGGAATTCAAAACAGTGCTTGACTTTGGGTGGGGGTTTACTTGCTATGAGGAGCCATTTATACAACCGAGAGAGACGCCCTCAGTTTTGCACTCTAGGTACCTCTAGTCCCAATCCTCCCCAGCAGGCTGGAACAGATAATTCCTTTAGAAACGGAATTATTCAGGGCTGCTTTCTCTTTTTACTTTATGTGTCTAAATACAAAATCTCAAGTCTAAATTCTAAAGCGCAAATCAAAGTCTTATTTAAAAGCATTTCCCCCGCCTCCATCCTTCTACTTAACAGCCCAATGTTTCAGAAAATGATTCCCTGGACTCAGCACACCTGGCTGGATGTTTGCATCTCTCGGAGAGCAGAATTGCTCCCAGGTGGCCCCCTCGAAATACTTCTATTCCAGTTCAGGCAGTGAGAGAGCTAACCTTGCGGCCAGGAATGAAGATTTACAATAATCCCGAGTCATGCCTTGGCCCCAGAGTCTCCTGGCTGTTTTCCATCGGCACTTGGTGCAGTAATCTCTCCAACTCATTTTGACTTTGTTCGTTTTCTCAGACAGCTTACCCACTGCACTTTATATAAGATCAGTTGGTACCTTGATTTGCTCTTACCCATCTCCTTTGCTCTTTGAAGAGATGCTTTTGAAACTGTCAAGTTCCACCAGGGTTTCAGTGCGTGAGCTTCTGCTCTCAGTTGTACTTGTGGAAGTTGTACACTTTTCTTTCCCACGTGGGTCACTGCATCCTTGAGCAGCCGTGCCTTGAGTTGTGCATCTGGCCTTGCATTTGGTGTCCGACACTGAGGTGGGTCCATGGCAAATGGCCCTGTGGCTGGTGTCATTGAGCCTCCAGCTGGCCACACCACCAAGAAAACTTATAGCCTTTCCCCCAATAAACAGATCCAAAAGAGATCCCAAAAGAACCTTTCTGAGGAGGACATTCTCAAGTTTTTCACTTAAAGAAAACAAGACAGAACATTCCAAAGAAAATGACTATTTGAATGCTTATCAGATACATGCATCACCCATTAAAATTTTTAAGGGAATTTATGTCTTAAAAAAGTTCTCTCTTTCTGGTTATTCCAAGTACCTATGTATAGAAATGCACTGAATTAAGTAAACCTTCAGAAAAAGCAGCTCTGTGCAGGAGATCACCCTGTCTTCATTCACAAGGGAACAGAAAATTGAACCTTAGAATGGATTCAATGGAGGACCCAGCACGATGGGGTGGGCCACTATGATAAATAGGCAGGTTGGCTTCTGCTTTGGCAAAAAAACAGATCTTTTGTTTCCATGTGGTTATAAATCTGTGTCTAAGGACTTGGACTTGAGGAGAATAAGAGAGACTATTTGTTGGGAGTGGGCTTATGACTGTGGCAGTGGTGTTAGTGGTCCCCCCGGAGGTCGGCTTACTTTGCTGCAGACAATGCGCAGGCATCATGCTTGTCCTGCATCACTGGTTGCTGTTACCAATTTTCTAGGTTAACCCCAGATGCTCAGTGTTTTATTTTCACAAGCACAGTTCAACATTGGATTGAAAGGTCTCATCATTTGTAACAACAAAAGGCCTACTATTTTAAAGCAATCTTCCCAATTAAATTTGTTATAAAGCTCTTTAGAAGAAAAAAGCCTACATTCCATCATGTGTCACGGAAGGGTAAAAGATGGGGCTCTCCAGATTAACGACACTTGGGAGGTCATACGTATGAAATCCTGGGGGGAGGGTTCTGAGCTCAAAAGCTAACTTGCAAGGATTTGTCTCTTTTTCACTTCAGCACATCCCTGTGAGCTGTACTGCCGACCCATAGATGGCCATTTTTCCGAGAAAATGCTGGATGCTGTCACTGATGGTACCCCTTGCTTTGAAGGTGGCAACAGCAGAAATGTCTGTATTAATGGCATATGTAAGGTATTGGGTATGTTTCCTTAATCTATGACTTTATAAAATCATAATTTTTATTAATTCAGGAAGTCAGACGTTCTAACCTTTTGCTTTCCCGGCATTTGCATGTGGTCTGGTTTTTTCGTATGGTCTGTGAGACAAGACTTCTTAGCACTCATCAAAGTGACAGTTAGGGAACTGAATAGTTTTCCTCCAGTGTCATCTTCATTTCCTGATCTGTTGATGTGCTCTGGGGTAGTATTTTAGGCTTGGAGCTGGGTCCGATTGAAGAAGAACCAAATTAAAGGAGGAATTATTAGAAAAAGACAACTCGAATTATCTCAGTGGTATTAAGTTATTCATTGGTTGCTTGTCAACAGAGGAATTAAATTTGAGGAAAACCTGAAATTAATAATTGTATAGTGTTTTTCACAAAGAATTTTCACATTTAATTCTTCATGGATCACCAACATGATCTTAGGAAGAGTGAGATGGCTTGACCAGTGGTTATACAGCAGGTCTTCTGATTTCTAGTTAATGTTTCCACACTGACTCTCTGAAGAAACTCTGCCTTTACATAAATTACTTAGATTTGATTTTCTTAAAAAGCTTTTATGTGTGCAGTCATTGAAGAATTTCTCCCCATTGCTCAGTCTGCTTTGCAAGAAACAGATGAACAAGTTCTGTGATCCAACACCCGGGCATAAATCTCAGTTTAAAGAGGTGTTTTTAATCAATGAAAGAAAAACCATAAAAATATTCAATTAACTATTACTAAAGCACAATGGTTTATGCTCAGGCTGTAGAATATGAACTCAGTACCACTGTTTGGTACTTATATAGCCCCATACATCTTTCTAAAACTCAATTTCCTTTTGTAAAATTGAAGTATTAACAGATTTTCTTAGTCGGGGTTGTCAGAAAATGTCCTATGTGTTAAGCCCTTAACAGAGCGCCTGACACACAATAAATTCTTAACATATTTTATTTGTTTTTACAAACAATTATCATAATTGTTTTTCCATTGGACCAACTTGATGCCATGAAAAGCTCCTGCCCAGAAATGTTTAGCACCCTGGGAAGGTGAGTTTATCGCCTTGCAGTTGCCTGTGGACTTAATCCAGCGGTGACCAAAGCACAGGAGGCAACATGGTGATTTCCAGGACTGAGTACATTAACAGCAAGCCTGAATCAGACTCTAAATTGGAACTGAACTAGAGCTCAGGCAGAATTCTCTCTCTAACACACTAATTACCATTGTAGCTACAGAGAGCCAAAAATAGCATATTTTTAGGTTAGATCTATTCCCTAGAGAGGGAAAAAGTTTATTTAGCTAATTTAGGCCGAAACAGCCCCTCACCATCTAAGGCAGTGGTTCTCAGGCCTGGCTGCCTATTAGAATTAGCTGGAGAGCGTTTAAAAACTGATGGTGGCTCTATCTCCAACCTGTTAATTCAGAATTGCTGGGATCTGGGGCCTGGGCATTGATATTTTAAAAACTCCCCAGGTGATTGCTGTATGCTGTTAGGGCTGAGAACTTCAGTCATCAAGAAATGAATGTGATGCTAAAATTATCTTTTAGACCTAAATGCCTTTGCATGCATAGAGACAGTATCTTTAGCTTGTGATGAAAAACAGGTGTTTTGAACAAAACATAGGTGGTCTCGGGTATGTCTTGAAACCAATTAAATCAGCTTAACAGGGTAAGCCAGATTCTCTCAGCTGGGCTTCCTCTTTCTGGAAACCAGTTAGTACCTTTTAGAAGCTTTTATATATATATGTATTTTTTTTTTATTGAAGTATAGTCAGTTTGCAGTGTTGTGTCAGTTTCTGGTGTACAGCATAATGCTTCAGTCATACATGAACATACATATATTCATTTTCATATTCTTTTTCACTGTAAGTTACTATAAGATACTGAATATAGTTCCCTGTGCTATACAGTATGAACTTGTTTATCTATTTTATATATATTAGTTAATATTTGCAAATCTCAAACTCCCAATTTATCCCTTCCCATTCTCTTCCCCCTCTTCCCCCCTAACCGTAAGTTTGTAGAAGCTTTAGTTACTCACTTTCTGCCTATACCACTCTGAGCTAAGTTTTTAAGCTGAAAAATTATGTCAAATAAAATTTACCTTAATAGCCTAAATATAATTTATCTTTTGAAGATCCAGGTTGTAGATATGTTCAGCTTTTGTTAGTCTTACTCATTTACCACAGTTTTTTCAAGGGGAATTGAACATGTATTGAAATAAAAAGTTACACCACTGGAAAAGAATATATATGGTGTCTAATTCATCTTCTTTGTGGATATGAAAATATTTTCTGATATCCCTATAAATAGTCATTATATTTGCTTATACTCATATTTAGCTATTTTGAAATTATATTTGCCAATATGTTGGCGTGTTAGATTTGCAGATTCTGTTGTCAAGAGAATTATCAAATTTTGACTAGAACTGAAATTGTTATAGGACGTAACTATCTGTGCCCCTCCCCCTCCCATTTTTTAAACTCATACTGAACTCCTAAGCTTATTTATCACAGATATAAATGGAAACAGTGACTTTTCAGGATATCACTTATTTTTAATCATAAGTGTGACATGGAATAAGCTTTTAAATATATGAGCAGATATTCCCACTCCTCTTCCAACTTTCCCAGCTCTGCAGCCTTACCGACTGTCTCAAGACAGCCGGCTAACATTCCAGCTCGCTCACCCCTTTCTTTGGTAATCAGTTATTTGGCTCTCAGTTCCTTCGCGCTTCCCCGTCCTGCCAGACAGCAGAGCTTTGGCAACATTTCCTCCCCAAACAGCTTAGCTGCCCTGATCCATCACATCAGCTGTTCCCAGACTTCTTCTCTAGGCCGTCCATCAACCTCTGACCCCAGGACCCTGATTCTGATTGACCTAACACAATGATTTTTTGCTCTTGTGATCAGTCTACTGATGTTTCTTAAAATGGCTGGGACCGAATCTCATCTTGGAGCCAGGCATTCTTCCAGTCTCTACCTTTGCCAAGGGGCCACGGAAGGAAACAAG
The DNA here is from genome assembly GCF_009834535.1 of Camelus ferus. NCBI lineage: Eukaryota > Metazoa > Chordata > Mammalia > Artiodactyla > Camelidae > Camelus > Camelus ferus. Next base: position 23,504,885 of record NC_045698.1, on the reverse strand, counting down.
TACTTTCTCGGCGCATTAGGTCATGGCGCCAGTTGGTATTTCAATCCTTGGTCACTTGAGAAATTATAGAATAAAACAGTAAAACGATGTTAACTCATAGGGGAAAGATGAGAATCGGTAAGAAAACACATTACTTACTCACTCATGTAGGGCTGAAAACCTAGTGAATGACTGGGATCTGATTTCTCTAAAGAGTGTTCAAGATAGGATGCTCTTCAGTCCAAAAGACAGGGTCAAGAATTGATGATGCACTTTTGCACAGGAAAAGAAATAGTCATCAGAATAAAGAGTCAACCTACAGAGTGGGAGAAAATGTTTGCAAACCATATATATGATAGGAGTTATTATCTAAAATGTATGAGAAACTCCCACAGATCAATAGCAGAAAAACAAATAACCTGATTTAAAAACGAGCAAAAGACTTGAATAGACATTTCTCCAAAAAAGACATACAAATGGCCAACAGGTATATGAAAAAGTGTTCAACATCATTAAACGTCAGAGAAATACAAATGAAAACTCTTGAGATACCACCTCACACGTGTTAGAATGGCTATTAAAGAACAAAAGGTAACAAGTATTGGTTTGAACAGGGAGAAAAGGGAACCCTTGTGCACTCTTGGTGGGAATGTACAACGGTGCAGCCACTATAGAAAACAATATGAAAGTTCCTCAAAAAATTAAAAATACTTACTTTTTAATTAAATTAAAATTTAATTTTTACCATATGACCCAGCAATCCTACTTCTGGGTATATATCCAAAAGGACTGAAATCAGGATCTTAAAGAGATACCTGTATTTCCATGTTTATTATAGCATTATTTACAATAGCCAAGATATGGGAAGAACCCAAATGCTTATCAACAGATGAACAGATAAAGAAAAATACCATATGATATCACTCATATGTGGAATCTAAAAAAAAAAAAAAGGGTGGGGGACACTAATGAATTCATCTACAAAACAGAAACAGACTCACAGACATAGTAAAAAATCTTATGTTTACCAGGGGAAAGGGAGTGGGAAGGGATAAATTTGGGAATTTGAGATTTGCAAATTGTTAACCACTATATATGAAAATAGATTAAAAAAACAAATTTCTTCTGTATAGCACAGGGAACCATATTCAATATCTTGTAATAACCACTAATGAAAAAGAGTGTGAAAATAAATATATGTATATATATGCATGACTGGGACATTATGCTGGACACCAGAAATTGGCACACTGTAACTGACTATACTTCAGTTAAAAAAAAAAAAAGAAAAGAAAAGAAAATGTGGCATATACACTTCTTTTAGAAAAGAGAAAATCCTACCATTTTGGCAACATGGATGAGTCTGGAGGATGTTATGATAGGTGAAACAAGCCAGTCACGGAATGACAAATGCTACATGAATCCACTTATATGAAGCTCTGAACTAGTGAGATTCATAGAGGCAGGGAAGAGGACGGTGGTTGCCAAGGTCTGTAGAGAGGGACCAATGAAGGGTCGCTGTTCAACGGGTAGAAAGTCTCAGTTATGTAAGATGAGTAAGTCGTAGAGATGCTGTTGTTAACAGTACTGCATTGTGCACTTAGGTTTTGTGAAGAGGGTAGAGCTCATGTTAAATGTTCTTACCACACGCAAAACGAAGGGACACAAGGGAACTCTTGGAGCTGACGATATGTCTATTACCTGGATTGTGGCGCTGGTTTCACAGGTGTTTGTAGGCATCCAAACTCATCAAACTGTAAAATTGAATATGTGCAGCATTTTATATATTAGCTATACCCCTAAGAAGGCTGGTTTTTAAAGAAAGAACTAATGATGTGATGGGAAATTAAAGTGATTTTCTTTAAAAAAAAAAAGTTGCCTATTGGGGTGGCTACCTGGCATCCTAAGAGTTGCATCAGAGGAGCCGTGCTGGAGTCCTTGTCTGCGTTTGGTAGCAGCAGCAGGGCCACCTCTGATTCTGCTGAAGGCGGAGAGATGACATCTGTTGCCAGAATACACGCCATGGAGGAGGAGAGGGATGTCTGTTCATTTTCCACTGAGAGCCCTTATGTTTTACGTGTAGCGAGGAGGACTGGCCTTCTGTTGTACTCAGTTCAGGGTTGACTGTGCTGTGTGCAGCTGATGGGAGGAGCAGGTGGGATGGAGTGCCCACAAGAAGCATTTACTATGCACTGGACCAGCATGTTGGGGAGTGTGTCTTTCCGTCCCCAACCCCACCTCCCAGGGATACAGGCAAACATTGCTAGAGAGGAGCTCAAGGTATTTGTTTTTCTGACTCTCTTTCCTTTTTATCTCACATTTTTTAATCCATCCCCTTTTGATCAAGATTTTTAAAAAGATTTTAAAATGAGTATGTCTCAGAGTAAGTTTCCTGGGCTCATTCCCAATCGGTGAAGGAATGAAGGTCACTGGGAATAGAATTTGTAAATGTCAGCTTATTAGAGATACTCAAGTTGATGTAAACATATCACTTGTGAAGGGCTGGCATTTTACTCACAACCACTGAAGGCACACATCCTTTCTTTCCTTTCCGTTGTGATTAGCGTGACTGTTTTTTTTTTTTTTTAATCTCCTAGCATTTTATTTTTCCCAACTGGGTCCAATAGCACAATCTTTGGACCTAAAGGAAAGCACAGATTAGGTTAACCTGAGGAATGATGCTGTTTTCTGTCCGTGGGATCAATTCTGTTTAGCTGGTGGAGAGAGGATGGTGTTTAAAGGCCTAAACTCTTCTTCCTTTCAGTCGATTTGAGGTGGCTTTAAAATAAGAAAGAGAATTCTCTTTGGGCGAGAAAAAAAGACTATGTGGGCACAATTCTTCCTAAACAGGAAAGAAAAATTCAACTACTAGAATATAGTGTAGTTTTCCTTCTACCACTGAAATGTGGTTCAGGAATACAGGCCGTAGAAGAGAGCGAGTGACCAAGAACTTCAGTGGAAGTTCACATGTTCCATGACTTTCAGTCTGAGTGCCATGGTTCTTTGGTATCTGATGCTACCAGACACCCCAAGTTTAATGCTCTCGTTTTCCAGACTGGGAATCAGATGGGAAAGACTTGGCTGTATTGGTGGGCTGAGGAGAAGGAACCCGGGGAGAGGGAAAGATGGTCTTTCAGGAGGCCCAGTGCACAGAACACTGAGAAGTGATCCCTTCCAGGGCACAGGGCACAATTAGTCTTGGCTCAGGGGAGAAATAACCAGTTCTTCCTCTGCAGCTGGAGGGAAGGAGGCCAGGGTGGCTGGGACACGGCTATGTGTGATGTGCAGAGGGGACTGGGGTCTTGAAGACTCCGAAGGATCTGGTGCCGGGTCTGCAGGACAGAGATCTCTTCCATCACGGGACTGGAGAGGTCTCAGCATGAATTCAGGTTTCCCCCATGGCTGCCAGTTTAGACAGGAACCAGAGAGGATAACCCCAGTGAGGAATGTAAAGGGACTGAACAACCAAAATATAGGTGGAGTAGTTACATCATTCCTGGGAAATGTCACCGGAGAGGAGGGGGTGTGAGGTTTGCACATCTGAAAGGGATTTGCTGCTCCACTTACTCCGATTCAAGGATATTTTCATTGATAAATTTTTGGAAGTGTGTCCAGTTCTGCCTCTCACTCGGGAAATTAGAGACCCATTCATTGTGTACCTCATTTTCCTCTAAGCAGCTATTTCCTTTACCATCAGTGGATGCTGTACCTCTGGCTGCCACCAGGAAAAGGAAACATTTGTTCTTGTAATGCCCCCAGCCTGCATCTCATCCACAGCAAAGGGGGCAGGGAGAAGTCAAAGGTCCAAGGCAGGTGTGGCGTCTCCTGCCTGTGTCCTTCATCCTCGACCTCTCTTCCCTGCAGATGGTGGGCTGTGACTATGAGATTGACTCCAACGCCACGGAGGATCGCTGCGGTGTGTGCCTTGGGGATGGCTCCGCCTGCCAGACCGTGAAGAAGATGTTTAAACAGAAAGAAGGATCTGGTAATAAGCAAATAAATAATTGAAGTGGCAGGGACTGAGAATGAAGGTGAAGACTGAGTGCTATTTTTTTTTTTAAGCAGATTATGACTTTCACAGAATTGAAAATGGATGTAGCCTTCATTCCAAAGGGATAAAGGCTCCTTGGCAGTCTTAGGAAAGGGGCTGAATGCTATGCAATTTTAGGAAGCGTCCCACTGCTGCTGTAGGGACCTAAGGTGGCCTTGTGGCCACCTGTGGGACCAGGTTTAAGAGTGTGATCCTCGGGAGAGGATCCAGGGCTGAAGGCTAGTGGACGAGGAACCAGGGGAATAGAAGCCACCTGGGGAGCCATAAGGAACCGCTGGCTGGGGCTCCCTTACAGGGAGGCATTGGGAGGAAGAGCAAGTTAAAGCAAGCCTGCCTTGCCTCCCCTTTGGTCCTGAAGGTACACTCCAATTCTTCTGCCTTTAAACCCATTGCTGTCTTCTCTGCCCTCTCTTGCGTATTTGTCCTTCTCAGCCAGCTTCTCATCTCCTCTCTCCCCCAGTTCTCTTGTTACTGTATTGCAATTGTGATATTGTACCCCCAGCATTAAAATACTGGGTATAGTCACTTTCTGACTCCAGCTCAAAGATGTAAATCTCAGAATCCTCCCTGTTGCATTTCCTAAAGTATTCTTTTCTCCTGGTCTCTCCACCCGGCAGTGGTCTTTTTGTCATTGCTGCTGTTCGGTGGGTGGCAGTGATCGGCCCAGGAGGCTCACACTGTGCCTCCATCTCCCTGGTCAAGAGGGTCCCACTCGCCCTCCAGAGTCTGTGGCTTGTGGTGGTTCCTTTTGGAGGATTATTCCCAGAACAAGTGTGTGTTTATAACCGGCTGCACGGGGCTGTTGTTGTTTGGAGAAGGCTTTGTTGTCCAGCGTTTGTGCATTGATTCCCCACAGCCGTGTTATCACTGTTCTTAACCATGGCCTTGAAAGAAAACCCAGTGTGTCTTTTTTTCTGAGGGAAGTGAGAAACCATCAGGCAACACACACACACACACAACGAACTTGGGCAACAGGTGCAGAGTAGCTCTTGTGGCAAAATCGTCTCCGTTACCAGGAAATAATGAGGACATGTGATCAGTCACTCAAAAGGATTCAAAAATCCTTCAAACCTTTCATGGCCAGACTGGTCCATGGCTTCTGCCTGTGTTCTTTTTTTCCCTTCCTGCTTTACTTTGGCTGACAGCTTTTTAAAAAAAAATAGAAGGTGAAAAAGTCTGCATTAGAAATGCCCATGGCGGTCAGACCCAGCGCATCCTCCTCTCTGGCTCCTGCTGCCCTTGGCTATGGGGGTGTGAAATATCAGTCAAGACTTTTCCTTATTTGTTGTGAGTGCTTCTAAGAAAGAGAGGGGAGGGTGTGAAGGTGAAGTACACTCAGGGGCAAGAGACCAGGTACTGGTCTAGATTACCACCAACCCCAGGAGGTCACCTCTATGGGCCTCACTCAATTTCTGAGACCCCTTCCAAGCCTGGGTGGCATTTCCTGTCTTCCCTCTGTCTCAGGCCTCAGGGCTGATCATGAGTTAGTTGATAACTAAGTGTTGAAGTTGGGCAGACTTTTCAGAAGACGGTGTCTTTATCCATGGGCTCCCTGGGATATCTCAACAACTAAGTTCCTGTCTTTCTCTGTGGAGAAGAGCTCTATTTAGTAGATCTGATGCCTCACAGCAGATGGTGGCATCTTGCCCTTTAATTAATGCCACACTTGGGGAACAAAAGACCCACCGACTTGTAGATCGTCCATAATAGCTTCTGTTTCCTCTTTGGGGAAAAGAGAAAAGAGTTGGTATTAGGTGTAGTGCGTGGTTACTGTGATTGGACGTGTCTGGAACTTGAAGAACGTAGGCCCAGAGTACTGTGTACCACAGAGTACTGTGTACCATGTACAGACATAAAGAATGGCCTTGTTCATTCATTCATTCATTCATTCATTCATTCATTCTATTACTTGAGAAACTCCAGTCGAGCACCCATTGTGTGCTTGGCATGGGGGGCAGAGTAACGAGTAAGACGATGGCTCTTCCCACTGCCTACTTGCCTCACACCGTCCGGGTTACAGGTCCAGAGCCCCGCTGTGACATTTGGCTCTTAGGTAGAAATTAAATGAGGAGCCTGTTTCAGAAAGAAGTTGGTAGGATATTAAGCCTGATTCTTTCAAAGGTGCCCTGGGCTTGTTACCCAGAGCCCTGGCCTTCATCCCAAACTCTTGCAGTCCCTTCTCTTTGGTCTAGAACACTGGCCCTTCATTGTCCAGTTCCTCAGCCTTGGTTTGTTTCTTGGTGCCTAATCTCCTGGATTCTGTATTACTTACCTGCCTTGGTCTTTAATATTAGCTGTCTCTTTCCTGATTTTTTTTAAGTTCTTGGCCTTAACCCATTGGCTTTCTGAAACCACCACTCCGGACTCCTCTGGCCTTCACTGACTCCTCTGGACCTCACCAGTGCTAGGCTCTCTGATCACTACACCAAGTCCTAGCCTTGCTCACACTGGCCTGCTTGGCTCTGTTGCTGAGAACAAGGGTCTGCACTCTCTGAGCACTTGAACTCTCCTACAGCAAGTATGTCACTTAACATGGTGCCCAAACCACCAGCTTTAATTCCTACCTCCTTTATTTAATCATAACCAGAATGTGCTCAACTTTTGTTTAAAGTCTTTTAATAGAATTGGAATAGCGACCCTATAAAATTCACGTTTAATTTTATATTTTAGATAATACATTTGCATCTCTATTTAGTAGACTTGCTGCACGTAATTGAGTTATTTTGAACTCTTTTGGCACACTACTAAAGTTAATTCAGTTTCCTCTGTCTGATATACCTTGCATACAATTTCCTTTTCACAATTCAGCATGTTGAAAAATCAATCTACAGTCTAGAAAGCAGAGGATGGACACAAAATGTCCCTGTTCAATAAACTGTGATTGCCAGTATCCGTATCTTTAGAATAGGAGATTCCTAGGATGCAGTAAAAGTTGCGGCTGCCTGGAACCACTTGGATGTCAACTGTCTCCTGACCCTGCATGTTTATGTGTTTAGTTCATCTTGCTGTAGCTCCCTAGGCTCTGCCACTGATTTCTTCTTTTTTTTTAGTCAAAATATTAAATTCCCATTGAGTTAGCAATTGACAACAATTGCAAATTATGCTAAAATTACCATCTTAATCCCGTAATGATGCGTGTTCTGGACTTTTGCTTGGGACCACCTAGGCTCTGGGACAAACTGAAGATCATGAATGAATGGGGCCCATCAAGAACACAGCGCAGGTCGGGGGGCAGTGGCCACAGTGTGGGGGTAGGGTCTGTACAAGTCTGGGCAGTGGGATTTGAGTCACTTTTAAGAAGAAATGATATGGCTTCATGACTCAAAGTTGCTCCTTTGCTGGACCACACGGTTCAATTTCTTTGCTGTTGATTTCAGAGAGAATAGGGACCAATCTATGATTTTAGGTGGACGAATGACACGAGGAGGTCAGTTTCGTAGAAAGACTAGTTTGCCTGGAATAAGAGAGCCCAATGCTAGGAATCAAAACATTAACCCAGGCTCGGGAGATGAGGGCCTAGAAGTTCATGTAGATGGGATGAGAATCGTATAAGAATATATTCCAGAGAAGGGACCTAAGGCAGAGTTTGTGCATACTGATAAGTGGGGACATGGCTTTCTTGAAACCAGAATAGCACCTTACTTGGAGACTGTTCTAGATCATGCTTTCCAGGCAGCCTTGGGTCAGGAGGGGTAGGGAGAGAGAGACTGGACATTTACTGGAGAAGTTTCCCGTCAAGGTTCCACCAGAGCTGGGACCCTTTGCCCCAGAGGCATTTAGGGTCAGGAAGCCCTTATCAGTGTCTGTTCCCTCTTCTCTGTTTCCTTTCCACTGGCTTCTAGCAAGTGGGTTGTGGTTGCTTACAGTGTCTTCCAAGATTCCAGTCCCCTTGCAACCCTCTTTTGAAATAATTGAGGCTAAAACTCCAAATCTAGGGCAGGAGAGTTTGACTTCTCAAAAGATCTACCAGGCACATGTACTTACTTGCACATAGCTCTTTCTCACTGTAATTAGTGTGCAGGTCAAATGCAGGTCTGTATCTGAACCAGACACTGATGCGTCACTGCTGTTGAGCCAGGCCTCAGAAGGTGGATCTGCCTTTCCCAGGAGGCATCCCACAGAAACTATGACATCTTGGCCTGCGGTGAGGATTGTTTTGCTTGCTGCAAACTGACAGCACAAATCTTTAAAAAGACAAGCTGGTAGCTGTAGATAAATTGCCTGGGTTAATAGAATCACCTCTTTATGAACACATTTTTATTTGAAGTGACAGACTGGAAACCAAATATGCCAGTGGATAACTCCTTTTTTTAGAACAGTTGAATAAGATGTACATTAGCACCAATAATCCATTGTCTCTTTTGTGACATGTCTTCAGAAGTGAGGCCAATCTTCTGCCCATCCTCAAAAGCCCTGAATGTTCTTTTAGCTGAAGGCATTCAAGACTAAGTGATGGGATGGTTTCTTCAAGTGGTGTCCATGGGCCTAGAGACACTTCCTTTGAGATCAAGATTATGTTTTCTCACTTCCCCCAACACTGATGCAAAAGGCTAGTGTTTACCTGGGAAGATGGGAGAAAAGTGATTTGCTGAATGACTATATTCATCATTCTTAATACTTTGGAGATATTCTTATCAACCTTAAAAATCTTCCCTTAACATAGAATGAACATCTCAATAACCCTCCACACCTACAACTTTTTAATATGATTCTTATTCCTGTAAGAAGACCCATGAGGATGAGACATTCAAGGGGGATTTTTTTTTTTCATCTCTATTCTACCAACCACATTTTTCCATTAAAAACACTGTACTAAGAGTTGGTTAATAAACCCTGGTTATAGGTATGTTTATTTTCCATCTAGCTGTGTGATGCAGCATAGATTTTTTTCCTTTCTTGGGAACTCAGTTTCTTCATTTTATAGACAAAGAGGTTGATAGCCATTTCCTTCCTCATAAATGTCCATTAACAGTGGGTTGGTTAAAGCACCTCATTGTTCATAGCATCATTATTTACAGTAGCCAAGATATGAAAGAAACCTGTGTCCATCAACACATAAGTAGATAAAGAAGATATATACACACATACACACATATATATACTTACACACACACACAGTGGAATACTACTCAGCCATAAAAGATGATATTTTGCCATTTGCAGGAACATGAATGGACTTGAAGAGTATTATACAAAGTGAAATAAGTCAGACAGAGACAAGTACTGTATGATATCACTTATATGTGGAGTCTAAAAAATACAACAAACTAGTGAGTATAACAAAAAAGAAGCAGACTCACAGATATAGAGAGCAAACAAACCAGTGATTACCAGTGGGGAGAGGGAAGAGGGAAGGGGTATTATGGGGGTAAGTAATTAAGAGGTACTCTATGTATGAAATAAGCCACAAGGGTATATTGTACAGCACAGGGAATATAGCCAATATTTTATAATAACTATAAATGGGATATAACCTTCAAAAATTGTGAATCACTGTATTGTATATACCTATAACATATAATACTATACACCAACTATACTTCAATAAAAAATAATAAAAGTTTTAGAAATTTTTAAAAATAGAGTGTATTTTAAAAGAAAAAAACACAGTGGGTAGGTATAATTAATGGGTTTATGTCATTTTTGTAGCTGTTTAAATGCTCAAAAAATAAGGAAATATATGTAAGGGATATTAAAGTTAAAAAGGAATAGCTAGAATAGTTCATATAGTATGATCGCACTTGTTTAAAAAAGTGTATGTATATGCACTTATACATACAAAGCAAGATTTTGGAAGAGAATCCAAGAAACTATTAACTGTAATTATCTTGGGGACGTAGGACCCTGGGTGGAGGGAAGTGGAAACTTTTACTCTTCATTTTATAGTCCTCTTTATTGTGGGCTGTTCTGTCGTGTGCAAAGGAGTCTAGTGGATATATTATAATTTTATCCTTTGGCTTCCTCCTAGGTATTTTTTTTGCAAATATATATTACAGATATTTATTACTTTTGCTCTTGGCTACATCTGCCTCAGTTGACATCTCCTGTTGACAAACTGTTTAGAAGCAGTACTTATATTTACTGAAAGCTTATATTTAAATTTGATATACCTCCCCTTTCAATTTGAAAGAATCTGTCCATGATAAATATTTTTAATTTTGGAGTTTTTTCCTCTTAAGTGGAAAATAAAAAAACAAACTCTTTGGAGGTTTTTTTTCCCAATCTGGTTTTTGTTTTGTTTTGTTTTTAAACAAGGGATAAGGTGGTTGCCACACTACTTACTGCCAGTTGGCTCTCTTGCTTGAGCTCTGCTCTGAGACCACATGCAACATCCTAAGTCAGATGATGGCTGCGGGGAGCAGTGCTCCAAAGGCATTTTAGACAATTACATTAGCCTCAATTACATGTGATAAATATTTTCCCCGAGCTATTTATAAATTAGTAGTTTTAACCAGCTGTCTCAGGCAAGTGTGTGAGGGCCCAGTGGAATTTAATCAAGTACTTCAAGCCCCACATTTTGTTTCCTTTGGATGAGAGCCGCCGGTTTAAAATAGAGCAGAAATTTGTGGCCCATACCCAGCTTCTGAGCAAATCATTTCTGCTGGCCAGCCTTAGGTTTTCAACTCCCAGGACCCCATGCCATTAGTGTCTGAGGGAAAGGGAGCAGTAAGGGCACTTTTAGGTGACAGAGATGAGGATTTGCTTGTTAGTCAAAAAAAAAAAAAAAACAGCGAAAGAGAATGTGACAATGAATGTATGTATGTTTGTGTATAACTGAAAAATTGTGCTGTACACTGGAATCTGACACAACATTGTAAAATGACTATAACTCAATAAAAAAAAAATGTTAAAAAAAAAAAAAACCTAGTATATATCCAGTGGAAAATGACCAGGATGATCAGGATCTTAAAATCAAGTTCTATATGGAAAAGGTAAAGGAATGGAGAAAGTTAAGCTTAGAAAGGGGCAAAATAATCAATTATCAGAGCTGGGAGCGGGTGAGGCATCATCTCATTCAAGGTGCTTCATTGTGCAGATGACGTTCAAAGAAGTTAAATAAGTTGATAAACATCATGGAGCTCCCTTGTAGCAACGCAGAAACTAGAACTCAAATGTCTGACTCCTGTGCCTCCCGTACTCTTTTCCCAGTGCCATCCCCAAGGTCCACGTTCTTTCCATTCTGTTGCATCTATGAGGTGATGGTTCTTAAGATGCATAAATAGGGTGAATCCATAAAGAGCTCAGCCTAGAGTCTGGCAAAGAGAGGAAACTGTTATGTGTTAATTCCTTTTCTTCCCAGTATGTCTCCTACCATAACAGCCGTAGCTACAATTGATCATGGTCTTTAAGTGGATGTCTTCTGTGCCTTTTCAGAATGTTGGATTAGAACACATGAGAATAAAACATAAGTTTATATTTCATCAAAACATAAGAAAAAAAACCCCTTTCTAATGAATATAATTGTCCAGCAATATAAAAAGCTGTACTCAGAGCTATTTCTCATCACAAGCTGTATTCAAAAGCGCCAGGTGGCAATCAATCCAAGATTCCCTCTAGAATTCTCTTAATGAATTTAAGCTATGGTTAAATTACTTCTAAGAGTCTGTCTTTAATTTTCAGGCAACGAGGATGAGGGAAAGGATGGAGACACTGCAATATTTAGGGAGATTAATCTGATAGCAGCAACAAATGAGGGAGTAGAAATGCTAATGGGAAGCTGAACATTTTGAACTATTAACATATAATCACAGAATATAAATGCTGGATCAACCACAAAAACTTCAGAGCCCAATCTGCATTTATTTCACCTCTTCCCTCATGAAACTGATTACACACTGAGTCACAAAGCCCCTGAGAAGTCTACTCACGGACAAACTCCTTCCAATTCCCCATAGTTAGTACATCTACCAGTCCCAGTAAGCACCTAGGAGGAAGGCTAGGGTACTAAATGATGGGGATACTGGGAAGAGGATGGATGATGAGTCAGAAGCAGATTGTGTTCAGCTAAGCTAGCTTGCCTCTTTCATCATTGTGTCTTCTCTCCTTAGGTTATGTTGACATTGGACTGATTCCGAAAGGAGCCAGGGACATACGGGTAATGGAGGTTGAGGGAGCTGGAAACTTTCTGGCCATCAGGAGTGAAGACCCCGAAAAATATTACCTCAATGGAGGATTTATTATCCAGTGGAATGGGAACTACAAACTGGCGGGGACCATCTTTCAATATGACAGGAAAGGGGACCTGGAGAAACTGATGGCCACAGGTCCCACCAATGAGTCAGTGTGGATCCAGGTAATGCAGAAGTGAAGGAAACTGCTGACATGTGCATTAGTTAGGATTTTTCTAATTTTCTTGTCCAAGGTATTTGCTAGGGGATATTCATTAACAATCCTTAAGCCTTCTTTTAGCAAGGAACAGGGAGGGACGTGAGATACTAGTTTGTGTGCTGCTAATCCTTTATTGCCTAAAATTGCTGAAATCCACATAATGAAATGGTAGGGGCCCCCAAATCATCCATTAAGTTCAGTTACCAGTATGGTTGACACAGGCTGTTTATTTGAGGATGAGTGTTCTTCAGGTATAAAAAGGATGCTATTCTGCTGGGGAGGGTGTGGAGAAAGGGAACCCTCCTACGCTATTGGTGGGGATGTAATTTGGTGCAGCCACTATGGAAAACAGTATGGAGATTCCTTAAAAAACTAAAAATACACTTACCATATGATCAAGCAATCCCACTCCTGGGTATATATCCAGAGGAAACTCTAATTTGAAAAGATACATGCACCCCAATGTTCATAGCAGCATTATTTAATGTGTTTAAATGTCCATCAACAAATGATTGGATAAAGAAGTTGTGGTATTATTTATACACACACACACACACACACACACACACACACACACACAATGGAAGACTACTCAGCCATGAAAAAAGAACAAAATAATACTATTTGCAGCAATATGGATGGACTTAGATATTATTATACTAAGTGAAGTAAGTCAGGTGGAGAAAGACAAATATCATATGGTATCACTTCTACGTAGAATCTAAAAAATGAGACAAATGAACTTATTTACAAAACAGAAACAGACTCACAGACATAGAAAGCGAATTTAGGGTTACCAAAGTGAGAAAGGGGGGAGGGATAAATTGGGAGTTTGGGATTAGCAGATGTCCATTTTAAACACGTGGTAGGTAGTTTGCCTGCAGGAGAGGGAAGTGAGGGGAAGGTCCCCAGAGTGGTGGCTACAACTCATGACCATTGTAATCCCAGAGCTGTATGCTCTGAAGGAACTAATCAGCCTGAGAGCTAGAGAAAGGGCATCACAAGGCAACAACAACAACAACAAAATTAATATTTATATTAATATTAAATACTTACATTAAAATCAATATTTATTGAGTGCTAACCATATACCAGGCACTGACCTAATCCAATCTAGTCACGTTGCATTTATTTATTTAACCCTCACAAACCACTCTATTAGTCATGCTATTATTATCCTCACTTTGTAGGTGGGGAAAATAAAGCAAACAGAGGTTAAGTAACTTAGCCATAATCACAATGTTAGTAAGTACACGAGGGCACAAGGTGACCTACCAGGCTTGTTGGAAAGGACACTCCTGGTCATTCCCTCAGAGTAATCCGCATATGATTAGACCACCCATGAATTCTCAAGGAAATTCAGTCAAGAAATAACAGAATGGAGAAGATTAGATATAGACATATGTAGATGGACAGGTGGAGGTAGAAACAGAGGTAGAGATATATTTATTTAATGGTGTTTGTTCCAATGCATCACCTCCATGACTACTTTTTTTAATTAAAGTACAGTCGATTTACAATGTTGTGTTATTTTCTGGTGTACAGCATGGTGATTCAGTTATACACACACACACATACACACACACACATATTCCTTTTCTCATTCTTTGTCGTTATAGGCTGTTACAAGGTATTAAACATAGTTCCCTGTGCCATATAGTAGGACCGTGTTGTTTATTGATTTTATTAATAGTAGTTAGTGTCTGCAAATCCCAAACTTCCAATTTATGCTTCCCCCACTTCCACCCCTGGTAACCGTAAGTCTGATTTCTATGTCCATGACTACTTTGAGATGATGGACATAGTGTGTTATTTTTATGTGATTCTGCTTTGCGGTATAAAGTCATGACAATGTTTGACATGGCCCCTCTCTGTCTTTTAGCTTCTATTCCAGGTGACCAACCCTGGCATCAAGTATGAGTACACAGTCCGGAAGGACGGCCTTGACAGTGACGTGGAGAGGCTGGTGTACTTCTGGCAGTATGGCCGCTGGACAGAGTGCAGTGTAACGTGTGGGACAGGTGAGAACAGCTGCTGTCTGTGCAGGCCCACAGCAGCTTCAGAACAGTCCGTGGAGGCCTCTAGGCCAGTGGTTTGCACTCTGTGCCCCTGGGTCTGCAGGGTTCCACAAAGATGGCCCAGGGGCCTCTGTGGGGAGTGGCCATGCGAGTCCTGGTCCAAAGAGGGGGGTGGTTTTTCCTTTACCAGCTTTATATACTGTCCTTCATGAAAGGTTTTGTTTGAAGAAAGGGTTAACATGTCTTTTTATAAAGCAAAACAGAAAGGTTTAAAACTGCTCTGGTTGAGGAAAGTCAAACAACCCACGAGAGGCGTACTTTAAACCACAGCCAAATTCAGACCGTATCTAGCTCTCCTAATTCCTAGCCCAGTGTTTTTCTTCTATCTCCGATTTACCAAATTTTCATATCTACAAGGAGAATAATTTTCCCTCATAAAGTCAAGCCTGGGAGAGATTCCTTGCTGTCCAGCATGTCAGGAAGGGGCAAGTTCTGCTATGGTAACAAAGATAGCAAAGTCTCAGGAACACGATGAAGGGTTTAACCCACCCTAAGTCAGATGCAGGTGAAGTGGCCCTGCTTCACCTTGAGCTGGGACACTGGAAATGCCTGGCTCCCAGAGAGAAACCGAAGAGGCAGGCTGGCCCTTAGCAGTGGCCTTGGCCTGGAGTAACACAAACCACTTCTGCTCACGTTTCATTGATTGGCCTTAGTCCCATGTGCGCAATCCAAGTGCAGAAAGAGGCTTCTAGCTGTAAAGGAGCACATGGACGTTTGGAGAGCGCAGACTCTCTCCGCTGCCGTGTTAGATGAACTTCCCCCCGGCCTCCGAGGGCAGGGCACAGGGGCTGTTCTGGTACTTAGGCTTCTTCACTCATTTGGGGGCTTTTGTCACGTTGGCCAATGAGAAAGCCTCTGCCTCTCTTTCTCCCCTTGGATCATGTCCAAGTCTGCTCTGGAATTTCCTACCTCTAGTGTTACTACTGTAAAACTAGGGCGGTACAAGCTGAATTGTCAGACTCAGCAATGTTGCAAAAGAATTCAAAGTGAAGGAATCGAGAGAACACAGCCTCCCCTCCCCGGGCTTCCCTCTCACGTGCTTTGTCTCCACTTCACTTGTTCACTTGCTTCTTCCCACCCTCCACCTGCCAGGAGATAGTCTGGAAAGAGGTCCAGCGACAGACTGAGTCATGTGCCATCAGCCTTGTAAGCAATTTTTGTGTTACCAACTTCTTTCTTTTCCTCCTTCAGTATAGATAACCAAGGGCAACTTTTAGAAATCACAGGAATCTTTTGTTCGTTTCAAAATGTCTGACATTTTGAAAACCCTAAACCTCTGTATCTGTCCACGTCAAAGGTGCCATCTGGCAGCAATCGAAAGTGGCGTTAGTAAGAGTCAGCTCTGCTATTCCCACCGCTGCCTCCTGGGTTTCCAGATGTCCTGCCCCGACTGCCCAGGAGGGCTGGGCTCACTGAGAAGCAAAAGCAATTGAAGCAGGAAATAAGCTGTTGAAAAAGATTTCCCTGAGGAGCAGTTGTGAGGAAAATGAAGTCATCGGGACTGTAGTTAACGAGTACTTTTTAGATTTTGCATCCCTTTTGTTCTTTCTCCCCCAACTTTTTTTTTTTTTTAACAAAGTACAGGTTTTGTTACTGAGTCCAAACTCATTCTGCTCACTGCATGACAGGCCAATAAATCGAGAGATGAGGTGTTGGGGCAAGGAATAATGACTTTATTCAGAAAGCCAGCAGACCCAGAAGATGGGGGACTAGTGTCCAGAAGAACCATCTTACCCAAGTCAGAATTCAAGCTCCTTTGATACTAAAAAGGGGTCTGAGGCATAGTTGGTTGGTGCAAACTTCCTGGTGTCAAAATCCTTTGTTCTTGCAGCTGTCCACTAGCTCAGGCCCTGATGTTCTGTAAACCTCCGACAGGACAAATGTTATTCTCTGTTCTGCAACGTTTTATCTCTACATGAATAGGAAAGTGTAAAACCCTATCCCGTATATTTCAGGCTATGGGCAACAGTCTTTTACAAGCATGCAGAACCAGCATGACTAACCACAGGAAACAGCACAGGCTAAAGGAGCAGACCTAACATGGGGAGCAATTTGTTCTTCCCTATTACAGTTTAAGCTTTAAGCTTAAATCATTTGTCCCAGGACACCAAGGCGTGAAACTCAGCCGGTCCTGACCGGGCAGGGCCATCCACCCTGGCCTTCATCTTCTATTTCAACATGGGCCAAACCCTTTGCATGACTTGTGCAGTATTCAGAGCATAGGAAATACAATATAAATGGCTGATTTGTGCAGTAATCATAAGGATACATCCACAGTTAGGTGGGAAATGAAACAGCCTTACCAAATGTGAATCGGGCATTTGGTTTTGATACAGCCTGATCCTCCAGCAGCACCTCTGCCAACTTGGGCAAATGTCATTCTGGTTATTAAACCTCAACAGGACCTATCCTAGTACCCGTGTGCCCTCCTGAATCTCAGCCGCACTGTCTATTCGAGTGACAGTGAGTGCTCTTAATTCTGGCAGAGAAGAATGACAGTATATCTACCTCCATACTCTCCAACGTAGAGAATGAAATGCTAATATTCACATAGGACACTCACTGCTAAATATATACATAGAAGACTGCCTGAAACACTTGAGTCATTCAGTGATGTATTTTTATTTCCTTTAAGCTAAAATTTCTGTATTATCAAATTAAGCTAAATGATTTACTGAAAAATTAAAAATAGAGGAAGTCACTCCCCTAACACATGTACTTTGGTACTTTGCTTTATTGCCTTTCAATATTCTTTTTTCTAATCATAGATGTACATAGTTGTGTGCATATGGATGTATTTCTTTACATATACACACAGGTTTTCACTTCACAACATAAGGTGGGTACCTTTCCATGTGTTATTCAGTCTTCGTGGCTATCATTTTTGTGGATACATTGTATTGCACTGGCAAGAAAAAACAAAACTCCCTCAGCCAATTCCTTATTCATCATCATCCTCTAATAAGCATCTTTGGACCCATGTAAGGAATGATCTCATTAGTATTAATCTGTAGATGGAATTTCTAGGTTCGAAGAGTAAAAATATTATAATGCCAAGAAACTTACTACCAAATTGATTCTCATAGTAAAAGGGTTACAAACAGGCAGTAGCATTTTATCTTATTTGATCTATTACTGTGCTATTTTAGTTTTGTACTTTTTTACTGAAAAATATTTCAAATATCCCAGCAAAACAGAATGCAACAAACTCCTGCATATCAACACCTCAGCTTCATCAGATCTTATTATGTCATGTTTGTTTCACTCTCCTTTTCTAAGAAAAAAAAATTGTGCAGATACACTTGGGGAGCACTCCCTAACTCCACTCCCTTTCCTTCCTCCCCAGCCCCCAGAGTTAACTAGGGTCAAAATTTTATGTCTGTGTGGGGGAAACACCAGAGGGAAGGAAAAGAGAGAGAAGACCTTGGCAGCGATTGAGGGAAGTACTAACAGTGGCTTGAACTAAAATTACGGTGGCACAGGTGGGAAAATGATACAAATGTGGCGCTGTCTAGGAGGTGGAGTGGACTGGACTTGGTGGTTGGTTCGGTTTATCTGTTGGTGGAGAGAGGATTGAGCGGGAGGGAAGGTGGAGGGTAACACCCAGTGTTCTCCTTTGCACAACTGGCTAATGGTGGTATCACTCACTGAGACAGGGAGTATGTCACAGGAAACAGGTCTAAAGAGGAGTTTATGATTATGTTATGTTCAGTTAAAGCACCTGTGAGATTTCTAGGTGAAATGCCCAAAGGCAAAGGCGGTAGCGTGTTTATTTTACAATGTATGTCAGGTTGCCTGTCTTAGTTTGGGCTGCTGTAACGAAATACCATAGACTGGGTGGCTTAAACAATAAACGTTTATTTCTCACAGTTTTGGAGGCTGGGAAGTCCCAGTTCGAGGTGCTGGCAGATTCAGTTCTTAGTGAGAATCTTCTTCTGGCTTGTAGATGGCTACCTTCTCCCCGCATCCTCACATGGTAGAGAGAGCACGACCTCTCGTGTCCCTTCTTCTTTTTATAAGGGCATTAATTCTGCCGTGAGGGTCTTACCCTCATGAACTAATCACCTCCCAGAGGCCCCACTTCCAAATACCGTCACATGGGGGTTAAGGCTTCAACATAGGAATTTTAGGGGACATGGACATTCAGTCCATAGCACTGCCCTCTGAAATTTATTTTACCCCAAGTGAATTCTGTTACAATTATTTTGTTGCCTTTCTTGGCATTATATTTCTTAAGGGACTTTGGAATTAAAATTACAGGCTTGATTTGAGTGTGGTTTCCTTTTAGTTTCTTTTTATTTTTCGCTTTCCTATCCATTTCCTCCACTTTTCTCTCTGTGTCCACACAACTCTTTCTAGATTTTGCAGTTTTTTTCCTGACCACACTGTGCGACCTCATTTCAGGACAGGACTTGTTAAAGTGGGTCAGAATTGCTGTCGACTAGTGACATTGACAATTCATTAGGAATCATGACAGAGCCATTAGGCAGCTTGGCTGAATGCCTGGTTGAGAAGCTAAGACTTTATTTTGCCACTTTCCTGGGCCTGAAATTCATCAAGAGTTAAGACTCTAAAAAGTTTGTGATGAAGGGGCTGGGGTCTCCTTCCCATCCTCAGACTTCACTGGAGCTGAGCACGTGGCCACCATCCACTAACAGCTTCTGGCCAAGAGCCTGGCAGACCCTTCACTTAAGTGCTACTCACCCTTTGGCCAGGATGTTTCCCTACATTTGAACCTTGTGACTTTTTGCTTTTCCCTTTTTATAGAGTTATATTTTATCATTTAATAACTTTTATATATTTATATTTTACATATTACTGTTGTGCATTAGGAGCAAAGGGCTGCTTAAGCATAAATTCACTAAGATGTTATTTTTTTTAGTTGGACTGTTTAAACATTTTTATCATCTTTGTTCGAGAGCAGAAATCCATGTGAAAAATTGGCAGAGCAATATTATAAACGTAGCGAAGTGTCATCAAAGCCAGCCCACTTATTTCCCACAGCCACTTTTCAAAGGTAAAGAGGACTCAGAGGATACCTGCAATGGACCTCTCTCGCTGCTAATGTTCATTCTTCTGTCCTCTCCACCATATTTGCTTTCACTCCTGGGATGTGACTTTGGGGTGACTCTGGGAGAATTTAGGACTGCTGTCCCTCACGAAAAGTTGTAAGGCAATGGACTAACAAGTCATGACAAGAGGCTTGTTGAAGAAAACTGACCCAAGTTACTCATCAAAAGATCAACCATAAACGTTCAACCAATGGATTATCTGTAAAGGAACAGCTGCAGAAATGGCTTGACACAGATATTGGTCTCAGTTGGAAGCTTTGGGACTCCTTACTAAACAAAAAATATTTTGTAGAAACCTCAAGATCTCTTTCATAAAAATGTACAGGCCACCATTTTGCCCCATTGCAACCCTAGTACTGCAGAAATCTATCAGTTGTTATACATTCTAACCAAAACTCCCCTGTATCTTGTAAAACTTCGAGCAATGACACTGTTGTGAGACAATGGGTCATCACTTCTAAACGTGACCTTTGCCAGTTGTGTGCTCTGTCTCTGTTGTGTTTTGGGTGTATAAGTACAACAATGGCTTGCACGAAAGGGAGAACATTTTCCTGTGCCCCACCCTGGACATTGCCCTGCTTGGCTGAATTCTCTCAGGAGTGTAGACACTGTCCCTTTGTTTAAAGAGCGCCATGTTCTGGTAGGAAAAGGCACATATTAAAAACTGCAAAGACCGTGTGAAGGTCCTGGAGATTGCATCAAGGAAATCAGAGATGAAAAGGTCAAGGAGCCAGAAAACATGAAGTAAATGTTTAGTGGGACCTGAAATTGAAAGTTGATAGATTTAGGATGGACACAACTTTAGGAGAATTATAGTTTACGTGCTAATGTAAAGCTTAGCTTGTACTGTTTAACTTGTACTCAAATGGTTATTTAGAAAAAGATATTGCTCTTTGTCAGTATTTTAAAGACTGGGTATGCAGTGCTTTGAATCTCTTTCAGATGATGTGATTAAATATTCAGTGCTTGAGTATCTTTGATCCTAAGTTTAGATACAGAAGGAAATGTTGCATTTTCTGACATGGGTCATTACAGTAAGCTAAGTCTTCAGTTGATTTCTCTATACCCTTCCTAAACTGAATTTTTGAGTCAGGAAAATCTTATATGAACTAAAACAACCATATAACAGGCTCCCTCTAATTTACAGTCTCAATATTGAATTGAGAATATGATGAGCTTTGTCATTTTTTTGTTTTATTTTGTTTTGTCTTGTTTTCAGACAGAAACTTTACTTGTTCTTTGTATCAAGGCATAATTTCCACTGAAGATGACCAGGTTCAGGGGTGTATAAATATAATTCTTTAAAAACAAGAGCTCTTAACTGATCTTTCACTGTGAGTATCTAATAAGATTTACCAAATATTTACAGCTGCATGTTGACACTCTCATCGCTATATGGAGAAAGCAACTCAGAAACCTCTATAAATAACATTTTAAATTTGATTCTCATATATTTTAGAATGTGATTGATTTTCACTTAATGTCCTTTTCAAGTAAATACTTCTAGATAAGCAGCTAACTTAGAACTGGGCCAATGTGTTGACTGACATCCCTAATTAACTAGAATTTATTTTGGGGCTGTGTTCAGTGCGTAAGAGTCAGAAGGCAAGCCAAATGAGAAGCCAATATTATTTTTCTTCTTTAAATCCCAGGGACAGGTCAAGGTCATATAGATTCAATCTAATCTGTTACATGTTCTACATTTGCAGTGTTCTGTTGTGATCTCTACTCTTAAAAGGATTCTGACCCCCTCTACGAGGGGTATTATAATATCCTATGTCAGCAAAAGAGTCTGTTACTCCAGCAGTTGATTTACAGAGTTAATTAATGAGTACGTCACTCAAGATTGATAGTTTGAGTTTTTTGCTACGTTGTCAGTCAGGGTGCCCTTCACACCTAGGTGGAATACTTTGACTGCTTTCAAATGTGTGGGTGGGGCTTGGGGAAACCACAAAAGGGGATTCATTACCTCTGTCCATTAATAGTGGAGGATGGGGGAAACAAGGCTACCAACCCTAGGCCTGAAGAAGTAAGAGAAGGAGCGGTTATCCAGAGAGACAGCACCTCCATTCCCCAAATCCAGCCGGAAGCCACAGCAGTCCATAGCATCAGCTTCCCAGGGTTCAGGGCAGTTGCAGAATGAATCGGGAGTGACAAGCAGAAGAAGCGTTCACACAGGAGAGGATGAAATGAAAAATCAATAAAATCAGTAGTGGATGGTCTGCTAGCGAGCCAAGCTGGACTGTAGCTCTAGGTCTTGACTGAAGAAAGGAGGAAAGCTAGCATCTTTTGAGTGCTGTTCCAGTTACTGCTGCTAGATAACAAATCAACCTCAGTTTAATGTGGTAAAACACCGTCATTGTATTATGCTTATGGGTTCTACAGTTTGTAAACTTAGACAGGATACAGTGGGGATGATATTTTTCAGCTTCACAATGTTTGGCACCTCAGCTAGGAAGACCTGAATGGCTGAGAATGACTCAAATGCCTGGGAGCTAAAGTCGTTCGGAGGCTTCTTCACTCAGATGACTGGCACCCAGGCTGGATGACTCACCGGGGGCTGTCAGCTGGAGCACCTACGCCTGACCTCTCCAAGGGCACGGGCTTCTCACCCAGCTGGCGTGTCCAGAGAAAGACAGATCCAAAAGAACCTGATGGAAGCTGCGTGACCTTTTATGACCTAGCCTCTGAACTCACACAGCTTCATTTCTGCATTTGGTCCCAGGCCAGGGTAACCCCATGTCGGGATGGAGAGATGTCATCGTCACATCGTAGAAGGTGCCAGATGAGAAATGATTGTTGCAGCTGTCTTTGGAAAATACAGCTTGTCATAGTCACGTTCACTGAGGCAACATGAACTGTAATTTTGAAACGTTCTGACAGCAGTTGCAACAAACTATTTTCACAGTTAATGATAAAATTATAGTAACCAGAATCCTCTTATTAGCCAAGGTTTCCAGTGATTAATCTTTATCTTCCCTTTGTAGATGATAGAGTTTAAAATGTGGATGACACTCCCAGAAACCAACCAGCTCAGCATCCTGCCCTTAATCCGAATATCATATCCTCATTTTCCTGTAGTAGCCAAATGGTGGGTAAAAGGAAAAATAGAGGCTAGAACCCAAGACCCTTGGATTTTGTTTATTTGTTTTATATACTTAACCAGAATTTGAGAAGGAATAAAATTATAGATTAAATTGTACCAAGTGAACTCACAAGCACCAGAGTTGAGGAAGATATACCTGGCCAGGTATTGTGTTCCTGTAACGTGGGAGAAATCAATCTACTGAGTTGAGACCCCTTGTTGGAAGATGTGGGCTTAGCTTTGTAACTGTCAAGTAAGAACCCAAGAGCTAGAAGAATAAAAGATTAGTGGTCACCACAACCATTAATTCCAACAGAGATACTCTGACATGTCATTAATTTTCCCCTGTACACTCGGGCTGTATCTGCCTGGCCCATTCATCCGTTTGTCTGACAACTGGTCCAGTGGATTGACCCATAAAATGTTATTTACTCTCTGGCAGGGATTTTATGTGATGTTCTGTGCCCTTCTACTACTTCTGGAGGCAGGAGCACTAAGCATGCTTATCTTCTCTATTCACACACAGAAACAAGCCTTTTGGGGGAGATTTCCAACTCTTTTATATGTTTTGACATCAAGAATTTGCCCAATTACCCGAAGTTTGCATGAAACTTCTAAGTAGCTAAGCTTTTTCTTTGTCTCTCTTCTACAATGGCAGATACACATCAGCTCTTCCGGCTTTAACCATTTCAGTCTCCACTCCACTCACATTGTCTGCCTCTATAGGTGTCTCTGTCTTTCCAGACAGTGACTTACTCATTGTGCCATGAAAGTTCCTTTACAATGTTGCTTCTGGCTGTTGGTAGTGTTTATTTATACGACAGAAGAAGAAGAACCCATAGTCTATCAGCTGAGAAAGCCGGAGTGGTTGACAGATTACCTATCCCTTCCAAAAGAATAAAATAGTGTTGATTTGACAAGAAAATATTGCTGATTCATTTTAAAGGCTTCACTTACTGTTTTGAAACTCCCTCTGATACTTTTAAATGGGGAGATGCAATCTCTGGCATCTGAGTGTGCGAGTCAGCCTGGCAGATGGGGTTGGCATGAGTCCATGAGTCCTGGAGACGGGGCTGGCATGAGGCAGCATGAGCTGGTGGGTGGTAGGGAGTTGCCCCAGTCCTGGTCCCACCAGCCACATGGTTGTGGGGAAGCCACTCCATGTCTTTGGTGCCAAAGTGAGGAGGTGACTAGTTTATCATTGGTTTACTCAAGGCGTTTCCAGCTCTGGGCTTCACTAGTGAGCCCCCTGGAGACCTGGATGCCCTGAGAACTCAGGGTGCCCATGTCTCTGTAGGCTGATTGCTCTGTCCCAGGGCCGCAGTCTTTAGTCTTCTCACCGAGTATTTCATATTTCAATGGAAGCATCAGTTCTCTCAGGAGACATGATGCCTCCTTCCTCACTGCCCTTCCGCCTTTCAATCTGGGACGTTCCGGCCACTCCTGTGTTCTCTTGCTAATGATGTCTGAGCCAGCAAAGCCAGTGGTCCTTTCTTTTCTTTGTGACTTCACTCAGTTTCCTCATCCGTCAGATAGTGATGATGGTGTTGACCTCACTGGGTTGTTGTGAGGTTTCAGAGATTATATATCATAGCAGATAACAGGTAGTACGCAATACAGACACACACATTTATGTATGCATGTATATTTGTCTGGGACACATATGTATACACACACACACACACACACAATTTTGAACAGTGCCGTGGGCTAGGCAGGCACTACACGTGTACACTATTACATATCCAGAGTCCACTCCAGCCCGCAGAGGTGCTTTGTCTGCCTGTGGACCTGGCCACTGCCATGTGCCCCTTTCACTCCCATTACCAACCCGGTTTCAGAAGGCTGTAGTAATATCAGTCCTTGCTGTCAAAACCCTCTGCTTTAAAAGCCATATCCTCTCGAACCTCACAACGTTATTTTGAATTTTATTCCTGTCTTTCAGAGTTTATAGACTCCACCTAATATAAGACTCCGTACCTCCTCAATTCCTTTATTAAACTAATAATGTAACATTATTATTGTAACACCTGGTGATGATACCTGCTTTCATTATTTAAATTTCACTTTGTTTTTTATTTGGCATATGTGTGTTAGGCTTGTCTCCACAGCGAAGCTGTAATCTATGTATTAGACTATATATTAACCTACATACATTGTCTGTAGTCCTTCCTAAGCAAGATCTCTTCCATCCATCACCTGCTGCAGTATGGGCACAGGTAATAAAAGGTCCCCACTCCTCATCCCTACTTTAGAAACCAAATACCTTATGGATAGCTTTCCCATCAGCTATAGGCATGACCAGTGGCCTCACCTGACACTGACCATGTGGGCTCTGGATTTAATACACGTGAACTTTTCTGTCTGGCCCCCAGGTATCCGCCGCCAGACTGCCCATTGCATGAAGAAGGGTCACGGGATGGTGAAAGCTACGTTCTGCGACCCAGAAACACAGCCCAATGGGAGACAGAAGAAGTGCCATGAAAAGGATTGTCCACCCAGGTAACCACTGGTAACAGCTGGAGTTTGGGGTCTGATTTAACAGTAATCCAGGCTGAGAGATAGGGGAAGGCTGTGTGGCTTTGTTTTTGGAATAAATACAGGAAAGCTGTCACAGGTGTCTGCAGCTATGCTGTTGGAACCTGTGACAAGCTGTGGGAGGAGAGACATTTTCTCCCCAGAGAGCAGTATTTCTTACGAAGCTGGTGTGTTCAGTGTTTAAATGTTCGGTCAGACTTAAGTCCCCAAGCACTGTTGAAGAGAATGGTATGTAGATTGTCCAAAAAGTCTTTAGCTAATGGGTTTACCTTTTCCAAAAGCACTTCACCAGTGTGACAGTAGCTTCTAGACAGCACACTGACACCTTCAGATGGCAGTGTTCGTTGGCACTGAGGGCTGCCTGTAAGAATGGACTTGCGGGCCAGGCTGTCCCAACCTCTGCGCTGTTGACACTTGGGGCTGGATAACCCTTTGTTGTGGGGGGCTGTCTGTGCACCGCAGGACGTTAGCAGCCCCCCTGGCCTGTATCTATTTAGATGTTATAGCACTCCTTCCCCATCCGGGATGTGACCACCACGAACGCCTCCAGACTTTGCTGGATGTCTCCTGGGGGCAAAAATCACCCCTGGTTGAGAACACTGTAGTAGAGGTATTCATTTGCTCCTAATCATATTGGTTCAGGATATTGAGATTCTAGAAGGTAGCCAGGATGTTATTATGAGGGGCTTACATTACAAAGGGACTTACAAAAAAGAGAGAAAGAGGAGTGGGAAAAAGAAGGAAGAAAGGGAAACAAAGGGAGAGAAGGAAGGAGAGAGGAGGGAAAGGAACATTCAGTTCTGGGCAGTGTCTTCATTCTCTCATGACCTTAAACAGGGATGTATTTTGGATGCAGATTCCATCAGGCTTCATTCCAGCCCCAAGAAGACATACTAAGAAGAGTTTAGTTTAATAGGAGGGGACTAGTTGGCATAATAAATCTAACAAGTGACAGGCTGGACTTAAAGAAGAGCTTGGAGAATGGATAAAAGCCAAAGAACTAGGCCAAAACAGAAGAGTCCAGACAAGTCAGTGAAGGCAAACAGGCCAGCCGCAGAGGGCAGGAGCTCTCATCTCAGAGTCAGAAGGTTGATTATCTGGTTCTGCAGTTTCTGCCAGGTAGAGGTGGGCTGTGAGGTCCAGAGCTGGACCCACCTCTGTGGAGGCGGGACAGGGGTGCTGCTGTCCGTCACCTTGCTGTTACTCTGCCCTGGAACTGTTTTCCTGGGAAGAACTGGGGACTTGACAAGAGGTTTAGGCCCCACCAGATTCTGTGTGGAATTGCAGTTTCTATAAATTCTTTTCACGAAAGAATGAGCCCCTGGAAAGAGGAAACTTCTTTTCTTTCTTTTTTTTTTCTCACTGTATGGCATAGAGAATTATGCTCAATATCATGATGTATTGTAATAATGGAATATAATCAGAAATATAATGGAATACAATCAGAAAAAAAATAACTGAATCACTATGCTGTACCCCCAAATCAACACAACACTGCAGATCGATCAACTACACTTCAATTTAAAAAACTAAAGACTCGAGAGTGGGTTTTAGCTGGTCCGCCTCCCTAGTAGCACGTCCCCCCATAAAAATAGCAGTAAAAGCCCTGCCCTTGTATCCAGGGTCTGTAGAGTCTGGATGCATCCATATCGAAACCTTGAAATGAGATGACTGACACTAACTCGTCCAATAGCAAATTAACAAACTCCACGCAACATTGCCTACTTTTCTGCCCCTCCTCCCACCACTATCAGGGCCGACAGGAGGAAAGAGGACCCTTTCTTATCCATAGCCTTTTCTAGTTGAGAGCCTACCACTCTGTAGAGTTTACGTGCTTCCTTCATTCCTACTCTCCCTCAAAGTTACGACCCTCTGCCAGTAACTTCCTTTTGTGCTCCCTGGGCACGTGCCGGGGAGTCTCACCTCACTTTTCAAAGCCACTCTCTCTGGTGAGGGGCTACCTCCTTAAAGCCACAGCTGTTTATTTCCTGGATCTAATTTTACCTCTGAGGTTCAAGTTCTCATTTTTATTGTTTTATGTAGTATGCCTGGGCCTTAATATTACCAGCAAGCATTTGTTAAGCATTTCGTTATTTCCCATGAGAGATACGATGGTGACAATAACCGTAGAGCAGTTATCATGTACTGAGCACTGTGATATTGTGATTTAATAAAAGATACGTATCTGGTTTGGGTACCTGGTTCCAGGAAGAGGTCCTAAAACTCAAGGCTGGCTAGCTATAAGCCTGCAGCAGGACCCCTCCAAGAAGCGTGCACCTCTTCCCTTACTCGGGCTGCGTCTAAAGCAGAGCAAGCCCTGTGCTAGGTGTGCTAGGTGCATCAAGAAGTCTCGATGCAGGCACTCACCTGCTGAGGCCAGGGAGATCTGGGAATGTGAGCTGTGTACATAAAATCACCATGGCCAGAGGAGGTTGTGCATCTGGTATCAGCTCTCTGTTTCAGAACAGACATCAGTCTGTATCTGACAGTTTCTTATTCACCTGTAGCTAAACATCTGTCTTCATTCTTTTCAGACTTCAGTTCCGTTCAGGGTGATCATCTTTTCCTGCCACTGCACTCTAATTACTAGAACTTTCTAGTTGGAGGTGACCCTCTAGTAAGATACATCCGGTGCTAGGAGGCGAGCACTGGGACAGGAGTCCCAAGGCTGAAGGGCAGGGGATGCGCTGGAGGTGAAGCCTGGTAGACACAGAGGGGGAGCCTTGATAGGCGAATTCTTAAGTGATACAGGCTGACCTCTGGGGACTTGAAGTTGGCTCCGAATGTAGTCACATGGTGGGCTGAAAACTAGCCCCCAGGAGCCTGCAGTGGTTATCTTATTTGGAAAGTTCAGACCTGTGCAGATGTGATTAAGCAAAAGGGTATTGAATTGGGGAGAGTATCCTGGATTATTTATCCACTTGGGCCCTCAATTCCTTTAGAGTCCTTATAGGAGAGATAGAAGGAAATTTCAAACACAAATGCATGTGTGCGTGCACACACACACACACACACACACACACAGGAGAAGCATTATGAAGATGGAGGAGAAAGAGATTTGAAGATGCTGACCTTGACCAGAAATTGACACATTGTAACTAACTGTACTTCAATAGAAAATTTAAAAATTAAAGAAAATGAAAAATTAAATAAAAAATTGGAGTGATGTGCCACAAGCCAGGGAACGCTGGCAGCTACCCCACGCTGAAAGAAGCAAGGAATGGATCTGCCCTAGCACCTCTGGAGGGAGTGCAGCCCTGCCGCCACCTTGACTTCATCCCAGTAACACTGACTTGGATGTCTGGCCTCTAGAGCTCTAAGAAACTAGTTTTTCTGTTGTTTTCAGCCACCAAGTTTGTGGTGATTTGTTACTGCAGCCACAGGCTTACTAATTAATGCAAGCATAACATAAAAGCAGGGAAAGAGAAGAGGCCATCTCTCTACCAAGTCATAGAAGCACCAGAGCTTGGAAAACCATGTGATTAGGGTTTCTTCAGAGCACGTGACAAAGGATTTGTGGAATAGCACAAATATTTCACTTCCTAAGAAAGCTAGCAGCCAGCAGGGCTCTAGGAGATACATGCCCATCGGCAAGATGGAGCCCTTGTTGTCAGGGCTGGGACCAGCAGTCAGGCTTCTGGGTGCCTTGCCGGATGCCCTGCCTCCTGGTCACTGTCCACAGTCCCTGTTCTCTTTGGGGCTTTGTGGTTAATTGGCATCTCTTTACCTCATGTTCTAAGAGCAGCATTGTTAGGACGAGGTGACTGACACTTTGGGTTTTTTTTCTTGGAATGCTTCCTAAGCTGAGTACATGGATACAGCGTGTTGATTTAGAGCAAACTTTTGAAATGGATCAATTACTCAGCTCCCTCTCACAGTCCGTAATGAAGCCCTGGCAGTTAGAATGGAAGTGCTGATGGCCACAACCAGCCCTGTGCCATCCCAGTCAGCACAAGTGTGACATCCAGTGCCCAGGTTTTCTTGGTGAGCTGCTGGTCATTTCTGCAGCTGCCGCTGCTGCCATTCCACATCGTCACACTTCAAAGGGAGGAAAACAATCCATCCTGTTCCCCAGTTTCTGCTGTTGTGTTGGAAATTTAACTTCCTCCAATTGCCTCTAAACAATGTGAAGATTACACTTAAGGAAGAAGAACAAAGCATATGTAATTTGGCAAGCCTTTTAAAATCTTTATCATTTGGTCGCATTTTTGTTTTGATTTCCCTCTGTCTGGTATCTATTTCCCAGGGTCTGAGTTTGTTGTTTCTATACATGATTAATGCCTGAGCACCATTTGTGGTCCTTTAAGATCAATAAAATTAGCAGATCATGCCTGAATTTACCTAGTTCAGACCTCAAACTAAAGGCACAGCTTTCAGAGAGAGATATTAATGATCCCAATAGTGTTTTTTTTTTAAACTTGAAAGTAAAATGTCTGCCCTTGTTTTTATTTTTATGCCCAAGGTGATACACACACACACACTCATACTTACATGCATACATATATACATTTATGTTAAAAATTCATGGTACCTGTATTTAGAGGGTTACTTGATCCCAGCTAGCTAATTTTATTGAAATTTCATATCTAATATTTATTTGTTCTCATGATATGTAAACACACATATTTTTTTTTCCTTTTCCTAAATCTGTATTTGTTTATTTAATGTATCTGGACTAAAATCTTTATCAGAAGTTACAACTCGAAACTTCACCCACGGTGCTTTTATTACGTAGTTCATTTTCGTTGAAATACATAGGCTCTCTAACTTGGTCAGAGATTTTGACTCATGAAAATGTTAAGTAAATACCACACGTGACAGCTACAATTTCTGAAAATGCATTCTGAAGTAGGATATGATGAGCTAAATAGAATTCCATGGAATATTCCAATATAATGGATAACGTACAGAAGTCCTTCTTATTTACCATTGCATTTCAGCTTCCCATGATATTCATGGTAAAGTCAGGGGGTAGAGGGTGGGTACTACCCCCAGGGGGTAAACAAGGAGTTATGAGTTCAGAGAAATTGAATGCCATACCTCAGGGTAAAGAGGCAGAGGGAAACGAGCAATTTTTAAGAACCCACTATTTTTCTTTTTTTCCTTTTTCTTTTGCTTTATTTATTTACTTTTTTATTGATGAACCTACATTAACACATCATAATCACCCAAAGTCCACTGTTTACTAAAGAGTTCTCACCCACTCTCATAGAATGTTGTACACTCTATGGGTTTGGACAAGTATATAATGACATATACCTGTCATTATAGTACCATACAGAGCCCTAAAAATCTGCCCTAAAAATCCCCTGTGCTCTGCCTATTCACCTCTGCTTCCTTCCTGACCCCTGACAACCACTGACCCTTTCACTGTCTCCATAGTTTTGCCTCTTCCAGAACGTCATATAGTGGGGTACGTACAGTATATAGCCTTTTCAGATTGCCCTCTTTCACTTAGTAATGAACATTTAAGGTTTTTCCATGTCTTTTCATGGCTTGATAGCTCATTTCTTTTTAGTGTGAATAATATTCCACTGTCTGGATGGACCACAGTTTATCCATTCACTTTCTGAAGGACATTCTTGGTTGCTTCCAAGCTTTGGCAATTATGAATAAAGCTGCTGTCAACATCCATGTGCAGATTTTTGTGTGACCATAAAATGTTCAGCTCCTTTGGTTAAATACCAAGGAGCATGATTTCTGGACTGAGAACCCACTCTCCTTCAAGCCCTTTCCATATTGCCAGATCATTTATTCATGTTAGCCACCCTGACTGTTAAGATACTTTTATGCCATTGTACAGATGAGCACACTAAAATCTTCACAAGAATTTTCCCAAATCTCTTAGCTGCAAGAGGTAGAGCCTGGATTTGAACCTAGATCTGTCTGCTGAGAATTCTATGCTGGGCTAGGATACCATGCTACTGCCTGGGATCTCAGGATGAACAGGTTTGGGGGCTAAAACCAGAATCCCAAAATTTAAAATATTTCTCACACATTAAAACACAATGAAAATGCTATAAACAAGTGGAAGATTCTAACTCCAAAGCTAAATCATACACACAAATTCACAAGGGGATAAAAGAAACAAAATTAAGTTGATTTGTTTTTCTAAAGAATAAATAATAAATGTCAATTGCTGTGTTAATATTATTTGTTTTCGAAAGCTTAGTTCAGTCATTTCCTTGGATATGAATTTCAAATTGCAACATTTTCCTCTGTCACCTAATTTTCATTATCTCTGAAGAGTTCATCCCCATCCTTCAGAGCTGTCACTTCCCCTACTCAAATGACTGAATGTGCAAGATTTAATCTTTTATTTCTGGATTATTGTCCTTCAGTAATAATTTATTTCTACATCCAATTTGGACATTCTGTGTCCTTTCCCAAATGAGTACTTAGGACGGATTTTTTTTTTAAGATTTAATAATTTCTGGTAATCTAAGCATAAGAAATACATGTTACATGGCTTTCAGGATGAAAGTCTTGAGTTCATGGTCCAGGATGGAGTAGGCTGTCAAGAAAGAAGAATCTTTGGAATTGAAAGTGTATGTGACTCCAGAAAGAGGTCATTTGAGTCTCTTCCCCCTGTTGACTTCTCTCTGAACTTTGGTTTACAGCAAAGCAGAGCTCTGTGAGGCTACAGCTGTGATGGTGCCCAGCACATCCAAAGTGCTTCATAAACTCCATCAGCAATTCTTTCCACCCCGGAAGCTGCATAGAGGTTTCAGTGCAGAAAGAATAGCTCATGGTTTAAATCCAAGTTTCTTAGCCTTAGCACTAGAGCAACCTGAAGCTGGATAATTCTTTGCCATGGGGGCTGTCCTGTTCATTATGGAGTATTTCACAGCATCCTTGTTCTCTACGCACTAGACCCCAAGAGCACACCTCCACCTTGTGACAACTAAAAATGTCTTCAGACATTCCCAAATGTCCTCTGGGAAGGTGACTATGGGGCTCTCCACTGGTTAAGAACTACCAATCTCAATGAAAGCAATAAGGTCATTGAGGCTGGGAAAAGTCCATGAGAGTTGGGAGAGGAATGAGCACGGTGTGTGCAGGGGACCACAAGAAAGCTAGAGAAGATGAGGTGGGACCAACAGGATTCAGTCAGAATAAGGAGACACTGTGTATAAAGGTCAAGGAAGCTATAGTGCTTATATCATACTAATGGTTATTATGTTGGAATTTGGAATGTCAATTGAATTTGATTTTGGAATGTACCTAAATGCTATTAGGGAAAAGATGAGTACAAATAATAGTTTTAAAAATTGATATTTTTAAAGAAATTACTATTCTGAGCAAGAGTTTAACAAATTCAGATTAGGACTTTCACTTTTCTGTGTAATAAGGGTTAGCATTTATTTTTATATTTTATTGATTTATTGGTAGTCAGAGCTGCCTGAGCAAGCGCTGGTGTGGGAATGGGTGGAAGATACAGATCCTTCTGCTTGATTTCAGAAGGTGTCCAAACGACAGTAAACTTTTCCAGGACAGCTACAGGTTCTTTATGGGTCTCAAAACACACTCACTTCTTTATTTTACTTAATTCATAAGAAAACAACAGTCTGTTCTTTGTAGAAAAAATTTAAAGATAAACAATCAAATATTTATTTGGTATCATAACACCAGTGATTTCTAATCCTGACTTCATATGAAAGTCATCAAGAAACTCAAAAAACACCGATGCCTTGGGCCCTACCTGCAAGAGATTCTGGTCAACCAATATAGCAATAACCCCCGAACACTGATCATTTTTTTAAGTTCCCCAAGTGATGTACAGTGAGAATCATTGATAGAGCCCCAGTCCTTGAGGCTTTTACATAGTAACTGGAATGAGAAGATTGACTAATCTGTAGGGACTAAAGAATAGAAAGCAATGTAATACCAATCATCCAGTTGTGTGTCAGGTGTGACTGATGTCATGGATGTTCTGGTAAGAGAAAAATCAATGGCAAAAATGGAAAAAGTCAGATTAGGTTGTTGTTGAGTCTGTGCTGAGTAAGCCAGAAAGGTTGTCTTGTTGAGGTGGATAAGCGTGTGGGCTGGGTCTTTTGTCTTGCTGAGTTCTTTGCATGTTACATTATCCTTCTCACCAAAGACTGAGCATGTTAACAGTCTTCTGTCACAAATCTTCTATGAGCATAAATATAAAACAATATTCTTTTACAAGTCTCCTGGAAGAGGTGGGATTATGGCAGACACCAAAAAGAATGAGACAGACAACAGAGAACAATTGGCAATAGCTCGTGAGCCCAGAGCCTGGAAGACCTTTGCAGGGAAGTAAAGAGGATGGGTTTCACTTTAAACTAGTGACAAACATACGCGAGGTACTCCCAGGGGACTGTGGAGAAAATTTCAGGAGGAGAAAATAAGAAAGTCCATTATCACTTTGTGATGCCATAGCTGAAAGCCTTGTAGCAAGTAATTAGATACATTAGACTTTCGGTCAGCTCAGATTAAGGCCCCTCCAGAATGGCATTTGGTATATTCGATAATGTGTCTGGCCTCCCTTAGAAATGTCAGAGGTAGGACAAAGTGATTAGATTAATACAGGGGGGCATTTATTTGGTGTCATGTCATATGATTCCAATATTAGCTCTTTATCCACACAAGATGGCCAAATGTTAAACACGAAAGAATTAATAAGTAATCTTAATTACTTGCTAAGTGAAGAATATAATAGAATTGAGGAAGAGCTTTCTTCTAATATTTTTAACCAGAGATGAAAAGGATAAGGATCAAGGATCTACCCAAATAAATGCAGTATTTTGTAAACATAAGTAATAGTACAAAGTTTTATCTTCTTCAGAATTCAGTACATTCTCAAGGCCAGAAGGCTCCCTTAAAGTCAGGATTGAAGGACTTCACATGCTGTATTATTTCTCCCTTGAAAAAGAGAGAAATATTCCATTTTATTCCTGCACAGAGAGATGAACACACAGGCCATACAGCTAAGCAGTGGTGGACCCAAACCACACTGGGTCAAGACGCCTGTTCCATATTTTGTATTGAGGAAGATTTGTGCAATGATGGAGAAGGGAAAAAAGAGAAGGCTCTTTGTCACTTTCAAAAGCTACTTCTGTGTAACCGCTGGGCTCACATCCTAGAATCTTAAGTCCGTCATCCATGATAATGGGGTAGAGAAAGAGTACACCTCTTCATTTTTCCATAGAGAATTCAGAAGGTTAATTTAGCGAACAGTTTCAACTATTCAACCTATCAAGAACAGCTGACAAAAAAAGAAATGACCTTATTTGATAAGTTTCTCTTTTTCCTACCCCTTTCTGATTAAAGGGACCCATGAAAATATTAATAGGTAGATGGAAGGAGATGGGGTGGGGGAATCATGACAATCCCCCTGCCTGATCAGCTCCTAAATCATTGAAAATTAGTGTTTAAGTACCTGCTTTACATTGAGATAGAAAAACATTCATTTAGGAGACAAGAGACCTAGGAAAATAGTGACTTTAAATGAGCGTTGTGGATTAAACGAAATACAAGTATATGTCCAGTGCCTAGTACAGAGCTTGACGTCATACCAGTTCATCATTGGTAACTGTTGTTGTTTTGATTGCTAAAGGATTGAGCTGGTACGATGTCAAGCCCTGTACTATGCACTGGACATAAACTGGTATTTTGTTAATCCTCAACACTCTTTTAAAGTCAGGATTGTGGGGAAGGATATAGCTCAGTGGTAGAGTGTGTGTTTAGCCCACACAGGGTCTTGGGTTCATTTCCCAGTACCTCTGTTAAAAAATAAATAAATGACCCTAGTTCCTTCCCCAGTCAAAATTTTTTTTTTAATTTAAAAAATTGAGTCAGCATTGTTACATCCATTTAACAGATAAGGAGAGTAAGGCTTAAACTCACTTGAAGTTGTACAACAGAAAACTGGACCTCAGGTTTCTTGACTGAAAAGAGGGCTTTTTTTTTTTTTTCTCATTTAAAAATATCCTTACTGAGCATCTACTTATGCCCAGTATTCTTTTGGGTTTTGGAGCTGTGATTGAGCAAGCTAGCCTTAGCCCTGTCTGCAGAGCGCCCTCCACTGGATGGGAGCATCTTCAAGAACCTCCCAGCTCTGTCACGGGCACTTCTGCTCCTGGTTTCCTTGCAGGGGTTGAATTGAGAGTGTATAGACTGTGGGTGATCTTCCCTCACATGCCCTTGTGTGTCTGCAGGTGGTGGGCAGGGGAGTGGGAAGCGTGTTCGGCCACATGCGGGCCCCACGGAGAGAAGAAGCGGGTGGTGCTGTGCATCCAGACCATGGGCTCCGACGAGCAGGCTCTCCCAGCTGAAGACTGCCAGCACCTGCTGAAGCCCAAGACCCTCATTTCCTGCAACCGAGACATCCTGTGCCCATCGGACTGGACAGTGGGCAACTGGAGTGAGGTGAGCTCAAGGGTTAGAAGGGAAGCCGGCATTGTTGGTGCTTCATCAGCCCCGCCCCCCATTCCTCTTCACTAGCCAATCCAAAGTGCCCCCGGGTGAAACTGCACCGCTGGCCAGTGCTCTTCACCTCGGGCCTGTTTCCTGCATTTCCCACCACCCAGTATCCTCTCTTGCTTGTTTTTCGTTCTTCCAGGATCTCTCTCTCACTTGTCCAGTGGTCAGATACCAGCCAGGGGGTAGCTAGATCTCACTCACACAGGCTTCCAACAGCCAATCGTAAATCTTTAGGATTTTTGTTGGCCCATTTGTTAAACCATTGGTAGCAAATCGAGGCTCCCCCACCTTCTTCAGGAGCTGGTTTGTCAAACATTTACTGGTAGTTATGTTTCATACAAAAACCAAAGAAGGGTCACTCTGATGGGGGAGCGACAGGCAGTATACTTGACACTTGGAGAAGCCCCTCAAATCATCCATCTGTTCAGATCTGACCAAGGTTTAGGTCGTGTACTATTATCAGTCACATACATTCACATAGTGTTGCATTTCCCTCAAGTTAATCGAATCTAATTCTCCGAGTATAATTAGAAATCCATGGGCTAGAAGGTCAGGAGAGTCTCCCAGGCTTTAATTTTCTTTGGGTTGCCATGGACCCTGGTGCCGTCAGGCCTGGTGCTCCCAGAGGCTGCAGTAGAAGCAGAGACCTTCTTTCTGCAAGGGTGCTGGAGTCCCCAGGGGCCTGGCTCTGCCTCCCTATGCGTATTTCAGTTAATGACCTAAGGAATTACTAGAAAATGAACAATTCTTTAAAAACCAACAGGCCAGAATTTATCGATGGATGCTGACTTCTTACGAGCTTCCTTGGGAAGCCACGTGGTTTCCATAGTAACACTACCATTGACCAGAGTATCTTAGGAATTCCTCTTAGACTCTCCTTCAAAGAAATGGAAATTATTTGATTCAGGAAAATGCCACAGAAAGTCGATTAGAATTAAGTCTGTTGGTTAAAGGAGTAATCTGATCAATCTGGATAAAGCCTTTGTGTTTAATGTGGTATTTGATTATAAGTAAATGCTACTGCTTCTCATAGCTTAAAAAGGTTCTCTGAAAGTATTATCTAAAAAAGAATTCAAAAATGTGTATAAGCAAAGTTACCATCTCTGAAGATAACTATTTGAAAGCAGAAAACACTCATTTGAATACAGACACTTTGATAACCTTATTTCCAAAATGATTTCATTAGCTCGTAGTCACGGTTTAGGTTTATTTAAGCTTCTAATTCTGTACAGAATACTCTCTGGAGCATCTGAGAGAAAGTGAAAAGTATGGTCCCTATATTGTAAGAACTTCCCATCAAATGGGAGAGCTAGGACCAAAACCAGAAAAGTCAAAGGTATACATGTAAAGAAAACACACCTACAGACGAATGCAGGTGTGTTACTGATATGTGCACACATCAGTAATAGGCCAGAATATCCCCCTGCTCCTGGGAAGGCACACTCATGGCCTGTGGCTGGCCTGACCTATTAGTCTACCGCCAACCTGGATTGTCATAAATTACAGTGTTGTCAAAATAAGGCTGAATGGGGTATGGCGACTGGTCCATTAAATCTGTTTACCAGAAATGTGTTGGCTGCATCCAAAGCAGTTAATAATTCCTGTCATGTAGAATTTACTAATTGCCATAATCGTCGTGCTTTTTCAAAGGACTGCAGTTACATGTTTGGCTAAGGCACTCTTTTTATTGTGTTTATGTTTATGAGGAGCGAAATGATGTGCCTTAACTGGGGAACAAAGGACCAAAAAGTTGGCACAAGGTGACAAGTACTAGACAGTCTGTTGTTTCAAACAGAGCCACCGTGTAGTGTACTGACAGCAGACGTGGAATCCAGTTTCTAGCTTCCGTTTGACAGAGCCAGACAGAGAGACGGAGCCACTGCCTTCATTCAGGAGATACTGTCAAGAGAGGTGCTCTTAGTTAAATCAGCATTAAAATGTTCATCGAATGGGGCTTCCTTTCATCCCTCTGCTGTCTTGCTTGTGTCTGCATGAGCCCTTAATGAGCTTTGCTGGAACATGACGCATGTCTTTGACGTTCTGCGAACTGTGCCAGGATACTTTTTAAAGAGATGATATAGTGATTCTTGCTACACAGAGTATTTCTGGTCTGGATTTTGATGAAAAGCAGTGTTTCAGCAATACCTGATCCTTTGGTCTGCACTGGGCCATTTGGGTCACCCTGGGTGAGTCTAAAGCTATAATGTAACTGGGTCAGAAGACCCCAGAACTGTGAGGCTCCTGGACTCCTGTAGACTGGTCTTCCCTGGGCTGTGCAAGGTGGGAAGAAGGAGAATAGGCAAATGCATGAGCTGCCCTTCTCTGCCAATCAACTCTGCCGACCCAAGGAGTGAGGGGAGAGTGGCTTATCTGTGCCAGGCTGGACTGCTCATCCCTGCCCAAGCAGGAGTCAGAAGAAGGAGGTCTCTCCCTTGCTAGTGACAGCCAGAGGCTGCCCCCAGGGCCAGCCTTCCTGCCCCACTGTGACCATCCCCTTCCCCTCTAAGTTCGTGCTGTGGACACCTGACTCCTACTCCCAATCTCAAGTTTCACCAAGAATCTTATCCTGGTTTTGCCCAACCTACTTTCTGGGCTTGGAGGGTAGAGGGGGCCTCTGTTGTAAACAAAGACAATTATCAAAGTTTCTGTGGCCCCCATAGATAGACCACTTCAGCGACCTGCCTTGTGAGAGGCATCCAGTCTAGTGAAAGAGAGCATGACCCCCT
Organism: Camelus ferus; assembly: GCF_009834535.1. Classification (NCBI taxonomy): domain Eukaryota; kingdom Metazoa; phylum Chordata; class Mammalia; order Artiodactyla; family Camelidae; genus Camelus; species Camelus ferus. Next base: position 23,466,579 of record NC_045698.1, on the reverse strand, counting down.
GGGTTCAAATCCTGGCTCTGCCACTGATCTGATGTGTGAATTCAATCCCTCTGTGATTACTTTGAGTTTCCTGTGACTTGTTTCCTCCACCTCTAAAATGGGGATAACAGCAGTACTTAGACTCTAGGGAAGTTATGAGGATTAAATGAGCTAATATTCCTGAAGTTCTTAGAAGAACAGTGCCTGGCACATCACAAGAGCTACACATATAATCGTTTGTTAGTAAAGTGAATAGATAGAAACAGGAAGAATGTCATCCATCATTTGTTGAGTGCTTTCCACACTATAGATCAATGTCTCAGTTAACCTTTTAAATAACTCTATGAGGTTGATTTTATTTTATTTTATTTTATTGTATTGTATTGTATTTTATTTTATTTTGAGTTATAGTCAGTTTACAATGTTGTGTCAATTTCCCGTGTAGAGCGCAATTTTTCAGTTATACATGAACATACATATGTTCATTGTTGCATTCTTTTTCACCGTGAGCTACCACAAGATCTTGTATGTATTTCCCTGTGCTATACAGTATAATCTTGTTTACCTATTTTATATATACCTCTCAGTATCTGCAAATTTCAAATTCCCAGTCTTTCCCTTCCCACCCCCCTCCCCCCTGGCAAACACAAGTTTGTATTCTATGTCTATGAGTCTGTTTCTGTTTTGTATTTATGTTCATTTATCTTTCTGTTTTCTTTTTTTTTAGATTCCACATATGAGCGATCTCATATGGTATTTTTCTTTCTCTTTCTGGCTTACTTCACTTAGAATGACATTCTCCAGTTCCATCTATGTTGCTGCAAATGGCGTTATGTTTTCGGTTTTTGTGGCTGAATAGTATTCCATCATATAAATATGCCACATCTTCTTTATCCAGTCATCTGTTGATGGACATTTAGGCTGTTTCCATGTCTTGGCTATTGTAAATAGTGCTGCTATGAACACTGGGGTGCAGGTGTCTTTTTGAAGTAGGGTTCCTTCTAAATATATGCCCAGCCACTGTGGAAAACAGTATGGAGATTCCTCAAAAGTCTAGGAATAGACTTACCATATGACCCCAAAATCCCACTCTATGAGGTTGATTTTAGTTCATGAATTCCCCTCTTTCTCCCAGCAGTTAGATGAATAGATTTAGTAATTTTTCTAGACATTTTAGCCCTGGCAAGCCCTAACTGAGCTAATGTTAAACCTCTCTTGGCCTTTTCTCATTTAAAAAGACAGAGTTATTATAAGGTTCGATGATAATCTGTATGAGCCCTTGGCATAGTGCCTAGAAAATAAGAAGTGTTCACTAAAGAGTAACTTTATTATTGGGCAAGATGACATGCTACTGATTTTGCAAGCCTTGTACAGTCCATGGCACCCAGTTGCCCTGATGAAATTGATCTGTGGCCCCTGCATTTTCATCTAACTCCCTCCCGGAGCTCAGGACCATTTTATTCATGGAGTATTATAAGCCCAGGGCTTAGAGCCTGCAAGCTTTTTAAGGGCCTACAAAAATGTTTGAAACCTGCAAAATCAAAAAAAAAAAAGAAAACCCAAAAACTAATGTGTTGCTCCAATAGAAAAATGACACTGCAAAATCAGAAATCAGTCTTTAATCACATATTAAAAGCAAATAATTATCAAGCATTTAGTATGTATATCAAACACTTTTACGGGTATTAGCACAATATCTCACAATAGTCTTCTTAGTCCCTTTTTACTGGTGAAGAAACTGAGGCACAGAGGTATATAGAAACTTGTCCAAGGTCACACAGCCTCTAAGCCATAGAACCAGATTTTGAATGCAAGCAACAGAGCTTTTACTCTGAACACTGGCATGAAACATCTCAAACGTCTGCAAAAGGTAACAATATGACAGCTCTCAGTATTCATGGAAAATGTATTATGTTTAGAAACAATTTTCTCACTTTGCTGAAATTCCAAACTATGCATAATGATTGCGGAGAAGTCAGAGCCACTCATAAATTAAATGAGCTGCCATCGCCAAATATTTTCAAAAGCAGAAGAATAAAACGCTTTTCAAATTGTTTTTACAGAAAGGAAATTACATTTCACATGCGCCTAGAGATTTAGTCTATTTGATGGGCCATGGGGTGGAACCTCCAAAAGCCGGCATGCCCAGGGTCTGCAAAGATCTTTCATCAGTCCTTTCTGTGCAAAGCTGTTCACATGAGTGTTGCCTTGCACAAGTGACCGGGTAGACTAAATGTCGATTTTCACAAACAAGCTCTTCTGGCTCTTCAAACAGAGGGCACTGCAAGTGCCAGTGGCTTATCTGTTGCTAAATGAAAAGCAAAGCAAACAGTACTCGTGCGAAGACCCCCATGAGTTCCTGCAAACTGAAGGGAGACAGAGCATGGACGGCTAGGAGACATTGCTGGTTCACTTACCCTTAGTAATCCCAGGTTACAGTTAAGGTCCAGGGCACTCCTATGGGGCTAGACACCTGCTGCTTTAGCCTTGACCACCTGCTCTTTTGTCTGGGGACCTCTGCAAGAGCCAACACCTCAGTCCTTCCAGGACATCAGCAGTCTGTGCTTTGCCAGATTTCCTAGAGAACACAATTGAGCATTTTTTTTTTTTATCTGAAACAGCTACTCACAGAAAACCAGTTGGGGGCCATGCTGATTCTCTTCATCATGTCTGATTTTTTTTTTAATTATCTAGTGTACTGTACTCATTTGCTAGGGCTGCCATAACAAAGTACCACAAACTGGGTGTCTTAATGAAATGTATTGTCTCACCACTCTTTAACTAGAGGTCCAAGGTCAAGGTGTCAGCAGAGCTGGCTCCTTCTGAGGGCTGTGAAGGAGAATCTCTTCCATGCTTTTCTCCTATCCCTCTGGTGGTTTGCTCACAGTCTTTGGTGTTTCTTGGCTTGTAGATGCAACACGTTGGTCTCTGCTTTCATCTTCACATGGCCTTATCTCTACGTGTGTCTCTGTATCCAAATTTCCCCTTTTTATAAGGACAATGGACATATTGGATTAGGGCCCAACCTAGTAACCTCATTTTAACTTGACTACCTCTGGGAAGACCCAATCTTCAAATAAGATGACATTCTGAGGTACAAGGGAAGAGGATGAGCAGGGGTAAGGACTCTGATATCTTTTTGGGGGTAGGGGGACACAGTTCAACTCATAACAGGTACCCAAGGTTTGTAGCTTACTTTCAAAATGGCTTTAGTATGAGATCCAATCATTCATTTATAAATTCCCAAGACTATGTATTAAGTGTTTTTATGCCCAAAGCATTAGCTGTTTCTCTACTCATGCCCTTAGTCCAAACTCTCTAATAAACCCCAACTGTGTTTTTAAGTAAACTCTCTCTGAGCCAATTGCCAGCTCCCCTCACCCACAGTCTCCCCAACAGTGCGCCTCAGGGGGGTTGACTGATTTAGCCCTAGACCTGGTTCTCAGTGGGCTCCCCCGGGAGTCCTTAATCTAGGCGTGATGGCATGTGACAGCAAGATAACTCCCAGGGAGGACATTAGCAGATTGACACGCTGTTTGCCTGGTACAGAGCTCCAAATTATAAGCTAAGAGCGTAAGATAATCATAGCAGAAATTGGTTTTGAGAATCGTGGAACTACCAATTGAGATGAGTTCTAAGTGTGGTGCCGTGTCTTGCATTTATCTCACTGGAAGGGCTTGACAGCTCCTAAAGAGATAAACACAGTTGGAAGATGTACTGGAAGAAGCGTGCGCTGAATACAGAACAGCACCGCCTGTTCTGCTGTGACTACGAGAAAAGGCAACTGGGTTTCTACGCCCGATATACTCTGTAGATAGTTAACACTGTCTCACTGGGCACAGTCTGCCCTAGTGCAGAGGAATGGCAGCCATTGATTATTGGAAAAGCTCCATGTCTACTGGGTAAGGAAAGCAGAAGGATGCGGATGGTCGGTGGAAAACATATACAGTCTCCCAGACCCAGGGGTCCATTTATGAAGTTTTGAGTTGCCATTTAGGAGTGGGGCCAAGAGTTGCAGGTCATCTGCTTTTTTAAGAGAAGCTAAAACTCTGGAGTCCTAGTAGGAAATCTACTCATTTTCAAGTGTTGACACTAATTCAGTTTTTGTATTTTTCTTTTCTTTCTTTATTTTTTTAATGGAAGTACTGGGGATTGAACCCAGGACCTCGTGCATGCTAAGCGTGCACTCTACCACTGAGCTATTTCCCTCCCCCCAGTTTTTATATTTTGTTTGTTTACTTGTTTGTTTGAAGGTTGAGCAGACCAAAGAATACACGTCAGCGGGCCACATTGAGCCCTTAAGTCTGCCACTTTGGAATTCCTGTTCTAGAATAATGTTTTGTTTTAAAAGGTCAAAATCTAATGTATTTTAACTGAACAACCACCTAGATAGCTATTATTTACTCCTGCTTTTTTGTTTGTTTGTTTTTAGGCTGAACAAGTTCACCGTGAATAATATTATTTAATACTTGTAATTTATAAATTAAAAATAAAGACTTTTACCCATCTCTTAGCCCTAGGAAGTCTGAATTGGAAAAAAAAAAATCTAGCAGTAAACCAGTCGGCTATTATGGGTCTCTGCAGTGTCTTCTAGACATGTGCCTACAACTATTTCTCCCAGACAGGTGCTCACCTCACAGCAACCCCCAAGACAGGTCTGTGCATCACTCTGTGCTTCACAAGGATGGTAGAAGTTGGGGACCCCCATGCCCTTCGTAATTATCACTATTATTATTATCAGCATCATTATTATAACAGTGATAATAATAGCTTCCCGTTCCCAATTGTCTTCTATATATTATGCAGTGTGTTAAGACTGTTGTCTTATGTAACATTCACAGGCGCCTTGAAAGGTGAGCATTACTTTCAATTTCTGGATGAGGAAGCTGAGGCTTAGTTCCTGCCTCATGCGTGGGGTTAATAATGGGGTTATAATGGCATGTTGAAGGCTTTAAGCTATTTCTTACAGGTTTCATAAAAGCTTTTATATCATAATTCAATATGAGGTGGAGGGCACACACCCATATACTTTTGGATTTTTTAAAATGCTTAAAACAAAATTTTTTAATGTACACTACTAAAAATGTACACTACTCTATATAAAATAGATAACAAGAACTGACTGTATACATTTGAAAACAGGGAACTGTATTCAATTTCTTATAATAACATATAATAGAAAGGAATCTGAAAAGAAAAAAAATGTATATGTATAACTGAAGCACTTTGCTGTACATCTGAAACTAACATTGTAAATCAACTATGCTACAATTAAAAAAAATGTAAAGTTGTCCAGTAAAGTCTATGGGTATTAGAGACATGACAAATCAAAATAAACAAGGAAAAGGAAATGAAGAAAAAGAAAAGAAAATCAAAAGGTTTCCTACTATGTAACTGTCCACTCTGACATTTTTTGGAAAGAAAATCCCAAAGGGAGTGGGGTACACCTGCTGCTTGAGAACAGTTGGTGGCAGCGTTGGCGGGGTCCTCACTGATGAATCAGCTCTCGAAACCAAGCTTTCCTGAGGCAGTCAGCGTGGAGATGCGTTCAGACGTACATGGAGGATTATTTGGCTAGCCTGATCAGTTTTTGCAGAGTGGAGATTTGAAGAACCAAGGGGTTCGGATTAGTACGTAAGTGGAGAAGTGACTTAGGATGACTAAAATGGTTGGAGCATAAAGTATCTTCAGGCACAAGAAGAGTAGAAATATTGTGATAAGCCAGGAAAGAAGAATCCTCAGCCTGCCCTTTCCAGGCTCCAAGGTGCAGTGAAGAGACCGTTTCCTGCCCGGTGGGCTCTGAGACCTTTAGTTTTGTAGTCTCCAGTGGGTTGGAAATGAGTGTGCACTTCTTGGTCTGTGAAGCACTCTTCCCACCAAAAATTATTATTAGTATATCAAAAAAAAAACTTGGAAGTTCAGTCTGAGAGTTGAGTGTTTGTTGACATCTTAAACCCGCAGCTTCATTGGTCGCCCTCAAATCTGCTGTCGGATATTCCCTGAGCTGCACAGCCTCCTGTGCTTACGAGTGTCTCCTGCTTTTAAAGGCACTTGTTTCACAGACCATCACGGATCCGTGAGTGACTGTGCTTGACTGGAACAAAATAAAAGGGGAGTCTTCTCCAAAAGTATTATTTCCCTATACAGAGGAAATTGAAAATAGGACTTGAGAAGGCAAGAAATTTAAGCCAAAAAATGGAAAAATTGGAGAATTTTCCCATTCCTGATTTTGTTCCAGGTAAAACAATCACATAATAAATATGTAGTCAGTGGTCACTGTGTCCTAAGAACCATCCTAGAATTCTATTATGAACAAGAAAAGAGTTTTTGCCTTGGGTAACTTTTCAGAAATCAGGAGTTTGGTCAAGTCAGTAAGTGATTTCAGCAGATAAACCGCGGGTCCACTGTGCTGTGTTAGGTTTTGTGGGAGGCACGGAATAAATCTGATTCTTACTCTGCCACTGACTTGCAGCCTTTCAAATGGGTCTCTGGGTCTCAGTTTCCCCTCTTGTGAAAGAAGGAAGAGTAATTCCAGCCTTGTAAATCTCACAGCCCCATACCCCTCACAGGGCTGACACTCACAGGGGACTACCCAGAATAATGGCTGGGAAGCCCTTTGAAATCTAGGAAGCATTGTGTGGTCCCTATCTTCAAGAAACCTGCTTTGAGGTTAGAGACATAAGACAGACAAATATGAAACAGCCAGTACAGACCTGGATGGTCCATGTTCAAGAGCCAGTTGTTTGATGGATAACTTAAAGTATCATTGGAAACGTAAGCTAAAAAGGAACAATTTAGTAAGAATATGGATTTCTCAATGTATCTAGACATTTAGTGTTCTGTAGCAACTATGTGTTTGCAGCTGCTGAGACTTGAAATAAATAGTTTACCATGAATGCTGAGGGAGGACTGTCCTGTTAGGATCCTCCCCCCACCAAAGGCAATCTAGCTGCCTGCGCTTTGTATGCCCTACAGAAGAATGTGGATGGAACATTGGAGAGGGGCACCTGCCGTGGCCCTGTGTATCCATCAGCTCTGTGCTACAGAACTCAGCTACCTGGAAAGAGTATTTCCCCACCTTTGATTAACTACCTGCCTTTGAATTTCAGAAAAGGACCTGGATCTCTGTACATGAGTGAGTACAGTGATTTTCGAGCTTTCAACCTGAGTCTACCTGACACAGGCAAAAAAATGGAGCTCTGGTGTCTGGGTGAGATTATGTGAGTCATAATGGATAAGGAAAGGCTCATAATTAACAGATTCCAGTGACTATAAATATTTTATATTAATTTAGAAACATCAAAACCCTAGGAAAGATACTACTATCTCTTTAAAAAAAATTAGGTGATCTGTTTAAATCGCTGCACTCTTCATGGATCCACTATTCAGCATTCATAGCCCAGTCTTCAGTTTTACTATGTTATTTTTGGCATTTTCAGTTTGTTATGGGTAGATGATTGGCCCAGAGTCCCAGCTGGTCTCCAGAAGATACATATTTCCATGGGACTCTAAAGGAGCACAAAAATCAAATATGAAGATAGAAAACAATTTTAGCCACAGTTCAGCTTCCATTGTGCCTGTCCTGATTTGTTGTAAACCTTAGCATGAGAACTAACACATCTTTCCTAGACTAACAACATCTCTCTTTTCCAGTGTTCTGTTTCCTGTGGTGGTGGAGTGAGGATTCGCAGTGTCACATGTGCCAAGAATCATGATGAGCCTTGTGACATGACAAGGAAACCCAATAGCCGAGCTCTCTGTGGCCTCCAGCAGTGCCCATCTAGCCGGAGAATTCTGAAACCCAACAAAGGCACAATTTCCAATGGGAAAAAGCTACCAACACCTGACCCCTTCAAGCCCATCCCTCCAGCTACACCCACTCCCAGGATGCTGACCACACCCAGTCCTGGGATGCTGACCACACCCACTGTGCCTGGGTCTATGAGCACAAGTACTCTGGCAATCAGCAGCCCTGGTCCTACCACAGCCTCCAAAGAAGTCGACCTGGATGGGAAACAGTGGCAGAATAGTTCAACTCAAAGTGAACCAGGCTCCTATGATGTCATTTCCATTGGAAGTACTTCCCAGCCCATCGTCACTTCCCAGTCTATGAGTATCCAGCCAAATGAAGAGAACGTTTCCAATCCAGACACTGGCCCTACCTCAGAGGGAGACCTTTTAGCCATGACAATGAGTGATTCTGATTTATCAACTTCCAGCAACCCTGTGACTTGGCAGGTGACTCCATTTTACAATCCCTTGACCAAAGAACCAGAAATGGAGATTCATAGTGGCTCAGGGGAAGACAGTGAACAACCTGAGAACAAAAATGAAAACAACTCTGTGACATGGACCAAGATCAGAGTAGCCGGAAATGATGTTTCAGTGGAAAGAAGTACAGAAATGCCACTTGGACCTCCGCCAACGCCTTATCTTAGGGGGGCATCCTTGTGGCCACCCTTCAGCACAGTGTCAGAAGGACTGCTCGCCACCCAAAGGCCCTCCACTCTCAAAAGTGCTGCACCCAGAGCTGAGGGGATGGTCACTGAAAAGCCAGCTAACCCTCTGGGAGGAGATCGCCAGCCAGCATCCTCAGAAAAGTCAGTAAACCATCATCCCCCAGAACTTTCAAGCAACATGAATCTAACACAGAGTTCTGGAGCAGTTTTGACTGAGGAAGATGCAACAAGTCTGATTGCTGAGGGGTTTTTGCTGAATGTTTCCAATTACAAGCCACTCTCCACAGGCCACAGTCCTGCCCAGTGGATTGTTGGAAACTGGAGTGAGGTAGGAGTTCCATTTCTTACCCATGCCTGATTCTTTATGGAAATTAGCGCTGGTATTGTAGTGCAAATTTCAAAGTGGGCTTGTAGAAAACATAGTCTACTGTGGCAAAAAGGCGAGGCAGTCTGGTCCATGCCCTCACCTCCTTGTCTCCCTGTTTCCTCTCCCAAAACTCCTAAATAGAGAAAAAAAAAATCTCCAGGGAAGGAGAGCAAGTGTAGTGAGATATAGTGAAAAGAATCTGGAGCTAAATCAGGAGGCCTGGGTCAGCCAGCTGAGTGATAGGGGAGAATTCAGTCTGTCTCTCTGAGCCCACTTTTTATCTACAGAACAAGGAAGCTGGTATAGGTCATCTCTCCTCTTTAATGTCCCTTCCAGTTACAAACTAATGATCCTATAATGAGGGACACTGAAAAGATGTGAGTTCACATCTCATTCAGAAAGCCACTACTGAGACACTGATTTAAACCTGTCAAGTAATCACAATTGGAATGGAAATCTAAGAAAGAATTCTTAACAGTTCTATAGCTCACTGTATCAATGATTTCTTTTTGGATTCAGTGTTTGCTTGTATTAAAAAGTTTTATTTTGGCTCATTAAAAGGATTAGACGATAGAGAAGGAGATAAACATGAGGACAAAATGTTGGCCCCTGTTTTCAGGCTTCAGGAATTTGGCTAGATATTTGTTTTTCCATCTCTCGAGCTAATTACATCCTTTGAAGCATCAAAATCACTTCTCACCCCCTTGAATTTCGAATGCACAGTATATGAACCTGTTAAAAATAATTTGACAACTCAAAAGAGGACTTTGTGGCAAAGTAATGACATGTTCAGATCATTCCGTGTTTTTTAGGACAATGCATGACTCATCTCCCCAGCTAAAGAGAAGTATAAGCAGCTAATATAAAAATAACAATGTGTTTAATTTATAAGATGTGTTCATTTCCGTATCACTTTCCTGTGTATCTTTTATTTTCTCCTTTTGACAGTCTGGGGAGCAGGTAGGGTCTCATTTATACCAACTTACAAAAAGAGAAACTAAGATTTTTAACAGTTAAGTGACTTGTCTACAGACATGTCAGTTGCGTGATGAACCTTCTGACTCCTTTCACTCTAATCTGTTGTTTCTCTAGTGAATTTTGGCACCAGCTGACAACTTTGCTGTATTAAAATTCTTTTGTCTGAATTAATCAGTCTCGTTGGTCATGGAATTAAATATACTGGCAATAAATAGGTGAACACAAACTTCGAAAAATGTTTGTTCGCATTCGAACTATGTTTTCACATTGATTTATTTCGCTTTCTAAAGCGAAATCACATTCATTACGTTTTCTGTCAGTGGAGGGGCATCTTATTATCTCCATTTGCATGTAGAGAATCCAGGTTCAGGAGGGGGAAAAGTTTCATGCTTAGAATAATCCAGTTTGTAGAAAGAATGAGAGGGATGGGTGTTATCATTTGACTTTGATAGAAATAAACTGTCTCAGGAGGAGGAGATCAAGTGGTGGAGCACATGCTTAGCGTACACAAGGTCCTGGGTTCAATCCCCAGTACCTCCTCTAAACAAATAAATTAAATAAATTACCCCCCAAAACAAAAACAAAAACCCAAAAAGCAAAAGAAAGAAAGAAAGAAAGAAACGAAGGAAGGAAGGAAGGAAGGAAGGAAGGAAGAAAGAAAGGAAGAAAGGAAGAAAGGAAGAAAGAAAGAGACTGTCTTGTTGAACACATAATTCACCCAAAATTTGGCAACCATTGGAGCCACCGATAGCTATTAATTTTAGGCAGATTGTCTGGAAAAGGGGAATTGGCCCAGACTGCAGAGGCTTTTAAAACTGCAAGAACATTACGAGGACAGAGTTCCCCATTTGGCCAGAGTCCCCTTCATGACAAGGCTTGGCACCTTCGGCTTTTGTGCATCGTTTGAGACAAAATGTTCAATACACAGAATTGTCGGAGAGGATCAGGATCCGGAATGAAAACCTGGGGTTTTCAGTTTCCCACTGTCCCCTGATTTTTTTTATTGTACCCATTTCTGAAGTTATTTCTTTAGGATTGTCCCTCCCTATAATGGCGTGACTGGCCTCTCAATCACTGCATCTTAGGAACCCTAGAATCCCCACTGGTATCAATCTTCCCTTGTCCTCCTGGAAAAACCCTAATGGTTTTTCAAGTCAGTGTCGTCTCATCATTTCTGTCATCTCCTCTTTATTTCCTGTTAGTTTAGTTTCAGCGGTTTCCAATCTAATGGTCAGAGGCATCTGGAAAAGGTTGTTTCCATATTTCCAGATGCCTCCCACCATTGTTTACTACAATGTTGGGGGGAGGGGGCTGCTACCAGCATTCCACGTCTGAGAGCCAAAGATCATGAGAGTCCTGTGACACTCAGGGAGGTCCCTGATGAGGAAGTGTTACCCCATGCAACATGCCAGTAGTGCCCCAGAGGTCAAGAGTGGTGGACCCTCGGTTACTACTTTTGTTAGGACACCTGCCCTTGCCGGTCTGAGCCCTTTAATCTCTCCCCTGCCCAATGCTTTCCACTCATCATGCCAAGAGATGTAAGACTGCCATATTTCCCTTCCAAAAGGAATTTTCTAATCATTCCAAACTTCTGATCACAAATCTTTAATGTACTTTCATTACATATCACATCAGATGAGATCCACTCTAATATCCAACAGCCATCACAACCCAGCATAATCCAGCTTTCAACATTACTGCCTCCCACCTTGCTTCATCCAACTGAAGCTTCAACAAATCTAAACTGCTCAGGTTCCTCTAAACCATCTGCTCCTCTCAGTCCAGTGCCTTTGTTTATGCTGTTTCCTCTGCCTGGAATTTCTTTCTTCTTCTCCTTTGTCCCTTTAAATCCTGCCTGTTCTTCAGTGTCCAGCTTTGAGCTGCTTCTTCCATAAGCCTTTCCTACTCTTTCAGATTGGAAGTAATTTCTAAAGTTACTTAGCATTTGACCTGAAAGCTCTCTCGTGGTGTCCTCCCACTTTCTGTCCTGTATGAAGAGCTGTGCATGTCCCCCAGTGTCCCCATCATGTTCCCTCTCACTGCTTGTGAGTTCAAACATCAAAGAACTCATATAAAAACCAAGTTAACTTTGTAAACTTGACATGTAGACATAAAGCTTGAAAGCAGAAGCTCTGGGTTTGCATATTGGCTCAATCACAGACTGTATGTCCTCACTGCACCCATTTCCTTATCTATAAAATGAGGATGATGACAGTGCCTGATTCATGAGATTGTTAGGAGATGAAAGGAACAGCTCTGTGTAAGGTGCTCAGAAGAGTGTCAGGCACATAGGAAGCACTCGGTAAGTATTTGCTTTGATATCTGTTTGTAGGACAGAAAACTTAGGCGCTTGACAGCGTGCATAGGTGGGGATCTCATTTTGACCGAAAATCACATATCAGCAAATTGCTTCATCATTCAGTCAGATCCCCTGGGCCAGTTAAATGCATGCTATACAGTCGTGTAGATGGAAGTGACAGTGTAATATTCCACAGCCTTTCACAGCAGCTTTCATGCAATTCTGCTGCAGCCCTGCACATCAGTTCCAGTTCTGAACACCCTGAAACCTGCTCCTTGACCTGGTAAATCAGTTGTCACAGGGTCACTAGCTGTGATGAGGGAGAAGGTTTCTGGGACAAAGTGAAGTTGTCCCTCAGCCTTCTCAGGGTCCTCCTGTCTTCTCTGATCCCCCACTCCGAATTTTAAACTAATACAAGGGACCGTCAGTGGAATCCCATTTCACTGACTGCATTTCATGGACTTCCTCCTGTGAGCTTTACCTCTGGACCCTGACTGGCTGCCTGAATAGAAATTGTCAAAAAGGAATTAAACAGATGTCTGCTCACAACATCTGAATCTAACAGGACTAGATTCAGAGCCCCAGAGACGTGTGTATTTGCAACATGAATATGGTACAAAAAGAGCTATAGGTAAACATCACTTTTGGTTTACCAGGTTCATCACTGGCCTGGTAATTTGGTCTCACTAACTCCTTTCCTGGCTTTGAACAAATGTCACACTTTTCTCCATGTCGTGATGTGAAATTAACATCGTACTGTCTGTGTGACCTTGAGCCTGACTTCTAAACTCTCTGAGCCCCAGAGACCTGGAAATGGGACTTATAATACCGACCTTGAAGATGTGTTGTGTTTAATAGGTACCATTTTTAGAGCACTCGCTTTGTGCATGAATTACCTCTGTTGTTCTTACAGCATTTAATAGACGAGGCACTGGGTTTTCCTCTCACAGAGAAATCAGGAATCCTCAACCCTGGCTGCTTATTAGAATCACCTGGCAAGTTTTTAAAACACCCATGCCTGAGCCCTGCCGGCAGCTGTTCAGGTTAATTTCTTTGGGGTGGGGCGCCAGCACTGGTACGTTTTTAAAGCTCTGCAGGCAGATTTAGTGGGTAGCTGAGACTGAGGACCCCTGACTCGGGGGTGTCTTGGCATGTGCCAGAGAAAGTGGCCCTGAGCCTCTGTCTTCTGTCTCCTCCTCCCCCGGCAGTGCTCTACCACGTGCGGGCTGGGGGCCTACTGGCGCAGCGTGCGGTGCAGCACCCACCAGGACTCAGACTGTGCCGCCCTTCAGAGGCCAGACCCGGCTAAGAGATGCCACCTCCGTCCCTGTGCTGGCTGGAAAGTGGGGAACTGGAGCAAGGTAATTTATCAGGCTCAGCGGGGATAGGGGTGGAGGGGTGCAAGAGGAACTTACACAAGCATTTGCTAAAATAGATTTTCCTCCTCCCTTCCTACTCTCCAACCTTCCTGCCTCCCTTCTGCCCTTTTCTTTGATAAAATGGTGGATGAGTAAATCACAGGCATTACACAATCACAGGCCTACTTCATGTTACACAATAGCCTTAGAACCAGCACAGAGTTGTTATTAACCCACGTGTTTTTATCTGCCTGTCCACCCTTACCAGATAAACTGGGGGGAAGAAAAAAGTGAAATTTGGTGTGATTAATTGCTTGTCCAGCATGCAACACTATTTCTAAATTGCTTAAATTTAGCTTTATAATTAATAATTCTACATTATCACATGTGTAATTAAATCATGGTTCAGCAGCTGCTCACAAGGCAAGGATAGCATTGAGTCTGCCAGACTCAAAATGAAAAGAAAGCTGAAACATCAAGAAAAATTTTGGTCTTTAAAAGTCTGTTTTCTGTATGGATCTCTTTGACATGCGATTTTGTTGTCTTTGCTAATGTGGCTGCTGTTACTTACATTGCCGTGCTGTCTGCATAGTCCCTTGGGAAAGGCTTTAGCCGGTTTTAGGATTAGTCAGCCATGGTCCTTCTGGGCACCTATCAGGCCCAACCTGCCCATCACCTTGGATGGGGCTAAGCCAGCCCCTGGGGGGATGCAGGGAGACTGGTGTCCCCTCTAGATGTTCGCTCCCTCATCTAGTGGAGAGGTCATGTCCCCAGACAGGCAGGACCTTGAGGTGTCTCACTGGATGTCTGTCTCTGGTTCTTCTAGCCAGCTTACCTGGTGGACAGGCACTCGGAACATCGTTTATCTGTGTTAGGCCCCTTTTCCCAAAGAAAGGCTCTGATCTTTGGCAAGAGAGAAAAAGTAGTGCTATTCCCTGAAAAAATTACCTTGCGTTTCTTGGCTGCCTGCCAAATCCATTTTTCTGTTTTCATACCATTTTTCTTTCAAGAATGAATGCTGGTTCTTTTTTCTTTCTCTTCCAACTCATAACAAACTCAAGATCCAAGGACTAAACACTTGGCTACAAACTCTCTCCCACATCCAGAAGAATCTCAAAAAACATTTGTATCCCTGACCTTGCCAAATGTTGACCAAGTCCTAAAGTTCCACTTCCCCATCCTGGGGATTCATTCTTTCCTTGGAAATTCCATGACTCATAAAAAGGACAGATGTGTGAACTAGCTAACACTTTAAAAAAAAAAAATCGATGCCAGAGGAAAATTCCAGGAATTCCAGCTGGTGTAAAACCCTGAATGGGAGATACGGAAGCTCTTCTCTGGGGTCAGACCTCCCAAAGAAAGCCCTGCCCTGCCAGGACATCCCTTCCCCTCCCATCTCTGGGACTCCTCTCTATGGTGGCTGGGAAGCTTGCAGATAGATCTATTAACCCCTGTAGCACTCCTGGTGGTCGTGTAAAAGCTGTCTCTGATACATTACCAAATTCTGCCAGAACGTGGTCATCATCACATCTAAACTCGAATCCTCAAAGTGACTCCATTCCTATCGTAAGGAAAATATCTCCTCTCTCAGTTTAGCAGGTAAACCTCATATCAAAGACTATAACTCCTGAAAGTCAATTGCCCTGACTTTTGTTTTTTCCTATCACTAGGGACACTTCATATTTGATTTCTCTTTTTAACTAGGGGTGTTGATTTAAATGTATCTTAAATTTTGGTGATTAAATGGAACCCTTTTTTTTTCGACCACCACATTATTAACCAGTTCACATGGATGTCTGAGGCCCAAAGCATGCACTAGGGAAGATTTGAAGGTCTTCATTGTTTCACTGTTCTCTCGGGACTTTTAAACTGACGCAAAGGCAAACTCCAAATCCTAGAGTAGGAAAACAGACCCCCAGTTTTGCCTTTAAATATCCAGAGAGTTTAGATTCTGCCCACTTGATAGTTGACTTTTCACAAACACTTTCTCAGGGAAGAATTCTAATTTCATCTTGAATCTTTCTGCATTATCCCACCGATCTCTACTCCAGATCAGGAGACACCTTAACTCTTGTGGGACTAAGGGTGTGCTGCAGCCTCACCTGAACCCACAGGTCTATCACACCTGAGGCCCCCTGGGTTACTCACCAGCCTTCTCCACCCCGCCCCACTGTGGGCGCGGTCTGAATTGCAGCTGCGTCCTGGCTTCTGTCTCCAGCACCACTCGATGGAGCCCTGATACAGCTGCTGTGGACTTTTTCTCATATGTGCGACAGCACAATGGGCCTGTCCACTCAGTGCTCCACCTTTACAAATTCTAGAAGTGGCTTTTTTAAATGGTTGACTTCCTCTTCAGGCATTCATCCGTCTGAAACAGATTCAAGGTTATAGCCCTCAGCTTTGTCCCCGAGGCACACTTGAGAAATTGTAGTTTTACAGAATTGAATCCAGGAAGCAGCACTGGGCCTGGGATCAGACACATCTGGGTTGGCAGCCCCTCTCTGTCACCAACCACCGTAGGACACTGGTCCTTTCTTCCAGCCACTTGGGAGCTTTAGTTTTCTCACCTCTGAGAAATGAACTGCATCGTATTACCTCTACTAACCTCATAAAGTTGTACAGATCCAAAGAATGTGAACAGTGAAGACTGTTCAGATGAAGCCTTGGGAAACTTTGAGCTCTCGGTAAAGGTTCAGGCTAGTTCTTAGGCTTTTACTAACATCTGGCTTTTCCTGGGCTTGGGGCAGGAGGCCTGTGGAGAGGAGGCAGTGAAGTAAGTCCTGTCAATCCAGCAGGTCTCCACTCCTCATACTAAGCAGAGTACTCCGAGTGTCCATGAACTTTGGAGGACTTGACCTACCTTGGGCCCTGGCACTCACCAAATACCACTATGTGCACAACACCACACAAGAATTTTAGGTAAACAATTTTATTTTCCTTCAATAAAAGACCTTTATAATTCCTACCGAGGAAATGAAGGCTTAGAGGGTTTAAATCACTAGCAAGTGATCAGTTAGTACTAATACTCTCAGTTCTAAGAAATCATCAACTGGGGGATGGGTCATCAATTTAATTACAGCTTTTCAGAAAGAAAAAATACATGACACAATAAATATGTACATAAGTTGTAAGACACATGCCAATTTCAGAACATTAAAATTTGCATAGGAGCAAAATGATTCTTGTGCTGGAAGACATGCAGTAAGTGACAAGATGAGCTTGGAAAACTTTCCGTTGGGTTTGACACCAAAGCTGTGCATCCTCCACAGCCACCCCCCCCTTCCTGATTGAACATTTTACTTGTGCCTCCTGCAGTTTTGTAAACTGGTGATTTGACAGCCTCCTTATTTTTCTTAGAATGATAATAACTTTCCATAGTTAAGTCTGACAGCTCTTGGTGATCTCTGAAATGAATCAAAGATTTTCGCATTTTCTTGAAATGATCTGTCTTCCCACCTAGGCAATATTGCAATTTTATTTTAGCAGTAGCTGACTGTATTATCTGTAGCTTTGCTGGAAAATAAAAGTAAGTGGCCCCTTTTCTTATGGCCTTGAGTTTCATAATACTCAGTGCTACATTTTTTTTTTTTTAGATCTGAATTTTCACAAATGAATTAAATAGGGAAAGAGCCCCTGTCTTGCTAAATACAGTCCCCAACTTTCATACATAACATGTTCCCAGAAACATACATTGAAATCCAGTGTGCAAAAAGTCAAAACATAGAATTGCATGTTACAGGGGAGCTTCTGTGCTCAGAAAGCAAAAATTGACCAGCTGGAATGTGGGTAATACACTCAAAATCACTGCATTTGTTTTCTCTTGATATAATTTGTTGTACATCTAAATTGTAACCCTCTCTTGACAACCCTGAGTGTTTTAGATTAAGGAATCCATAAGAAGAGAAAAGAACAGCAATTAAATGGAAACCTTTAGGGCCACAGAAAGCATGACCTAAGACCACTCTAGTTGAGGACTGATGTCCAGACCATGAGGCCCTCCATCATTGCCCCTGCCTTCTCGCTTTGTCCAGCCCTACCCTCTGCTCTAGCACTCTGTTGGACATGTTCCCCAGCAATACTGGTCATTTCCTGGCACTGTGCCTGTATATGCCATCCTCTCCACTTTGAATGTCCCCCATGCTGTTTGCCAGCCCAGTGAACTTGCACTCATCTTACATGATTTCAGCTCAAGCATTGGCTCCTCTATTCAAACCTTCCCTGGCTTCTTCGGGTGAAATCAACCACCTCCTTTGTGCCCTCACTAGAACCTGAACAACTTATGACATATAATCTTTATGATTTCTACTCATTATGTGGCTTTTTTCCCAGCCAAATTGGGATACAGAAGCTGGAACATAGTTAAGTGCCCAATAACAGGAAGGAAGTGAAGAGGCGATTGGGTGGTGGGAACAGATGAACAGATAGGTGAATTTCAGTGATATTCGACATAGAATTTTGAGAATGAATTAATTTGATTTTAAGGGTCTTATGAATCTGTTTAGAATAAAGAAAGGAGAAGATAAGATTCATTTCTGCATCCTGCTTTAGTCCTTGGAGAATAAGAAAGTATTCCGAAATCAAAGTAGAATACAAATCCAATGATCCCATACACTTACACCACTCTAGAATGCTGGGAGAGTTCAATCTCCCAGTTTATCCTCCTTTTAATTCTGATGGAGAAATGGAGGTGTAGAGAGGTGTAGTGACTAATCCGCAGTCACATAGCCACTTGGTGTCAGGGTCATACCTGAATGTAATCTCTAACCTCCCAATCCCATGTTCATTAATTTCACTACATTCATCTGAACACTTGGTAGGGGTCCAACATGGAAAGTGTATCAGGATGACTGAATAAATCAAAAAACCAACACAAAGAAGAAATGGTTATAATTTCATTTTCTCTCTGCTAGTAGCTCCTGTAAGCTAAGAGTATTTCTCATTCTAACTCACTCTGGTTTGCTGATTACATCAGTTAAACTGGTGTAGTCAGTGGAAGATGGTCAGGTTTGGTCACAACTGGACATTAGCCAGTCTTTCTGTTCTCATTAGTCTGGTTCCTGTCCTCAGTCTGGTCCATGGACTCCAGGTTAGGAAAACATGAATACAAATGACCCTTCTTTAAGGCAATAAGAAAATGAATGTAATAATTGGCATTCAGTACACAAAGGCAAAACAGTTCTCCCAAGTGGAGTGATTTGATATCCCGCCACTTCCCTCTTGCTACCTGAATCAGAGGCCCTTCTGAAAATGGAGTAAAAAAGTCAGATTTAGTGAGTGTCTTCCCTTATTATTTACTTCAGCATATTAATAAACGTCATTTCCCATTGAATGTGAATACACTCCTTGACAAAAGGGTGATGCTAATTTGAAAATTTTAGGAACTAACAGATTGTAGCAACAAAGGAAAAATAAGAAAATAAAACTTCATTGTATGCTTCTATCTTGTAAAATCCTATTCCTAATAAAGAGCCCTCCTGTTTTAACCATGGGTTATTTCCTGCGAATCTGTCAGACAAATGGCTGCTTTGTGTGGAAATGATTAGCATGCTTCCTCATTTGTTCTATGGCAGATTTTAAATTGGCAGTTACTTTTTTCTCTGTGTACTTAATAGCGTAGCAGATAAATGAAGTTTTGAATTTGATTTTGGGGGACTGTCTAGCAAGTGTTGCTCATTTCTGAGAAGTTAAACACACTTGATTTATGGAAGCATTAGAGCATCAATCTGCTCCCTTGTCACCTGGGCCCATATCTTGTATGTTCCAGCCCAAGGTCTGAAGT
This sequence comes from Camelus ferus, assembly GCF_009834535.1. Classification (NCBI taxonomy): domain Eukaryota; kingdom Metazoa; phylum Chordata; class Mammalia; order Artiodactyla; family Camelidae; genus Camelus; species Camelus ferus. The sequence goes on along the minus strand of NC_045698.1, from coordinate 23,447,360 downwards.
CAGGTGACTATGCAGTGTGCCAGGTGGCAGAGGAAGAGGAATCAGTATGTTGGGATGTACCTCTACTGAAAGGGTTTGAGGAATTTTCTTTGACTATTCACAACCCTACAATTGTGACTATTCCACCGTAGCCAGAAAGAGAGTGTATTTAACCACATGGGGATGGAGGAAACAGATGAAAGCATACCTTACAGCAATGGGCACACTTCGATGGTGGTACATTTTCTCAGCCAAGACTGTAATGATAGATCATTGATGGAAGGATTGAGAGGGTGAAGAAAGATGCTCTTTATCCCCATGGCAACCACAGATCTCTTTAGCCCTCTGGGAGCCCCTGGTTGCCCTTTTCTCAGAATTCATATATTCATTCAAAAAGCCTGTTGGGAGCATCTGTGCTTTGCCTGGCACCATGCTAGATGCTTGGGACACAATGGTGACAGTCTATTGGAAAGGATAGACAGAATGAATAAAAATTGTTTCACATTTCAAGTTCCCATTATGGAAACAGAAGGAGATGAGATAAATAACAAGAATAGGTATCCTTTGGATAAAGTATTCAAGGAAGGCCTCATGGAGGAGGTGACATTTAATCTAAGCCTAACAGAATAGCAGTAGCAGGTAATGCAAAGGGTGGCGGCAAGAAGATTCAGGACATAAGGACCGCAGGACATATTGTCGATGCAGGTATAATGAGGGGAAGGGGCTTAGAAGCGCAGGGGTCAGCGTTCATGCCACCTACCTTGGGTCCCCACTTGAGTGTGGGCAGTGACAAGATAGGCCAGGACAGGACTGGCCATGAGAAACTAGGATACAGAGGCCAGACGAGCTAAAGGGACACTGATGGCACTAGCATTCTACGCAGACTGCAGACCAAGTCTTGGAAGCTATAGTTATGCTCAAATAAAGTCTTTCTAGGTGGGGGGGTGGAGGAGGTTCCAAAATCCAAGAGGTCAGAGAGTTAACAAAAGTACTCCAGAACAGACCACATCAGCTCTTGTTTTAGGTGACCTGTGTGCATCTGTGTTTATCATGATCTTAAAGAAATCAACAGCCTGCATGTGAGCCTGCCCTTTACTGAGAGCAGAATGCAGGGGCTGCTGCACAAGCGGGGGGCACGTGGGACGAGGGGCGGGAGGAAGCCCTCTGTAAAGGCTTGCAGTGCATGGGTGCTGAGAAAACCCTCAGTGATGGAGGCAGGCGAAGGCGGCTGTAGGAAGAAGGCCGGTGGGCGATGGTGCTATGGGGAGAACCATGTGGGTGAGGACAAGAACAGGGTTTGTCTGCTCCCAGAATCAAACCATTGAGCAGTTATTTAGTTTATTTTCCTAATAGAGGCCCTTCCCTTGTAAAAGGATTACCTATCTTGAGTTCAGAGTCAGGGAGAAAACAGGTTTTCTGTAGGATTCTGAGGGAGAATTGGATGTGGCTGAGCAGAGAGCTCCCCCATGGGCAGTTCTGTTTGCTGCAAATAAGTACAGGCACCGGAGGGAATGGTGGCCCACCAAGCCAGACCCTATGCCAGCATCACCCCAACCCTCCCTCCCCCACCCCCCACCCCAGCGTCTGTAATCTTCACGACACCCCTGCAGGCATGGTTTTTATCCCAGGTTACAGGTGTGACAGCTGAGGCTCAGACCATTTCTGCAACTTGCTCAAGGGCTCATCATCTTGGGGAGCTGCTTGAGTGACCCTCTCTTCATGACTAGAAGCCTGGAACTTCGTGATGCTTTGTGAAACCCCTGGGAATCAGGGCATCGATGGCCTGATGCCAAGGACTCAGGTGTCCCCTTTTCCCTCGTTCTCCTTACAGTGCTCCAGAAACTGCAGCGGGGGCTTCCAGATCCGGGAGATTCAGTGTGTGGACAGCCGGGACCACCGGAGCCTGAGGCCCTTTCACTGCCAGTTCCTGGCTGGCATTCCTCCTCCACTGAGCATGAGCTGTAATCCGGAGCCCTGCGGGGAGTGGCAGGTGGAGCCCTGGAGCCAGGTAGGGCCCCTAGTACACCATCCCCACAACCAGGCCAACCTACATCCCTGTGTCCGTGCGAGTATGGAAGTCAGGGAGGACCCCTCGTGCGTTCTGCCAGGGACTGGCCTCCGTTCAATGACCTGACGCTCTGTTGGGGGTGCTGAACATGTCCAGCAACTTGAAGGCTGTGTCATGTGGTTTAAACTGTGATTGTTCAATGTTTTAACACAGCCTAGTCTCCCAATAAATATACTGGGGAATTGGGATCCCTGCTGGAGAAATGTACATGGACCACCATGATGAGAGCCATTTAGGACTGAGGCTCACAGGCCTCTCCGGGGCTTCTGCAGTCAGGCTGGGGGTAATGGTCAGCTCATTTCCACACAAGGTATAATTTCATAGCTCCACTTCTCAGTTAAATGCCCAGATCCTTGTTTGCACAAATAAAAAGAGGAGTCTGTGTGTGTGTGTGTGTGTGTGTGTGTGTCCTGTTTTGTGAAGGCCAAGGCTCTGCTGGGTCTTTGTCCTACTTTACTACATGAAAACAAGTTACTGTTCTTTGAAGTATAATGGTTTCATTTGCCAATAGGTGAGTGTCTCAATGGTGAAAAAAAAGTACCCCCAATTATATCCATGCATGGTAGAAAGAAGAGCATAAAAAAGAACCCAGCATATTTTGAGTGTGTCTGTGCACTGGACATTTTACCTACAATACTTGTTTTAACTTTTGCAACAGCCTAGATGGTAGGCCTTGTTAATTCCATTTTATAGGGGAAGAGATGGAGACTCAGAGGTTAAAAAACTTACATGAGGTCACACAGTGAGAGAATAAATGGTGGAGTATCAATTCAAGCATAATGCCGACTCCAATGCCTGGCCTTCTGCTACTGTAGACTTTAGTCCAGTAGACGTGGAGCAAAGAGTGAGCTGAGGGGAAAGAGTCGGTCAATAACTCTTTGGGGAGAACTTACCATGTGTCAGGGAAGGGAAGGTATGTAGAGTCTGTGTCCAACTCTGGAAGACTCAGGCCCCGCAGCTACTTACTGTCTACTGGGTCAGGCAGCCATGCCGATTCCTGACGCGCTGGGCCAATACCTGGTGTTTCCTGGGGCAACCACTGCCCCCTCTTTCTTCTCCTTCCCCTGTCCGGCTCTGGAGGACATAAAGTGCCTGCTACTCCCATGCTCTAGACAGAGGCCTCCGAGGCCTGCAAGCTCTCCATGTTTGCTGAGCCTCGTGGTGGCTTCCAGAAGGCCGGAATCTGCAGAGGCGCTTAGATCGCCTTGTCAGAGAAACGGCATTAGCAAGGAGCCCAAGATGAGCAATGATATCCACGCTCTGGTTATGAGAAGGATGTATTCTTTATGCTTCCTCAGCAGCCTCTGGGAGCCCCAGACATGAGCCTGTTCCCTGAAGGCCTCCCACCACCCTCCTTTCTCCACTGCACTATTCTGAGCAAACCACAAAGTTAGAAGACTTCCCTCTGAGGGAGCAGTAAAGATGGAAAATGCCAAAGTCAGTTGAACATTCCCCTGGAAATGAAAATGTTGAGGGGCCATTTTGGGGGCTGAGCACCTTTAGGCGCTTTCCCAGAGCCATCATGATGCTGCTCTGTCTACAGAGACTAATGGATGCCCTCATAGGAATGCTCTGGGCCCCTCAGTGAATGTCTGCCAGCCCAGACTACTTGCATGGAAGATGCATTTTCAGCTGTGGGAGTGTCTCCACTAGTGTGCAAACTTCAGCAAACTCTGGCATGCTCTAGCATCACCTGGAGGGTTTGTCAACATACAGCTGTTTGGACCACACCCCCACAGTGTCCAATTCAGAGGTCTGGGGAAGGGCCCCAAAATTTTGCATTTCTAGCAGACATCAGGAAGATACTGAAGTTGCTGATCTGGGGACCACACTTTGAGAACCACTGGCTTATACCATCTTTACCCTCCTTTCCTGGAGGTTACTCAGCCAGGGGGCCCTGGATCGATATACACACATGTAGTTATGCCACAGTCTTCCAAATGTGGGGTTCCTCCCCTTCTCTCCTCGTACAGGGTTTAAAAACAGTGAATAAGTGGGAAAAAATCCGGGTTGGCTCTCAAAGTTGGAATACTGTGAAAGCAATAGATTGGTTCTTTTATTGAGCAGAAATTGTTAATTTCATGTAATTTCCCTGTTTTCCGTGGTTACCACCACACACACAGTGCTGGATGGGATAGGCCTGATGTTGGCAATCATAGTAATTGTTTTATTGTTACCATATCATAATTAAGATTTTTCAGAGTACTTTTCAACGTACTCAAAAGTATTTTTCAAAAATTTTTAGTGAGTTATTTAATTTCCTTCTAGAAACCTCAGTAAAATGAGACAATATATATTAAAAAATCATTCTAGTGAGCCAAAACCTGACACATTTTAGAATTGTATTTCTTCAGAAATCCAACTTGTCATCTCGAATTCATTTTGTGAGCATTACAGCAGTGCATCAGACCCTTAGAAAACCTATCAATTTCACTATTCTGAATAGGGACAAATTTAATTCTAAAACTTTATGTAGTGGGGAAGGAAGGTTGAATCCCATTTTTCACAGGAGATGAACAAAATTGTATTGCAAATCCTTCAAGGCTGCCAGAGCTAGTCAGAATAAAAACATCTACGTTTTACATCTGGTTTCTAGACACTCGTGCCAGAAGGCAAAAGGCAGATAACGAAATGTCCCTTCTAGAATGACAACTCATTTAGGTTTTTAACCAAAATTCCTCATGTTTGACATACTGAACTATTTAGCATTGTCTGATTTTTTCCCCTTTTCTTATCCTCAGAATTTCCTTTATCAGTCTCCCGTTAATTCCTATTTCACCACTGTTTTTTTATCTCCTGTTGGTTTACATATATATATATATATATACACACACATACACACATACATACATATATATATATATATGATTATTTTAAATTAATGATCTGTTAACTTCAAATTCATTCTAATAACCCTGAATTTTATATCCCCCCCCCATGTTTAATGTTTTTGACATCATATTTGCTGTCTTTTGTGTGTGTGTATCCTGTAATCACTTATTGTGGATATAGAGGATTTTACTATTTTTGTCTTTTAACCTTCCTACTAGCTTAAAAGTGGTTGATCTACTGTCTTCACTGGATGTTTGCCTTTAACAATGAGATTTTTTTCTTTTGTAAATTTTATATTTCTAGTTATGGTCTTTTATTTTCTACTTAGAGAATTCCCTTTAACATTTCTTGTAAAGCTGGTTTAGTGTTGTGCTTGTCTGTGCAATTCTTTCTCTCTCCCGCAGATCTGAATGGAAGCCTTGCCAGGTGGCGTATTCTTGGTTGTAGGCCTTTCCTTTCATCACCTTGAATGTATCCTCTCACTCTGCTCTGGCCTGCAGAGTTTCTGCTGAACAGTCAGCTGGTAGCCTTATGGAGTTTCCTTGTGTATAACTAGTTGTATTTCCCTCACTGATGTTAAGACGCTCTTTTTCTTTAATTTTTGTCATTTTAATTACAGTGTGTCTTAGTGTGGACCTCTTTAGGTTCATCTTGTCTGGGACTGTCTGTGCTTCCAGGAATAAATGTTTGTTTCCTTTCCCAGGTTAGAGCAGTTTTCAACCATTATTTCTTTAAATAGATTCTCTGCCGTCTTCTCTCTGTCTCTTCTCCTTCTGGGATCCCTATAATGCAAGTTTTGGTATGCTTGATATTGTCTCAGAGTTCTCTTTAACTATCCTCATTTCTTAAAATTCTTTTTTCTTTTCAGCTTGGGTGATTTCCGCTACTCTTCCACTCACTGTTATATTCCTCAGTATCACCTAATCTACTGTTGATTCTTTCTAGGCGATCCTTTATTTCAGTTATATATTCTTCACCTGTTTGGTTCTCCTTTATATTTTCTAACTCTTTGTTGAAATTCTCTCCTGAGCTTGTTGAGCATTTTTATGATCTTGACCTTGAACTCTCTAGCAGGTAGATCTTTGTCTTGTTCCTTCATTTGGAACATACTCCTCTGTCTCCTAATTTTGCCTAATTCCTTGTGTTTATTTTCATGGATTAGGAAGTTGGTTACATTTCCCAATCTTGCCGAAGTGGCCTTATGCAGGAGATGTCCAGTGGGGCAGCAGCATGCTCCCCCGTGGTCACTGGAGCTATACGCTCTAGGGGTGCCCCCTATGTGGGCTGCATAGCCTTTCTATTGTGATGGGACCGACTACTGTGGGAGCTCTGGTAGGTGGGGCTCTTCCTGGTCTGGTTGACTCCCAGGCCCCGCCCCATGTGGTGGCTGCTGGCATGCTGATGGGCAGGGCCAGCTCACAGCATGGCTGGCTGCATGGCCTGGAGATCCCAGAGCTGTTGTTGGCCCACTGGCGGGCAGGACCAGGTCCCAGTGTTGCTGGCTGTGTGCCCTGAGGGGTCCAGGTCTGGTGCTTGCCTGCTGGTGGGAGGGCTGAGTCCTGGGGCTTATTTCACTGCTGTTGTTTGAAATGACTGAGTGGTCATTGAAAGGACCCTGGCACAGGTGGTATAGATTCCAGCATAGACACTAATATTCTCAGTAACAAGGCACATGACAAAAATAGTAGTAAAAAAATGTAAAGAAAATTCTGTTGAGTTTTTCTGTCTTTTCTTGAGTTCTTTATTAAAAAATTGATAATAGCTGTTTTGACTATCTGAAGTCTTTATTTTCACATACTTTGGAGAAAAACATCTAAATACACACGGTTTTGAAGACACTAGGAACACATGTTATGGTGAACAGATGCATCTGCCTAGATTTGGAGTTAAGGTATCTGGGCCTGCTTGTTGCTGCCAGCTTTGTAATGTACTGGGATAAGCCAGGTCTCATCCCAGATAACCCTGAGCCAGTGAGCACCAAACGGATTTTTTTATCCCTCCTTGAAATAATTTATTCAGCTATCATGGGAATCTCTACTCTAAGAAGAAATTATGTTTTATACTATATACATCTGTCTCTTTAGAACTTAACAATGCATCATAATAAAAATAATTGCTTGTTCAAGATTTACCTGAAACATTCATTTTCTTTCTTAAAAAAAAAACAACTCTTTAAATAATTAGCAGGGAAGGGGATAGAATACAGGGAATGGAACTAGGGATAAACTGTCAAGTATGTTTTTAAATAAAGTAGACATTTATTCAGCATCTACTGAATACCCACATCTGCCAGGTCAGTGTCAGGTGCTGAAGATACCAAGAAAAAAGACATGCCCCCTACCCATAGGGAGATCATATCTGGGGAAAAAAAAATTTTTCCCTTATCTTTGAAAATGATACCATGTGATTTTTAACCTGACCTTGTCCCTGTTGTGGACCAGTGTTCCAGGTCCTGTGGAGGCGGGGTTCAGGAGAGAGGAGTGACCTGTCCAGGAGGCCTCTGTGACTGGACGAAGAGGCCCATGTCCACTGCGCCCTGCAACAGGCACCCTTGCTGTCACTGGGCTACTGGGAACTGGGACCTGGTAAGAGTCAGTTACAGTCTCTTTAATTTATTTTAGTCTTTTTAAAAAATAGCATTTGTTTTCATTTGATTTTAAAAGTCATATTTAATCCCTGTAAAGGTTTAATGTATCCATTGATTTGAAGTGTGTTTCTATATATTTCAATTTTATATTTTACTCTTCTGCCCTCTAATACCTCTAAGTGTGCTAAAAATTGACCCATAGCTGACCTGGTGGTCAGTGTTAACAGTCCTGATTTTGGAAGAGAAAAAGATCAAATCCTTCCAAAAGAGAAAAGATCAAAAACCAAAAACTATCCCAGAGGCTCAAAGTCTAAGGAAAGGTGATTTTAAGCCTTAATATCTTGAATCCTTTGGCTTTTTCTAGAACAAATGGGAGTAGCCTATGCCCTGAAACTTGAGGCTTAGCATGATTTAGTGAGTTTCAGGTCTCTTGTCAACCTGCAGGTCAGTTTGCTGGATGGCCAACACATCTGATGGAAAGACAGACAAAATAATTCAACAGTAAATGAGGGAAATATTAATAATTTTTACAAAGTGTATTTATTGTAGAAATAAGGCCATCAGTGACACTGAAACTAAAGAAATTCTCCCATAGGGAGGTTCTGCCATCACTCTGACTTGTTTTATCCTAGGTTCTCTAGAAAATAAAGACTTGAGGCAAAACCTAATATTTTATTAGGAAATACAATGCCAGGGAATTAGGAGTGATTGAAGAGAGGAAGGAGGCAGGGAAGGGGGGAATCAAGTACGAGGTGGTGCATTACCAGGCTGACCACTTTTCTTGACTCACCACTGCTGGGTATCAAGAGAAAGTGATTACTCTGGAAAGAAGGTCTTTTAAAAGCTCTCTGAACTACTTCCTCTTAGAGCAGTTTGTCCAAAGACAGGAAGATAGGTGATTGTCTACTGGCTCCTGTCTCCCAGGATTGGGTAAAAAGTCTCCCCTTAGAAGGCTAGCATCCCCCATCATCCTGGGTTATTCATGTGTGGGCAGGTCCCACTGTGTCTTGCATCTTATTGGCAACAAGAAAACCCAGAGGCTGGAGGTGAAGGACACATAACATGGGCATGAGGTGCAGGCCAGTAGGTTGTGCTTCTGTGAAGTTGGTTACCACCTCAGCTGGGCCCATCAAAGGCCAACAGCTGGGAGACAGGGCAGTCAAGAGGATCTGATACACTATCCCCTCAACTGTTAATATCTTTTAAAGTAATTTGCTTTTGTGTATTTTGATGATGAAAATTATAATACAGGCCAATGCAGTATTTTGTCAAACTTCATGTCCCCAGATATTTTTAGGTTGCTCTGTTCTTGGTAATTTTCACTGCTATTGCTGTGCAGTTGTACCTGCATGGCCATGATCAATTTGAAGGCTGGCATATACTCTTGAAAAAGGCTCTTGCTGGTGCATCTGACTCAAGGTTGTGTTGGTCTCTGAACACTACCCTACTCAAATCCAGGAAGAACAAGATGACTTGTTATTGTTATTGCTAAAGGAACACTGTGCATTAATTAATTAGCATAAAAATACGTATTTTACTATTTTATAGCTTAAAAAAATGCCTAGTAGACAATGAAGAATGACATCAACCATTCTCTTAGACAGACAGGACCCATAGTATTTTCTATGAATGCCCTATTTTCATTGGCATCTAATGCCGATTCATGATAAGTTGCTGAAAGAGATTGTGGTGTTCAGGCAGGCTTCTGGTTATGCATCTTACTAAGCTGTGAATACCCTACCCCATGCTTCATGGGAACAACAGAAAATGTCATCCAGTTGTATTACTTTTCATATGAAGATTAGTTAATTTCCATTTAGGCACCTTATAATATCTCCCTTGGAAATTTACTTTATTTTCTATTTATTGGTAGTTCAGTTATTCTGAAACCAGTTTTCCTCCTCCGTCTTTGATTTCACAACCTGAAAAGATTGTGCTCAACAAATAAAGATGTGTTTCTGGAGTAGGCACTTCATAAATACCCTGGGGCCCTGTGTAACAATTATAAGCATCACTAATCAAATCAAGTGTGACCATCAGAAAAGAAAATCTGATCCAATGTGAACTGTCATGGAAATGCTATTAATGTGAGCCCACTCAGGGACACAAAATTCCATAGATTAAAAACCATAGATGAACATTTTTAAGTCTTACCATCAATTCCCTGAGACTTTTATCATTTGTTGTACCTTATCATTCATTGTAAAGGAAAGTTGGTAATGCAGTTTTCTTTCTGGCAGGAATGATGATGATATCCCAGTAAACATGACAGTAGTAATGATGTGTGAAGCATATTGAGCTCTTAGGGTGCACACTGAGAAGAAGAAATTGTCCAAAAAACACCATCATTTTTCTTAAAGAATGCAGGCTGCTCCTCCTTTTGACATTTAGGTATCACTAAGGTTGTAAATTGTGAAGTTTTGTGTGCTACTTCAGCCAAATTTCCAGTGTATTTCTTCAGGTATAGTCATCTGTGTGAAGTTAGAACAGGAAGTGTTAAAATCAGTGAGAAACTTAAAATACATAAACTGACCCAGAAATTCTACCTTTAATCATTTAACTTACAGATACTGCATCAGATGTAACCCTAGATGACTCTAAAGAATGTTAATGGCCACGCTGTTTGTATAGCAATTCCTGAAAATAATCGAAACATCTATTGATGGAAGAACTGGTTACTTTATTAATATATTATAGTACAGACCTTTTAAGAATGAGGTAGATCCATATTTCTGAGATGTAAAAATTTCCAACAGAAGTTCAAAATTTCCTTAGAGGGAGGTAGAAGTAGCTGCCTCTTGGAGGTGGACATGAGTTAAAGTTTCCTTGGAAGAGCTATGTATTAAGAATCCATCCATTGTGCATATCAAAGAATAGGGGACAGTGGAGGTGGCTAACACCTGCCAAGCCAGCCTTTGGAATTGCCCTTGACCTAGTTTTAAGTGAAAAGGACAAGTTATAGAATTCAAGTAAGACATATGGATGGACTGAACATACGCATTTGCCTCTGTTCCCAAAACTTCATTAAATAGGCAGGAGATTAAAAAAAAAAATAACTGAAAGTGGAACAAACCCACAAAGAAAAGGATTAGAGACAAGAGCAAAGAGAGGAGGGTGGTCAATAAAATTTTGGCAGCTGGAAGCATCTTAACCAAACTTACAATCGACTTAGCATGCCAAAGAAAGCTAAAAACTGTCCACAGCAGAGATTTCCAGGCACCTCTGAAGGCAGAGGTGAGGGTGAAGGAAAATGGGAGTTGGGTGAAAGTTTGTAAGAGAAGCAGTTGGATCTTTAGAACCTTTCCTGCATCCTGACCATAGCCTGGAGGTCTTCTCTTTGGAGAAGTAAACCAAGAGAGACCTTGGAATCAGGCACAGTTGGTGGAGGTGAAAGGGCTCATCTCACCGGGGATTAAGTGATGAAAATACACACAATTAAGTAGTGTCACGTCCCCAGCCCCAGCCCCAACCGAGGTCTATAAAAGCAGAGGACCAGCTTAGCCTCAAGAGGAAAAAACTGCATATAAAACAAACATGAAACTCCTTTTCCTGATCACCTTATGTAAAGCCATGTCTCAATAACTGCCACCCATGGAACTTACAACCAGCTCATCAGTGCCTCATCTGAAATCTAAATAGATAGCCTAGGATTTCTGGTGAGGTGAGGAAACTGTTTTGGGGGTTCAGTTCTGCACAAAGAATTTTTTTTAATTTTTATTGTATACAAAGAAGTGAAACTGGACATTAAGAAAGGTACCTTCTCATGAGGATCACACATAAAAATGCACGTGAAGACCTGTTGAGAGATCTGTGTTTACGCACATGAAATCTATATGCATGATCAGTATGTGCACAAGCCTAAATTCACTCAAGTACAGAGCAGTGCAAAGACTTAGATTTTGCCTCTGCTCCCCCTTCGGTATGAACTTGGGTCTCAATTTCCTCAGTTGTAAGACTTAAGTGCCAGATTTTTTCTTTTAATTCTAATTTCCTGTATTTCTAAACCCATGTGCAAAACCAATTATAAAATAAATCAATAAATTAAAAAAAAAAGGTACCTTCTCTCTAAAATTCCAAACTCACAGCATTACCACAATTAACAAAACCCAAATCAGCAACTATGCTTCCTGCTTAATCCTCCAGTTACATACAATTCCTGCAACTTCTTAGTCACAAGTTAGTTTAATTAGCTCATAAGTGCACAGGCAGTGATCTCTCTGCTTATTTTTGCGCTTGGCTTGGAATTTGCTCTTCCATCTCAGTCTGCCCTGCCCAAGGAGGTCTGCGGGACTTCGGCACCCAGGACCAGCCCAGGCTTCTTCCATCAGACCCTTAGAAGCAGAAAACAGGGAACGAAGTCATGTATTCTTTAACTAAAAACCTTATTTTACAAAGGAAGAGAGAGAGAGGTGGAGTGAGACCCAGGGCAATATGCAGTCAGTGAAAAAGCCCAAGTCCCCCTGAGCGCTGGCCCGGTGCCCTTTACCCCATTCTGGCTTGATTCATTTGCCTTGTTCTTCTCTCTGTCCCCCGTCATGCTTTGATTGACTCAGGATCAGTTGCGTAGTTTTTACCTTTTTCTTGTCCATCTCCAAGGAGAATTCGATGCGCATTCACTAAAATTACCTTTAGGTTTAATCAGAGTAATCTCTGACTTTATAAAATAAACACGAAGTTCCATGCTGATCACCTTGCTCTAGGCTTTATAAAGAGTTGAGTAAAATAAGCGATGGATTTTAAGAAAAAGTTGATGTTTTCCTCCTGTTCCATACTGGAGTTCCATAGCAGTATGCTGAGTTGCAGTGGTGTCCGAGTGTGGGTATTATTTTTAGTCTAATAATCTTGGTGACCAATAATATTTCCAGTGAAATATTTTGGGCCTAGTGATTCTTCCAGAATTTGCCATGCAGAAGTCTTTTTCAGCCCATCAATCAGTCAATGAGTATTTACTGAAAGCTCAGGCTGTGTTTAGCACACTTAGATCTAATTGCCATGCAGGATGAAGAAAGAGGAATTGATTTCTGCCTTATATAATCGAAATTGGATTGTGATTATATAAGATGAGGTTAATAGTAGTAGAACATGAAATAGAATGTAAATTACAAGAGTGTATGCGGTTCACAATAGCCAGAAGGTGGAAGCAACCCAAGTGTCTATCACTGGGTGAAAGGATAAAGAAAATGCAATATCTACATACATGGAATATTATTCCACCTTTAAGAAGAAATTCTGGCACATGCTCTAACGTGGAGGAAACTTGAAGACATTAAGCTAATTGAAATAAGCAAGTCACAAAAGGACAAGTATTGTAAGATTTCACTTATATGAGGTAGCTCCAATAATCAAATTCATAGAGACAAAAAAATAGAATGGTGGTTGCCAGGGGCTGGGGCAGTGTGAGTTGGGAGTAGAGATGAGGTGTTCTTATTTCATGGGTGTAAAATTTCAATTTGGGAAGATAAAAAAGTCCTAGGGATGGATGGTGGTAATGATTAAAGAACAGAATGAATGTATTTAAGGCACTGAACTGTAAGCTGAAAAATGATTAAAATAGTAAATCTTATGTTTTATACATTTTACTGCACTAGAAATAATTTTTTTTTTAAAGAACGTGTGTATGGTAAATTCAGACACATTCAGAATCATCTTACATAAGCTGCTTTCACAGGCCAGAGAATCTCCCTTCTGTTTCCAAGCAGCCACATCATGACATGACTTGAGTCTTGTCTGTTAGCTGGCTGGAGACCGCACGTGGTGCCCTAGGTCCATCCAGACTCTCTCCATGCCGTCTTGGTTTTCCTCTCCTACTTCCCTTTTTATCCTCTCTCAGCTTTCTTTGTAGCCCTGTCCTGTCTCCCCACATCTGAGTCCCAGCCTCAAATCAAAACTAGTTCAGAAAAACTGGACTGCTGAGGCATTAGAGCCCAGGTATGATGGGTTTGTTTTTTTTCCATTTTGCTTGCGAGTCAACCTCAGTCCACATTCTACAGAGAACTGAATAGTAAATTAAGCCAGATTCAGTTCACACGATCTATGGTATAAACCCTTCCTAAATTCACATCTCCAAATTATGAGTGCCTTTATTCTATGACTCCTTCAAAAAGAGTTTGGCTAATTGAAACTTTCCCCTTCTTGACCGCAGTGGGGTTAGCGGGGTTCTGCTGGCGCTCCCCTGGTGATCCTGGGGAAGGATCCTGACCCTCTCCCCGCACCCCTCTCTTCCAGTGCACTGCTTCCTGCGGAGGTGGCTTTCAGAAGAGGACTGTCCAGTGTGTTTCCTCAGAGAACAATAAAACTGAAGACCAAATCCGATGCCTGTGTGATCACGAACCCAGACCACCAGAATTCAAAAAATGCAACCAGCAGGCTTGCCAGAAGAATGCTGGTAGGTGAATGGCTTTGCTCAATGGGGACAGAGCTTTTTGTAAATAAGGTATTGTCCTGCATGGCTGGGTTTGTGGGTAGTTTTTTGTCCCCTTTCCTGAGCGGAGCATCTTAATGCTGAAGAGGCCAGCCAGCTCCCCTGGGAGCCGTCTGTCTGATTTGGTGAAGTTTGACGCTAATTCCTTAAGGAAGTAGCACATCAGTGCTCTTCTCAAAGCACGTTCATGCTGACCTCATCCCGCATAGATGAGAAACAGAATCACTTCTATTTATTCAAAGATTCCTGAGAAAAAATCCAGCCTTTCTCAGGAACTCAGTCAACTGAATGGCCCTTTCTGTCAGCCAAGCAGCACTGTCTGAGGTCAGGTTCCCCGGAAATGGATTCTGGAGTGCAAATTTGTGTGCAAGGGACTCATTAAGTAAGGGGTCCCCTGGAGGACCACTGAGGGCGTGGGGAAAGTGAAACAGAGAAGCGGCCAGGCTGCCATTTCAGGCACAGTCCCAGCTTCAGCCGGGCCCCCAGGGAAGCTCCAGGGTGAAAGGTAAAATTCAGGGTTGTCTGCTTCTGAGGCCAGTGAGGTGGATGTTCCTACACCCGCGCTCGTCAGCCATCAGCCCACGGCTACTGCCAGGGAGAGTGAATTTGCAGCTATTTAAGGCCCTCCACCAGTGGTGGCCTTCTTCCAGAGGTCCTTGAGGGTGAGTGGCAGTGAAACCAGTGGTCTGTTAATTGGCTGCTCACCGGCCTCCAAGCACTGAGGGCTGGCATTCCACAGAGGCTGCTGTTAGAGCGCACATGCCAGGGCTTTCCCTAGGGGTGGTTTATTTACAAATCCTGTATTTACTCGACAGATGTTGGAGGGGGCACTTACAATGTGTTAAACATAATGTCAGACAGGGAAGAAAACCGCCCACCACGAGACCCTGATAAGGGCGGTAAAGATGTTACGAGAGTACTCGGGGAGGGTGTCAAATGTAAACTGGGGAGAGCGGGGAAGGCCTCCGGAGGAAGTGAAGGACGAGTAGAGAAGTCAGGTGAGAGGTTCCCGGAGCAGCTTTCAGTGTCTGCTATAACCAGGGAGAAGAGAAGTCTAACTCAAGTACGAAGTTCAAGGGGAGCTGGGAAGCAGTAGGGCCAGAGGGATAAGCTGGAGCTAGAGGGTACAGAGCCTCCTCAAGCACACTGATGAATTTGGACTTTATCCCCAGGGCAGAAGGGAGCCATTGAAGTATTCCAGACAGGGGAGTGCAGGTGAGAAAGTCATGCTGGCTGCAGAGTGGAAGACAAGAGGAAAAGAGCAAAATGGGAAGAGACCCAAAGTGAGAAGGAAAGAAATCAAAGAACAGAGCAGAAATAGAGACTAATAAAACAACAGACCTTTTCTGCCAGCCTTCCAGTCTTTCTCATCAACAGCTGCTCTGTAAATTGTTGTAATTTTGGTGAGCTGTGGGAAGAGGTGGGCTCAGGGTCTTCCTACTCTGTCTTGCCCACCCCCCAGCAGACTTCCTACTGAAAGATATTCTTCCAAATGAATAGGTTTCATTCATTTATTCAGCAGATATTATTGATCAGAAGGTATGTCTCAGACAAGTGCTGAAAACTGAGGATACAGAAATGAGTTTGACCCAGTCCCTGGCCTCAAGGAACCTGAAGTCTTACAGAAACTTTATTTGCCAACAAAATTGAAATTATTTTTCAACTTTTGTGGGCAAAATAGTATCCTTCAACCTAGACATAGCTGAAAGCAAGGGAACAAGCTTATACTGTCCCTTTATTTTTTTTTTACATTTTTTTATTGAGTAATAGTCATTTTACAATGTTGTGTCAAGTTTATACTGTCCCTTTAAATCTCGACATGTGGTTTATACTGAACAGGCAGAGGATGTCCTCCCCAAGCTGCCCCTGATTATAAGCATTGTGTGTGCTTCGGCTGGGATCCAGTTGGCTGATGAACACAGCCAGCCTTCATTGTTTTACGATAATGAGGAGAACTGGTGCAGTTAAGCCCTGCCTTGATGTTGGGCTCACAGTCATTGTCTAAATGAGCTGCTAAACATAGGCTTGGAACACAGGCTCCCAATATAGGTCACCGCTATCCTCCACTCTCCCTCCCAGTTTCCCACTTTCAAACAGGAGGACCCTAGGATCCACATGTGCCTGGGGCTCTAGAGAATCACTGAACAACAGGGCTCATGATCTCATGATTCCCAAGATCAGACCAGGCTTGTCTGAGCCTCTTTGGGTCATGTAGGTGTTGACCTAACCTGACAAGTGAGGGCCCTGGGTTGAGCAAATGAAGATATTCTGGGTGAGGAAGACCTGTCCATGCGGTCCCTTCCTTTCCCATCACCAACTCAAGAGGTTCATTCTCTTGGTGGCAGAGCTTTAGAGGCACTGAAGCAACATTCAAATTCCAAAACCACCATCTATATTCTACTTGTGTGATGTCGAGCCAGTTCCTAAGCCTCTCTGGTACCTCAGCTTTAAAAGGAGAAGAATAGACATACCTATACATAAATGTCTCTGAGGATTAAATGAGATAGTATGTGTCAAACTCATTGCCTAGTATGTGGTCAGAGCTTAATAAATTGTTACCTAAGTTATTATTATGTGGGGAGGAGTGCATTAATTTCCTAGGGCTACAGCAAACTACCAGAAGCTTAAAACAATGGAAACGTATTCTCACAGTTCTGGAGGCCAGAAGTTCAAAATCAAAGCTCTTGGTAGGGCCAGGCTCTCAGCTCCTGGTGGTTACTGGCTTTCCTTGGCTTATCACTATGTAACTCCAATCTCTGCCTCCATCATCATGGTCATCGTCCTCTGTTTGTGTCTTCATGTGGCTCTCTCTTGACTGTATGTGTCCATCTCTTCTCTCTTTATAAGGATGTTGAATTAGGGCCCACTCGACTCCAGTATGGCCGTATCTTAATTTATTTACATCATAATTACACCTGCAAAGAAGTATTTACAAATAAAGTCATAGGCACAGGCACCAATGATTAGGACTTCAACTTTGTGAGGGATGCTCAAACTTTAGAGGATACAATTCAACATGTAACAGGGTTAAAGACTTTGGAAGCCTCTAAGAGGCCTTTTTATAATGGCAGACCCTCGAGAGAGGTCACACACTTCAGCTCTTAGTGGAAAAAGCTCGCATACCGTCTTACAGAAGAGTTCAAGATGGAACATAGTGCTGTGTTGTCACGAATGTTACAGTAATAATACAAGTTCGGAGACTGAGACAGAGGGAGTCTATGTGGTCTAACATGGCCCACAAAAACCTTTGTGGGGAGAAGGAATGGAAGCTGAGCTTTCATACTTTCTCTGTCTCCTCCCTTTCTTGAAGTAGCCTCAGCATGGCAGGGAGGATGTGGGGCAAAGATCTACCCAAGAGGTCTTCTCCATCCACCATCCACAAGGGCTTTAGGAGAGGCTGGCTAAGAATTCAGAGCATTCCTGTGACGGTGGACCCTGTTCCAAAGCCAGCAGCCCAGGAAGGATCCTTGCCTTGTTCTGAACAGCAGCCTGCATGATGCATGGCCCCGGCCCTATGGAGAACACCTGCTGCTCCAGTGGGAACATGGCAGATGAAGAGCTCGAATTCCTGTTCCACAGTAGGACATCTTGGCAGAAATATGTACTCCTAAAATGTCAGGTCGTATACAGAAGTATCCTGTGTGCTCGAGAGACACTGATATAATAGATTTAAGAAGAGGCTTGAAGAAGAAAAGAATCCACAATGAAGAGGTTTGGGATTCTAAGAGCATTATATGTTACCTGGTCCCAGGAGCACTTGAAACTTGCAAACCAAATGGAATTCTGACAGCTAACAAAGACACTTATTTCTTCTTGAAAAAACCAAGTGCAGTCAAGAGAATGATGAGTTCTGAAGAGCTAGAAAGGATTTTTCGCCTTCATGACCTGAAGGTGAAAAATACAGTGAGAGGCAGAAATACCATCACAAATTTCGGTAAAGAGGATATCACCTCAGTTTCTACTTTTACTGACAGTTCAACTTACAAAGGACAGCAGCCCGTTTGTGAAGGAGTTTTTCTTCCGGACCATTCAAATCTTTTCTGAAAGGAGAAAGAAAATCAACTTGAGCTCTGAGAGGCACTCAAGCAAAGTTTGAAACAGTTTCACTTTTTATGAAAGAAAAATCTGTCGTCTGGGTCTTATTGAATTCCTTCCAGACCAGGAGTATGTGGGCCAGTGCAGTCTGAGCACCAGCCACTGAACACGCGAGGGTGGTCCTTGAGAAATCTAGTCTAATTCCCCGCTTCATGTGTGGGGAAAGGAGGGCCAAAGTGACTAAGGGACTTACTTGCCCAGAGTTAGAGAAGAAGGATGATTAGAACCTAAGTAATGAGTTGTATGCTCACTGTGGGGACTATTTGTGTATGTCTTATGCCTTCATCTACATGGCATATTTGTCAAGGGCAGTGACCACATTGTATACATCTGCATCCTTTGCTTGAAAGCATTGGTTAGTCGGCTGACTGACTGCTTGGTGCTCCAAATGATAATGATTGATTAAAACATGAGCTTTCAAGTTGAAACTGCTTGTGTTCAGAGCTGACGGTGCCACTTACCAGCTAGATAATGATGTGCAAGTTCTTAACCTCTGTAGGTTTTACATTCCTCATTTGTAAAACAAAGAACAGCTGTATGTCCCTAATAGTTACTGCTGTGAAGATTAAATGGAATGATGCCTGTAAAACATTGCATTCAGCTACCGCATACCAATGCTGCATTGCAGAACACCTCTAAACTCAGGGCTTTAAAACCACAAACATGAATTTCTTGCTCAGCAGCCACAGGGCAGCTAAAGTTCAGCTGATCTACTTGGCTCTGCTTGGCCTGGGCTGCAAGCTGTAGGTTGGATCTAGGTCTGCTCTGTGTGTCTGTCATCCTGTATGTCCAGTGGCTGCTTGGGCCAGATTCTTCTAATGGTGATGACAGCAGCTCGTCAGGGCAGCCTCACCCTCCTGCACATGCCAAGGCCCCTCAGGGATCATATCTGTTAACATCCCATTGTCTAAAGCAAGTCTCAGGGCTGAACCCAAAGTCCAGGATTGGGGAAGGATTCACCACCTGGTGGCTGTGGCAAGGCTGGGAACGTGTAACGTTGCTACAACAGGACTGAATGGCAGGAGATGTCAGCTGTTGTTATGAATTCTTAGTAGCCATATCAAGTCTTCCATTAATAGTTGTGCTCATTCACTTGCAAAAAGATCATCTTTATTTCTTTTTTTTTTCTCCCACAGATTTACTTTGCACCAAGGACAAGTTATCAGCCAGTTTCTGCCAGACATTAAAAACCATGAAGAAATGTTCTGTGCCCACCGTGAGGGCTCAGTGCTGCCTCTCGTGTTCTCAGACACACACCGCCCACACCGAACGGCCGAGAAAGCGGCAGACGCTCAAAAACCACAAAGCCCCCTAAGTCCAGAAGGAAGCCACCGTCCACCATGGACTGCTGCAGCCTGCTGACCGTGACCTGTTCTAGCCCCAGGGACCACTTCATTGAGGTTTTACTTATGTATTTCAGGTTCAGCCTTGACTCAGAATGAAACCCATTGTTCCTTTAGCCACAAAATGTCCCTCACAGGAGGCATGGCTCTGTAATACACACTGCTCCCCGATAGGCAGGTGAGGTACCCAGGAGAAACGGGCATCTCCTGGGATCAGCTCCTGGGAAAGGTGCCAAGTTAGGCAAGTCTGTGAAATGAGGTCTTTTTTCCCTCCCTTAAAGATAAAAATCAGAGAGACCAGATTTTTCCCAGACTACCTCAAGAGTGTCAGGAAGCAGAGCCACACTTATCCAGGGAACAAATAATCTTACTAATTGGTGAAATCATCCTTTTTTTTTTTTGCCTCCCTACTTGGGGCAGCTGCTGTTTAAAATGTTACTGGAGAGCTTTTAGGGACAATCTTTCAGTTCATCCAGGCAGGGGACCACTTTCTTCACCCAGTGTCCAACTGGGCAGGAAGAGAAAGTGCTGGCTACACCCTCAGTCTGTCCCTAATCCCTGTGGACTCCACATCTGGGCTGTTTGGCTCCCATGCCTACCTGGAGACACTCAGAGAGGAGGAAATGGGCAGGCACTGTAGGATTTAGGAAACCTAAGGGATTTAAGTTAGTTAGAAGGAAGGCATTTTTGACTTAGGGATAATTTCTACGAATACTCTTAAAAAGCAAATGAACATAAATCCAGGAAGGAAACGTGTTTTTTCTTCCCACTTCCCTGGCAGATATCCATTTCTTTGCAGAAGGGCAAATGAGTCTTCCCATCTGACTCTCCCTTCTTGAGCATCTTCCCTGCCTGAGTCATCAGCTCAGGGTGAAATGTCTTTTCATTCCCGGGGGGTTTGCACAGGACAACTCTACAGCCACATCCATGGCTGCAACCCACCCCCCATCAGCCCCAGCCTGCCCTCAGGTTGGAAAATGGAGCTCTAGATTAAAATATTTCCAAGAACCGGGCCAATGGTATTAAGTACAAAAACTTAGTGTAAAGTTCTAGTCTCAGGAAAAGATGCCCTACTTTCTAGAACACCCAGTAGTTACTTGCAAGGATCTGTTTCCTTGCAGAGAACAGGTGAGTCAGGGAGTCCAAAAAAGTGTAATAAAAGTTAGAATGCTTATTCTGGATGTTCCTATCACTCATCAGGAGGCAAAGTAGGCTGTGGTCGCAAGTTCAAGGTGAATTTTCCTGGTTTCTAAGGAGAGGTATTCACATGAACTGAAGCTGGAAAACGAGCCAGGAGCCAGGGCGGCAGTGGGGGTGCTGGCAGGGGTACATTGCAGAATGAAGCTTCCAGGGAAGGAAGACCTCACACCTGGTTCTTGGCAGAGGGCAAGACAGCATGTCTTCAGACTGGTGCACAGGTACAGTTAGCATGGAGCACAGTGTCCCACACCTCCCTTGAATTATCCTTTCTATCCATTCAGCAGAATGGTGCTATTGGAAAATGGTGCTAATATCTAGATGGTGGCAGGACTAATATAAACAGATAAGTAGATGTACAAGCGGGCAAGTCCATATACATCTTGTGTTAAATGCGTAATGGTGTTGCTGGCCAATGCCACTTCTACTGCTTGGATACCAGAGGCTTAAACATTTTATATTATGCGCTTTTTTTTCCCAAGCCATTACTGTGTATTATTCTGATAAATTCCTGTGGAAAATAAGACACGGGTCGGAATGAAATTTGAGATAGAACAGAAACAGGAGGAAAGTAGAAATGTTTACCAAACCCAGGGAATTTATTTCTAGGTAATAATTACTTGTTCTTGTATTCTCTGTTTTTAAATATAAACATTGCCGGCTGATGGCAGTCTCTGGTGAAATAACAGTCTTAGAGAGAAGGTGTTTAAACTGTCAGTGATGGGAGTGGAAGAGAACCTGATTTTTTTTTCCTGATGAGGAAATTGGCAGAGACTGTCCCTGAAACGTAGTATAGGCTTTCAGGGGGATTCATTTAGTAAGCCAGATGGATCTAACTTACCCTGGTGCTCTGCTCTCCCAGGCTTCCGCATGTCATTGGAGACCTAGATCTGATCAGTCTTACAGAACTCAGGAACAAACCCAGATTCCTACTGACCTCAGCAAACTAAACTGGGCCAGGTTTCCCAATATACAAAATGTTATTTATGACCCACAGGGAGAAGATGGTGGAAATGGAAGGAGGGTCTGGCCAGGTACACCATTCTAGGCCTTTCTCTAGTTTCTCAAAGGCAGAACAGTGGCCCCTAATCCTGCATCATGGACATTCACTTCCCGTATTGAGGCTGTGTTGTGAGACAGTTGTGTGGCATCTGTCATTCTAGACCCCAGGATAAAGATAGCGCTGGCTACTGGAGTCATCTGACATGGTTGACACCTTGACAGGTCCCTGTGCCTGAGAAAAGAGAGGGGCCTTACATTAACAGGGAGACTCTGAAGACAAGAACCTAGATGGTGTCTCACCATTTTTGGGTGCTCGCGGGGGTCAGTATGAAGTAGCCTTGTTGGTGTTTTCATACATGGCCTCCTTTCCTCCCGCCTTGAACAAGCAAGTGAGAAGTATGGCGAGAAACACTGGATACACGTCTACCATGAACCACAGAGGGCCGCCACAGGGCCTGGTGCTTCAACACATGAAGGTTCTCAAACCCAGTTTGGTTTACATTGCCTTTCACGCTGGTAAAGGTAGCTCTTCTCTGAACCGTATGGGTTAATTTAATTCTTCAACACTGAAGTATAATTCAGCACACTATGAGAAAACAATATTTCAAAAGACTAAATCGTGATTACTTTCATAAAACAGGAAGTCGTTTTGTGATACAAGCAATTGCCTCTCTGTCGGAATGACTTATTTTAATGTTGGGTTTTCTTAAACAAGAGTGCACCTCCGTCCAGTCTGACACCAAGTCTCTACTTGGTGGTGTCATCCCAATGTGATGCTTTCGGATGTTTAGTGACTGTTTTTGATAACCCTCAAGTTTCTGGAACACAATTTGAGGGATTTATGTTGCTTCAGATCATAATTTCCCAATCAATTGGTTAAAATCCTCCAAACTCTGAAAGTGACACATTGCTACCCCAGAGATGACAGGGCATAGCTCTTCTTTCTGACTTTAGGATCAAGCCCCCGGGAACGGTGAATCAGTGCATAGCGACTTACTTTCAAGAGACAGATGACATGAACTGTCTGGTGCTACAACTTAGCCAACATAATTGATGCTACTATTTTTTTTTGATGCTACTCCTTTTTTTTTTTGTATTGCTAATTCAAATATTGTTAGTATTATTTTATGTCATTAAAAAAAAAAACACATGGTTGGGGAAGCACAATTTTACCTGTCACTGTCCCCCAGAGTGGTTGCATGATGTGCATGGCCTGATCCGTTGCCCTCCCTGCATCTCTGTGCTGCTTCGCCAGGCCCAACCTCCTTAAGGGGTACCTCAGGGGGTACCTCGGTATTTAAAACCAGACCGTAACCATAGCCTGTCATTGTGTGGCATCAATAAATGGCTAGCCTCACATGATGTTTCCATGTGATTCATTTACCCTCTGCTGCAAGACTCCCACCACCCACCAGAGGAACCCTGGAATTGAGCAGCCTGGGGGACGATGCTGTCAATTCCTTCCTCCCTGACTCCTTGCAGAAGCCCTTCTTCTCCACCTCTAGATCCAGAAATCACTAGATGAGACACATCCCAGGTGAGACAGAACTTAGGTCTCTTCTCAAGAATCATTGTGCAACAGCTGATACCATCCACCATGTGATAATCTGAAGTGATACCTGAAACCCTCCACCATTCCAGACCCCCACGCATTCAGACTTGCAGCTCACAGCATAACCTAGTCCCCCCACCTAGCCAAAGTGTAAAGACATAATGCTCAGGGGAAAGTAGTAGTAATGATGAAGAGGAATTCGCTTTGGAAATCCAATCCTTTTTCAAAGCATAGTAAGTGTAACCAGCAGTTGTAGGTTTGGACATGGAATCCACTTGCATGGAGTGAGTAAAAGCACTAAGGCAGGAAGAGTGAGGCGTGCACAGGTGACCCCTAGAATGTTTGAGGGCATGAACAGGGGTGGTAGGAATCTGGTTTGGGTTAAGAAGATACCACAGAGGGCCATGAAGCTCTGTCTCTGTTTGTACCTTGAAAATGCTTCTGTGACCACTGGGGAACGCTTATCCTCCAAGGCTCAGCTCAAATGCTGTTCCCCTGAGAAGCCTACACTAACTCTGCCAGAAAGACTGGGGCACTTCTCTGCTCCTCCTTCACTGTGTCCATTTTCCTCTAGAAAGGGGTTCTTATTTGGGGACAGTTTTGTCCCCTCCTACTCAGAAGCCAAGGAGGCTGCTAAACTTCCTACAGGACCGTCCGTCCCACCAACAAAGAATTGTGTGGCTCAAAATGTCAATAGTTCTGAAGCTGCAGACTCTGCCCTAGGACAGTTATCACCCTGGAGTGAGTCGCAGGGTTCCTGGGGAGAGTAAGACTGAGCTCACCCTGACACTCAGCCCTCACAAAGAACTGATGAGGTGGGTCAGGAAACTTACAAAAAGAAAAAATAAATACCAGGGTTCGAAGCCCACTAGCTTAATAAAATCACCTTAATGTCAGAGCGGGGAGAGGGTAGCAAGCTTAGCTCCAGAAGAGTCTTGAATGAGCTGCTGGGGCTCAGGTGTTCAATCCTAGAGCCGAGGAAAATTAAGCAAAAGAAGATAAAGTGGAAACGTGACATATTGGTGGTTTGGAATAACCCTCCTCCTCCAACTGAGGTTTCTAACCAGAGCAGACAGAATCAGCCAGGTAGAAACATAATCACCGTTAGTGAAGCTGGCTTGGAGAGCATATTATGGAGGGAAGCATTTTCAAAGTGAAATACATATTGTGAAGTATGGAGTATAATTTTTAAAATAAAATAGGAAACTTCAAGGGCATTTCCTCAGTCATGGGGGGTGGCATCAATCAAGCCTCTGGGCCTCTCTCCTGCCTTAGGGAGTCTTTGGTGGAAATGCTTAAGGCTGGATTCAGTGCCCTCTGAAGTCAGATGTGCTCTGATCTTCTGTGACGTGGTGACTTCCTCCAATGTGGCCACTGTGAAAATCCCACTGGACATCGCCCTCCGTTTACTCGGTTCCTCACTGCAATCCCCCACCAACGGCTCTTTATATGCTAATCCAATTTTTCCTGGCACCGTCAGTAATGCTTTGATGGCTACTGACTTGTCTTTTCCTCTCCCTTCCTCACCCTACACTGTCCTGGAGCTAATCATGGGCAAGATGCCCATCGAAACAGTGGGACTCTTCCGGTTTCAGCCCACGGCAGCCCATTGCTGAGTGTTCTTCAGACCATGACTGAGGATGGAATGAGCAACCCATTCAGGGCACTTTAACGGGTGGGGCTGGGCTAGTTTGTTTACACTGGTCAGAGGCAGGAGGCTGCAGGGCCACTCCTCCCCTCTGAGACAAACTGCCATGTCCCCATTAAGACTGCTGCAACCCAAACCACCCCCAAATCTAGTGGTGTAAGAACCACCACAGCTTTATCATGCTCACAGATCCTGTGGGTCAGGGATTCAGACAGCACACAGGGATGGCTTGTTTCTGCTCCACAGTGTAGAGAACTGCAAAAATTTGGCAGGAATGACTCTGTCCAAACCCCTGCATTAACAGATGTGACCAAACTCTAGGATGGATTTTAGCAGCTTAAGGCCGTGTCCCTGGAATGACCCAGCCCCTACTGAGTTCTGGTCTGGAAAACCTCAAGCGTGCCAAAAGAATTTAGCATTTGTTCCAGCCAGCACTTGGATAGGCCCCTGACCTCCCGTTTCTCAGAGCATTTATTAAAAACTTACCATTGTAAATCCTTTCTCTGTCCCTTTGAAATGTATATGTATTGCCTACAACCCAGAAGTGCCTTTGTCGAGGACCTGAAAACCATTCCTTTGAAAAGTAATCATCTGGAAGGACAGAGCATCTGTCTCCCAGGCCCTGTGGGAGGGGAAACGCTGACCTTCTGAAAAATGCCAGTTAGACACAGATGACCTAAACACATTGACTCTGACCAACTCTTTTATCTGATTTTAGTAAGTTTTCGCTTCCTTCTCTGCTCACTCCCCCTCCGTACTCTCTCACTCTCCCTTTAAAACATCCAGTCACCTCAACACAAATTGGAATTGAGCTCACAACACTGCAGTCCCTTCCCATACTCAAGGAGGAAAGGACATCGACCTATCTCTCAGTGGAAAAAGTGCCAAATGATTTAAAACCACCACATGCACCAAGTTCTAAGCTCTATATACAGTAGAAGTTAGTTGTTTGCAGATTCCACCTTTGCAAATTTGCCTGTTTGTTAAAATGTATTTTAAAACTCCAAACCATTACTAGCAGCGCTCAAGGACACGTGCAAAGCAGTGGAAAATGTGAGTCACTGGCACGCATGTTCCTGGCTGAGGCTGAACAAGGCAATGCTCTGCCTGTTTGTTTCAGCTCTCAGGCTGCAAAAAAGGCATCTTTTTCACGGTCTGTTTAGTGGCATGTTTTTCACATTTTAGTGCTTTTTACTGATTTTGTGCCATAAAATGGCCTCCAAGTGTAGTGCTGCCTGGTGTTCCTAAGAGCAAGGTGGCTGTGATGTGCTCAAGCTTGAGAAAACACTGGGTTAGAGGGATCACCACAGAACATGCATGATATAACCATGAGGGTTGGAATAAAGCATTCAGGCTGTATTCTATCATTAACCTGAACGACATACAGTTCCAGCCCAAAAAGCTTGCACAAGACCGCTCATACAGCTTTATTCAAAACAGTTAAAACACTGGAAACAGTCTGGTGTCCATCAACAGCAGAATGGATAAATGAACTATGATATACTTACACAATGGAATATTACTCAGCAACAAAAAGGAACGAACTATAGGTACAACTAACAATATGCAAGAACCTCAAGAAGTTATGCTGAGTGCAAGCAGCTTTATCCAAAAGAAGACATACTATATAATTCTTTTTTTAAAAATAAAATTTGCAAGCAGGGAAAACCAACTTACAAAGGAAAAAATCAGAAAAAGGATTGGGTGGGAGTGGGAATTGACTAGAAAGAGGCATATGGAGCACTGTTGGGCTCCAACCCCAGAACTTCTGATTCAGAACCAAGAATTTGCATTGCTAATAAGTTTCCAAGTGATGCTGAAGCAGCTGGTCTTGGGAATCACACTTTGAGAACCGCTGCTCTAACCTAGCCTTGCTTGACTGATACAGCAGATAGCTCGGGTGCCCTTTCACATTCCTAAAGCCCGTTTCAGTTCTGTATGAGCGCAGGGTCATCATGCTTCAAGCACGTGCCAGACATCGGTTTGCCTTCTGCCCCAGAGCACCTCATGTACGTGCAGCTGTGAAGTACCAGGGAGTTAAGACTGCTGGGGGGCAACTCTCAACCAATGGGAAATAAACTAGTGGGTAAATGTTCTGGTCCTCTATCCACCAGGTGAATAAATCTGGAGGATTCTGCATCCTTTGTAGAGGTCCTGGCAATGTTGAGCCCCAGATGCCCACAGTGGCAACCTCTATGACACACCCTGAAGTTGGCTTTTCTCCTTCCCTGTCTCACTCTTGCTGTTCCCACACCTCTATTTCCTGAGATCACCTTCCTAGTAAACTACTCTCATCCAAGTTCTTATCTCAGGCGCTGCTTTGGGGGAACATAACTAAATTAAGATAACTGAGTGTATGTTGGTAGATGAAAGGATGCTGAGTATAATTGCAAGGACAGCATCTGACTTTTACAGTAGAAAATGAAGGTGGTGGACAGCAGCTTTGAATGTGCTGCCCCCTTATCAGATTTGGTGTTTTCTGTTGGATCCTAGGGTTCCTACTCGGTTCTTCTGCAGACCAGGATCTATGTGCTCTCATAGTCTGACCTTGCTTGGAGCAGAGTCCAAGGGGGCCAGCTGGTGTCACCGGGATGGATACGAATGGCATGGTGTCAAGCTCCGTTCTTCCTGCTGATCAGTTATGCCTGGTTCTCTGGACATTCCTTGGATTCTGACCTTTAGTTTTCCAGATGCTCTGCCTGAGCTCTGAGCCCCTTGGAGAAGCTCTTGATCATAAATGTAACACCTCAAATTTCAGAAATGAATCCTGCTTCCTTCAGATTAAGTCACTTTGCCTGACCCTTGTCTGTCAAGAGAAGGATTGGTTAAAACAGCATTTCCCAGCCTCTTCAGATATGGAACATAGAAAGATGGCCGTACATGCCTGGCCCAGTGCAGTAAACCGATGAGACCAGCAGTGACCAGGCCTGGCCACTCTGAGCACTGGGGGTTCTGCATCTCAGGCTTACCCCAGTCCCGAGATATTAAATGCAGAAACTGTCAGTACTTACAGGAACAAGAATAACAACTCTCTGAAATATCGTCAACCCCTACTAAGGAGGTATTTGAGGACAACAAGCCCAGCCCTGGGTGCCCTCCGTTTTCTTACATCCCAAGTGGCCAAGCTAACAACCTCACATCTCCACTCCCCTCATAGCCCCTTCCTGACACATCTCTGGAGACTGATGCTAGGCATCTTCCAGGACAAGGGTCATTCTCTTGGCCTCCTGTCTCCCTTTTCCAAACCTCTCCTGGTTTTGCCTCATCTCAGACCTGTACATCCAGGGTCAAACTATACACTTTCATATGGCCCCAGGCCATCCTTATTGCCTTGGTTGCAAACCTGGACCTAGTCATGTGTGGGCTGCCCCTAGTAGCTTGTCTTCAGGAAAAGAAAAAGCTGTGCTCCCCGGACCATTCACAGAGCTGACATTTCTCATTTAAAATGAACACCAGAGATTAGGCCAAGATGGTGGAGAGTAAGAACCTTGAGCTCACCGCCTCTCAAGAGCACACCAAAATCACAACTAACTGCTGAACAACCATCGATTAAAAAAGACTGAAACCTACCAAAAAAGATCTACTACTGGACATGTAGCTACATGTAAAATAATGAAATGAGGACATTCTCTAACTCCATATGCACAAATAAACTGAAAATGGATTAAAGACTTAAATGTAAGACCAGATACTTTAAAACTCCTAGAGGAAAACATAGGCAGAACATTGTTTGACATAAATCACGGCAGTATTTTTTTGAACCAGCTCCTAGAGTAATGGAAATAAAAGCAAAAATAAACAAACGGGACTTAATTAAACGTAAATGCTTTTGCAGAGCTAAGAAGACCATAAATAAAATGAAAAGACAAGCTACAGAATGGGAGGAAATACTTACAAACCATGAAACCAACAAGGGATTTCCAAAATACACAAACATCTCATATAGCGCAATTAAAAAAAAAAAAGCAATAAATGGGCAGAGGATCTAAGTAGACAATTTTTCCAAAGAATACATACAGATGGCAAGCAGGCACATGAAAAGATGTTCAATATTGCTAATTATTAGAGAAATGCAAATCAAAACTACAGTGAACTATCACCTCACAGTGGTCAGAATGGCCATCATTAAAAAGTCTACAAATAATCAATGCTGGAGAGGGTGTGGAGAAAAAGGAACCCTCCTACATTATTGGTGGGAATGTAAATTGGTGCAGCCATAATGGAGAACAGTATGGAGGTTCCTTAAAAAAAGGAAAAATAGAGTTATATGATCCAGCAATCCCACTCCTGGGCATATAACTAGAGAAAAGTATAATTTCAAAAGACACATGCACTCCAATATTCATAGCAGCACTATTTACAATAGCCAAGACATGGAAGCAACCTAAATGTTCATCAACAGATGAGTGGATACAGAAGATGTGGAGATATATATATATATACACACACATATATATATATACATACATACAAACACAATGGCATATTACTCAGCCATAAAAATGGAAATAATGACATTTGCAGCAATATGGATAGACCTAGAGATTATCATACTAAGTAAAGTAGCCAGAGAAAGACAAATGTCATATGATACCGCTTACTGCATATGGAATGTAAAAAAAAGGATACAAATGAACTTATTTACAAAACAGAAAGAGACTCACAGACATAGAAAAAATCTTATGGTTACCAAAGGGGAAAGGAGGGGAGGGATAAATTAGGAGTTTGGGATTAACGTATACACACTACTACATGTAAAACAGATAACCAGCAAGGACCTACTGTACAGCATAGGGAACACAATATCTTGTGATAACCTATAATGGAAAAGAATCTGAGGAAGAATGTGTGTGTGTGTGTGTGTGTGTGAGTGTGTGTGTGTGTATGTGTGTGTGTGTATGTGTGTGTGTGTGTGTGTGTATAACTGAATCATTTTGCTATAATACCTGAAATTAACACACCATTGTAAATCAACTATAGTTCAATAAAAAATATGAAAGGAACACCAGGTCTCAATAGGAAAGAAGGCCCCTTGTGAGGAGAAATGAGAGTGGTAGACGATGGCGTTGCCGATCAGCTAATAAGCAGGAACACCTTTCCCCAGCTCAGTGGAAATAACTGTAAACCAAGTCCAACGGGTGGAGCTGCGGGGGACCAGCTTAAATCCACAGCTGCACAAAGCAGCAATTTGTTTTTGGCTGATTGTCTTGTGTTTGTTTTTGATTTCAGACAAGGGATGAGCTAACGAAGCATGAGATTAAATTAGCTCTCCTTGGCCCTTGCGGATTGAGGAATGGATTAGTTATGTATTGCTGGGGAGCCAATTGCCCTTTACTGCCTTTACGATCCACTAAAGAGCAGAACATTAACAAAACTTCCCCGTTTCTCTGGTGCTTGGGGACATGGGCATATGAATGCATCTGAACCTCAGCAGGTGAGGAGAAAAGATACAAACTGACAAACATTTCTTCCCTCCTTCTTAGCGCGATGAAACGCTGGAGCAATTTAAACTTAAATTGTCAGATTATTTGGAGCAGGAAGATGGCAAGTGAAGATGGTACAGCTGTGGGCCTCTATTGTTGGGATTTATTTTTTCAAGATAATCACCAAACTGAAGTCTTGCTGACTATTCACTTGTGCCACAGGAGCCCTAGGCTCATATTTATGTTTTTAGAACAGAATTCCAAAGGCCAGCTTCCCCCAAGATGCATTTACTAGGCTGTGGTCATGATTTCTGAGGTGCCAAGTAGGAGGAGAAAATATCCAGTCTGGCCAAATAAACAAAGAAGGGTTTTCTGGGGCTCTGAGCAGGTGGCTTGGTAGACGACCTTCTGGGCCATGTCTAGTTTGGCACAATATTGTCTGGGTTCTTTGGTGAATGAGAGTTGTCCTCCTTCCACGTGAGACTGTGTAGGTGGAACAGTGGAAACCTAGCATTAGCCTAATTCCCTGGTTCCTGCCTTCATTCACTTGCTCACTAAAGATTCTATTGACTTGCAACCAGCACTGTACTTTAAGCTCTGGTCAGTTCAAAGCAGCATTAAGACAAGTCCTCACCCTCAACAAATTTGCCATCCAGCAGAGAGCTAACCCAAACTTCTAAAAAGGTAAATTCAAAAACAAAATACAGTAAAAGAGAATAATTCAAAGACACCACCAAGCAGAACAGTACATAGGGAATTAGAATAACAAACCATTATGGTTTGGAAAGATCCCCCACAGGGAGAAAAATCATGAGAAACCCAGTCTCAGCTCAGTGTCTCATTTAAAGGAAGAGTCCTATCACCAAAAGCAAGTGGGAAGTAATTTCAAACTCTCCCAGCCTCTCCCGAAGAGCAGGAAGGAGGGCAGCATAAAACCTACAGCCATGTTTTAAACCAGTTCTTTCTTCTCCTTTCTAGTTGCCCCACTGTCAGAGAAGCTAATTTACTTAAATCCTAATTTTCCTGCAGGAAGAAGGGTCAAGAAGCCCCAACCCTTCCCTATTCATCTGGCTTCTCTAGGCCCGAGTCTACCTAGCTATTCCCCTCCATTGGCAGCACAATGTCCAGGAATGTTCTCGTCAATGACAGGACTCACCTTAGAGGGTGAGGACAGGAGGGAAGCTGGGCAGGCAAGAACAAAACACAGGTTCTCTTCAGCAGGCCATTAGTTTAGGATGAAATTGGGGAAAGGGAACACAGCAGCACTGGTACAATTTCTTCCTGATGCTAGTAAGTTCATCAGGTGGGTGGGGTCGGCCACCTGTAGAAGTAACCCTGGGTGATGCGCTATCAGATGTGGTCAGGGTGATAACACACTGGCAGTCATGGTCTCTTAGAGGAATATTGTTTACTATCCTTATTTATTCCAACATTTGATCTGTGATTTAGCCAAACAATTCTAAACCTACTTATTTTTACTTTAATAGACCTAGGAATGTTAATCAATTCAATGCCTACTCTATAAAACATACTATAAAAATCATGTGCACACATGTCTGTGTGAAGCAGAAAGGTTGTCTGTTAATGAGTGTTTGCTGTGTATTCATTTATTTTGGCTTCTGCTAACCTTTCCTTGCAAAGAAGGAAGAGCAGTCACCAATGTCTCAAGGAAAAAATGTTTAAAGGAAAATTAAATTTTTTCCTACTTCAATGTATTCACTTCTAACTGACAAGTGGTTCCCTGGTATCTAACTTTTGGTTGGGGTTCATGGAACCCTGGCAAATCTGTGTTTATTTCCCAAGTCAAAGCAGTCAGAGTTGGAATTGGATATCCATCCTGGCTATGCCAACCTGTGAAAGCTAGCTGAGGTCCCATTGACAAATTGATCTCTTGAGGGAGAAAAATGGAAAAGGGAATGGTTGTCTTCATAGTGCCTAGAGGAGGCAGGTAAAGATAAAATATTCATGTGGCTTTCCACCACTTTCCAGAAGAAAAAAACATCATTCACCACCCTATACAACTATCACCTTCGGCTGATAAATTTCTCCTGGAAATATAGTAAGTTGACATTCTGATTTATACATCAATTTCCTGTGAGTTAGGTTAGTATAGGTCAATACCTTTAAATCAGATAAAATTCAGCTTCTAAACTGAAGGTCAGACCTTGGATTATTATTGATCCATCCCTCAAAAATGCCACTTCTTGAGGCCCAGTGTGAGTAGCCAGCTGATCACCCCCTAAAGCAGCAAAACCTCTGCTCTTCCTGATCTCACGTGGCTAGTGACTAGTAGGAATAATAAGCTCTGAGAATTCCACTGTCTGGCATAGTACCTAGAACATAGTGAGAATTTAATAACTTTTGTTCAAATTATTTTTTTCCTGTTCATCAATTCATAGGAGAGATGTGTAGTCAATAAGTTAAAAGTTGATAGAGGAGGAGGAGGCAGAGGTGAGAATGCCCAGGTCACGCTTAGGAACATGAAAACAGCCTATCTGGGATGGGGGACGTTTTGTGTGTGTGTGTGTGTGTGTGTAGGAGCAGAACTGAGGAGTGAAATCCCAAGGAGGCTGAAATGCAGAGGCAGTGTCCTGCCCTATCCACCCACCATGGCAGGAGACCAAGGGCACAGCGGGGGCCATCCCAGGTTGGACTTCCTCCCAGTCCTTACACGGTACTGAACTCTTCTATCTGTGTTAATCCTCGCTTTCTGCAGCCCAGGCAGTAGAGGGAGGCATGTGCTAGGTTTGTCTAAAACTGTCTAAGGTTATTCCATCAGGCAAGAGATTGCCTGCCCATTCTGGGCCCTGAGAAAGGCTTGCTTTACACTCACTCCAAGCATTTGTGGGGCCTGGAGTAAGAGAACAACCGAAGATCCACATACCAAATGCCTAAGTGTTTAAAAGTTATCAGATAAGCTATGTGCTGGGCCCGGACCACTGCCTGGGATCACTCTTGTGACTGGAAGCTAAATGAGCCATCTCTAGGCCAGCACTACCTCCTCAGACTCTGGTGGCCCACATCCAGGACTGAACCCAAATCCATGATAGAGACTTGGAGACTGACCTGGCCAAACTCCCCAGAGGGTCAGAACAGGTTGGCTCCCATCCCCTGTGTCTTACTTTTCCAGTTCATCATCTGCAGGCAGTTCTAAACACCTTCCCAAACCACATCATTGGAGCAGAGTGAAGGGAGGGGCCACAGTTACCTGGGGAACTTGGTCTGCCCAGAGCCTCTGGATGCTCCTTACACACTTTGCAGTGGCCTTCTTTAAGCCAGAGCAGCTACTCTCTCTCTGGTTTCCTTGGGTCCTTGGGTCCAGGCTGTCATTTTCACCTCCCTAGTCTGCACTCACAGGTTCTCAGACCCACATCCTCCTGTGACCTGGGGATATACAGTGTGTATGTCTGTAATACTATTGTATTGATTTTTAATGCGTATATGGTCTTTATCCCTGGTTCCTAGCACAGAGCTCCTAAATGTGGAATTTCCCAAGTGATAGGATGTCTTTTGTTACTTGTAAGAGCCCCTTTCAACCATACCTGAGTTTATGCCAATGATATGACTCATATTAAGGCCCCCAGATAGCTTCTGGGGAGGGGTGAGGTTAGCGTGCAACTCAGGGGTACTAGTCCAAAATTACAGGGTTGGAACTTTCGGCCACATCCCTCTAGCCTCCTGGAAGGAGAGAAAGGCTGGAGATTGAGTTCAATCACCAATGGCCAGTGATTTAATCAATCATATCTACATGAGGAAACTTTAATAAAAACTCTTGGACAATGAGATACAGGGAGCTTCTGGGGTGGTGAACATGTGGAGGTGCTGGGGGGGTGGTGCCTGGAGAGGGCATGGAAGCCCTGGGTCAGCTCCCATACTCTGCCCTATGCATCTCTTCCATTTGGCTATTCCAGAGTTGCATTCTTTATAATAAATCGGTAATTGTAAGTAAAGTACCTTCCTGAGTTGCGTAAGTCATTCTAATGAATTATAATCCCTGAGGAGGGGGTTGTGGGAAACCCTGAATTTGTAGTCAGCTGGGAAGAAGTGCAGGTGCCTGCAGAGCTCATCTGTGACTGGTATCTGAAGTGGGGACAGCCAGGTGGGACTGAGCCCTTAACCCCTGGGGTCTGTGCTCATTCCAGGTAATGTCAAAATTGACTTAAATTGCAGGACACTCAGCTGGTGTCGAAGAATTGGGTTGGTGGTATTGGAACAATATATTTGGAATGTCAGATAAAAAGAAATCACAGTATTCCTTTCTGATCAATCTTAAAACTTTGAAAAAACGTTCTTACTAGAACACAGAGGTAGGAGTGGTATTTGTGATTCAGTGTTTGTGACATGCTGGCCTCTCCACAGCAAGGCTCAGGCCAGGGGCCCCTGGGCCCAGACCTAAGGGCAGCGCTGCCCGCTGCACTGCGGTTCATGAGAATTTAACAGCTGGGAGCAGAAACTTTTAACGAAAGGGAACCTTGTAGCTCGGAGGATCCAGGCTTCTCTTGGGCAGTGGGAAAGCTGAATGAGTGGGAAACAGTACCTCAACAAGGTTGGCAGGCTGAGGCACTCTGGCCTGGAAGCCTGGGTTTCTAAAGGCCACCCAAGGAGACAGGCTCAGGTGTGGCTGTGAATGGCCAGGTGGGGATCAGCAGACTAGAGCCAGGGTATCTTGAGTTCAAACTTTGACATGTGCTTCCCTGCCCACCCCAGGGCCTCCTGTCCTGCCTACTGGCTCTACCCACTGCCGGGGATGTGACTCATAAAGGGCCCAGAAGCAAAGAAGTGGGCAGAGGGGCTACGTGGGCATGGCTTATGTCAATGACTCCAATTATCCTTCCTCTGCATTTGACAAAGGAGCTAATTCTCATCTTGATTAGAGGTCATCCTGCATTATTCATAAATTGTTGGGATTTCACAAGTAGCTCCCACATTTCACTCCAAGAAGCTAAACTCTATGAGCCACTCCATATCAAGTCGTCATTAAGCACAGTGCACAGATATGGGATTGAAACAACAGCAGAACTGAGAGTTTGCTATCTGCCGTGTCCATCAGGGTGTCACCAGAAATGGGATGCCAAGGAGGGAGTTCAGCACGAGGACAGGGGACAGCACGTCCATCACCCCCTCCCTCTTTGGTGAGGCGAGTTTGGTATTATTTTGTCTACCTCAGCTCCCCCCAGTGTGGTTGTGGAGCTCCAGCAAGATGACGCGTGGGAAAGGGCCTGGAAAAGATGGTGCCTGGGAAAGGGCCTGGAAAAGATGGTGGCCTGGGATACGTCTACTGCCACTCAGCCACCCACAGGAGAGACTGCCTCCTGGAGAGCCATGCTGTCCACCTAACATCCCTCTTCCATTTCCCCACTGCCACTGTTAGTCACCCCCCCCCCCCCAGATGCATCAAGGCCTTTGGCTTCCTTCCATCCTCAGCCCTACTCCTTTCCTAGGGAAATCCAGCGTCTAACGACCCATCCAACTTCCCAGCCCTATGCTGTCAAACTTGAGTTTGTCTAAGTTATGTGGCGAACTTCGTTCAAATGCAGGCTCTTCAGCCCAGGTTGCAGTGATTCTGACTCAGAAGGCAGGAGAAGGCGCCAGAATTTGCAGGTGGTGCTGATACAGATGGGCCAAGGGTCACGGAGAAGTCCTATTTTCTTGATTCCTTGACTTTGTCAATGAAATTGACCTAGGGTTTCACAGGTCTTAAAGAAGGCTAGGTCATGGGCATATATCCAGAGGAAAATACAATTTAAAAAGACACATGCACCTTGGTGTTCACAGCAGCACTATTTCCAACAGCCAGCACATGGAAATAACCCAAATGTCCATTGACAGAAGACTAGATAAAGAAGATGTAGTGATACATATACACATACAATGGAATACTACTCAGCCATAGAAAAGAATAAAATAATGCCATTTGCAGCAACAAGGATGGACCTGGAGATTGTCATTCCAAGGGAAGTAAGTCAGAAAGAGAAAGAAAAATGCCATATGATATTGCTTATATGTGAAATCTAAAACAAAAGAAAAGACACAGATGAACTTACCTATAAGACAGAAACAGACTCACAGACAGAGAGAACAAACATGATTACCAGCGGGTTAAAGGGGTGGGAAGGGATAAATTGGGAATTTGAAATTTGTACCTCTTGGGGAGTGATGGAAATGTTAGCTATCTTGATTGTGATGGTGGTTTCATTGGCGTACACATCTATCAAAATTCATCAAATTGTACACCTGAAATACGTGTAGTTTACTGTACAGGAACCATAACACAATAAAGGTGTTAAAAAAAATAAGCTGTTCCAAAATAGAGACAGATAGATTGATCAAAAAAAAAAACAAAAAACAAAGGATAAAATTAATTTCAAATTCCTTCCTAATTGAAAAAGCTAAGTCATTCTTTTGAAGTAACATGTACATTTTAAAATTACTTTCCCCAAACAACCTGAACCTAAATATATATTTTTTTTCCTGATTGAACTATCCTGTAGTAAAACTGCAACCATCTTCATGAGTTAAAATTTTATGAAGTAATAGGAAACTACAGTTACGTAGACTATAAAAAGTCTTACTTTGGTACTTCTCTACAACTACAAAGATTATCTCCTTTATAACAGATATCTGTCAAAGAATTATAGCTTCAAAACTCCCTGATCCTTTTATAAAAATGACCAATTAAATAAATCTGAAATCACATTAAATTCCAGTGAGAAACAATTACAGAATATTTTTTAAAGTTACAGGAAAACAATATTAAAATATATTTTCCAAGTTTCAAAGAGTCAAAGGAAGAAAGGCAGGTAGGAAAGGCAGCCATACCTACTCTAAATCACTCACACAGCCTTGGCTCTAGACTGTTCCTCCCACCAGGTTTCCTGCCTTATGACATGCGATTGGAAGCATTAGGAAAGTAGAATGGAGCAAAAACTTCAGAAGCGTTCACTAACAATAAAGGGACAATAAAACATTCAGATCTAATTCATTTGAATTTTTCTAAATTTTTGCCCAACTGCTTGACTTTGATCTTGTACAATTCTCACTTGCCCTCAGAGGTAACCTGGATTATCAGGAGCCTAAGGAGATGACAAATTCTCCAACTGACCTTTCAGCAAAGTAAGTAAACAAGAACGAAATAATCTTCAAAAAAAAAAAAAAAAAAAAAAAAGGCTAGGAAAGGCTACGTCATTTCTATTTTTAAGGATTCCAACATACTTTTTAAAAATGAAGGAACAAAGTTATCAACATTGTGGTAAATTTTGAATGCTTGTATAAATACACACATAAAACTGCATTTGGGGTAAACAGCAAAAGTCTAAACATGAAGCCCCCTGGAGAGGTCAGCCTCAGCACTATATGTATATATAATGGTCCTCAAGGGACACTCAGACCAGACCTAAAGCCTTGAGGAAGTTTGACGTCCACTGGCAGCTCTTCTCACCAGCTCCTGTGCGCTTTCGTTTTGGTCCAGCCCCCTAGCCGGCTGGGGCCATAGCGAGAAAAATGGAGTCATGAGACAAAGCACCTGCTTAGCTGCAAGGATGGTTGCCTGCCTGCATTTGTCTTCAACTCTTGTAGCCAATTGTATTGAGAGGATGGTTAACACCTGGTGGGTAGGACCACGCCCCCCATGGGTAGGTGTGTGTATGAGCTCCCCTATGGCCAACCACCCAGGGAATAGGTGGGCCTCCAACATAAACTTTAGGGAGATTGGAGGGGAAACTCTGCTTGAAAAAGTTAGGGAGACCAACATTAATGCTGGCTTATAGAAAAGGCTCACCTGACAGCTCCCTACATATTTGTGTGGAAGAAGTTAAGTTACCGAGACTCTTTCTCAGAGAGGAAAGTATAAGAAAAGAGAGTTAACATACATCAAATGCCTCCTCCAAGCTACTCATGGGGCCCTGTCATTGTAAGCTTACTTTTCATTATAGCCTGGGACTTTGCCAAGTATATTAGGTTGAACCATATGAAGCTGCCATTTCATTTCTGTGGGTCAAAAAAGGTTGCATATTGGCAGTTTCATATAGTTCAGTCTAATATTTCAGACATCAAGGAGCAGGTGAATGTAAGACGGTGGAAGCTAAGGATCAGAGATTGACCCAAGCCTGAAAGGTTTGCCCAGGTAGTGGTGGCCCTGGTGGAAAGAGAACAGGACAGAGTAACAATCGGAGAATTGTTAATAACAAGTAGGGACTGACGGTGGTGAACTTGCTGTTCCCCCACCCCCACCTGGAAGGGTCCACCCCCAGATATACACATATTCTCCTCCCTCACAATCTTGGATCTTTGTTCACGTCTCACCTTCTCAGAGTGGCCTCCCTTGCCAGTCTTACCCCCAGGGGTGCTCTAGCCCCTTCCCTGCCTTATTTTCCTCACAGCACTTATCCTATTTGTATTTATTATGATGCCACCACTAGAACGTAGATGCTGCGAGTGTAAGGGACTCTGTGCTCTCCCACGTCCCCAGCACACAGACGGCTGCCTGGCATGTAGCGTCTGCTTGTAAATATTTGTTGAATGAGTGAGCAGAAGAACAGCTAATGAAGATTTGATCACTCCATTTAGGCTGCTATCGAAACAGTCAGATCTCATACGAACAGAAGCACATGACAACCGAGCCTAAGAACACGACTCTCAATTAATTACATAAACCCATTATTATCATCACTTCAATCACACATCACCCAGTCCTCAGCGTTCGCTTCCTGGGTGCTACAAACAGCGATCATCTCGGGCCTGTGAGGGAGATTTGTATGGTTCTTGCTTCCTTCTGAGAAAAGAGGAGACTCTGCCACAGAAAGGTTGAGGTCACACAGCCCTTCAGCAGAACAAGGCCCTGAGGGGCCAACTGGGGGCAGCTGGGAAGAAAGCTTTTTGCCAACTCTAACCTCCAGTATCTTGGGAAAGGCAATCCCTGCTGGGGGCGTCAAAAGTAGAAAGTGATTGAAAGCACTTGCCGCTGATCCTGCCTGGTCCTGGCACCACGTTGAAAACCTTTCTGCAGCTGTCAGCCAGCAAAGGGGTGTTGCTAAGCCTGCTAGAGGAACATATCCTGGTTGCTTCTTGCTTCATCCTTTTCAGCTGGGCTGCTTCCCGGCAGCAGTGCTGACCACAGTCAGTCTATGTAAGACACTTCAATCCAGAACCCACATCCAGGACTTACAAGTCCAGAGGACAATACAGCAAGTAAATCTAAATGTATAGACTTACCCTTTGTCTACAGGACATTCTGGAATGAATCCTTTTACATTTATAATCTTGATTACTTTTCACAATAACTCTCCCACATAGCCCCTCAAAGAACTTGCTATAGGATTTCTCTATTTACTTATTTATTTTTAGGCTGTTTGTCCCTTTAAACCATGCATTCAGGGGGCTGAAACTGATGATGGAGATACAAAAGGAGAGAAAGAAAAAAGAAACAGACACTGCTGGTTTTCCTGTTTGGCATCTGAGCTTAAATCCTTTAACGAACTACCGCAAACTCGGTGGCTTAAAACAACAAAGTGTATTATCTTACTGTTCTGTTGATTAGCGTCCAACAGAGATCTCACCAGCTTAAAATCAAGGTGTGGGCAGCGCTGTGTTTCTTTTGGAGGCTCTCGCAGAGAATTTATTACCTTGTCGCTTCCAGCGTCTAGAGGCTGCCCGTGCGCCTTGGCTTAAGATTCCTTCCCATCTTCAAAGCCAGCACCAGCTGGCCAAGTTCTCCTCAGATTGCATCCCTCTGACTCTCTTCTTTTGCCTCCTTCTTCAACTTTTAATGACTCCGTGATTACATCAGACCCACCTGGATAATCCAGGATGCTCGCCCTTTCTTAGCATCAGCTGTTGAGCAGCTTTAATTCTCTTTGCAATCTTAATATCCCTTGGCCAGGTGACCCCACATAGTCACAGGTTGCTCTGGGAACAGGATGAGGCAGCTTTGGGGGGCCACTGTTCTGCCTGCCATAAAGGATGAGATTACAATGGGCCCGGTCATCGTTTTTAAGGAGATTTTACTTTAGCCTAAGGATAGTAGAGGGTCAGTAAAGGGTTTTAAGCAAGTGAATAACATGATCGTACTGTTAGGCTAAACTTTTGGGTTCTTTTTCTCTGTAGGTTGGAATGGGGACTAGGTGCTATCAAATGGAACTCTGGGCCTGGGCCTGATACTGGGTCCTGGAGAAAGTCATGTCCAGGAACAGAGGAGAGGAAATTGTAGGGGTAGAACTTCAGACGGACACCTGCCTCCCAGTTCCCAAACCTTATCCTCACTCAAGTCTATGCATAATAAGATGAGAGTCTACTGTAAACCCATTACTTTCTCCCAACCCACAGTCACCTCTACCTCTCTGTGTGGTCAGGTTGAATCAATGTTTACCTGTGAGGAAGTCAGAGAGCTGCCACCCAGGGTGGGGCAACACTCACACACACACTCCTTACCCTCTCTTGATTTCTTTCCACCTCCCTGCATTTGGCAAGAACAGCTTGAAATGCATCATCTGTCTCTACCCCAGACTCCTTTTGATAAGTCAGGAAATATACCTTCTACCTCTTTATCTGCTTTATCATGGAGAAGATGTTTCCCAAATCCTTAAGTCTTATTTAAATTGCAAGAATAAGATAAAATACTGAAAACATTTTATTTCCTTTCCATTACTTTAAAAAGACTTTCTAGAACTCTCTATAAATAAAGATTTATTAGGAGCCAAGCTTCTCTTCTAAATGACAAGCAGCAGGATGGAGAGCTGGGTCAAGCGTCTCTTTCAACTGCATTTGGTTAATTAGCCACATTGTTTTGCTATCTACAATCAACTGTCCATACCAGCTGGTGGGGTTACAGAACAAATGGCAATCGTTTGCATGCTTTACTCCTTATCTTCTGTTTGCATGATATAATCAACACTGAAAAACAGGGGCCTCTCCGGCCCCAGGCCTCCCCACACCCCCAGCACCAGGGGCTGGGATCCCACCACAGGTTCTTTGAGTTTGCCCATACATTTCATTGGTCCTGGAGGACACAGATCGCCCTGGCCCACTTTGATTCCATCCCCTGCCCTTATCTACCTGATCTCATGTGCTAGTTTCCATGGCCTACCAATCTTTAGCTCACTCCACCCTGGGTCTCCAGGATGAGGAAAATCTACCCAGCACACCCCTCCTTCCCTCCACAACATGGTGTGGACAGAGGCCTTGGAGTCCCAAAACCTGGGTCCCCAAACTCTGACACTTATTAGCTGCCTTCACTAGTTGTATAATCATCAGATTATCCTTGTAGACTTATTGTGAGGGCTTAATTAGTTAACGCATGTAAAAACACGTGAGAGTGCTATTCAAAGTGTATTTTACGGACTAACACCATCCACAAATTGCTTGCTACCAGCCTGCAACTAGATAAATATGAAAGTATTGTTAAGTAGAGAAACTTGTCATTGAATGTCATTGGATCAATGAGTTTATAAAGCAAAAAGAAAGCTCATTTGTCACGCTATGAGCTCTAAAGTATACAGCATTTATTCAAAGTGTGCATAAAGGCCCTTAGTATGAGGAGCCACTATTTTACTCATAAATAACTTTTTGTGAAATAACAAAGTTTTGTGTAATAATCATTGTATTAGTCACACTTTCAATAGTGTGACTAATACAAAATATGTACAGGTTTTGCACTTTTTCTTTTTTCTGATGTAATTTTCTATTAATTCATTTGTATCATGTTTTGCAAAAACATTGATCTGTATCAAATTGGAAATTAAAGAAAAAATAGACATTTGTCACCGAGAATTTGAGAAGCACTTAGAAACTACCTGGTATATTATAAAAATATTAAAAATTGCCAAATATAGTAAGTGTTCAATTAACATTAGCTAGTGTTATTTTCATTTTCTAGGTGCAGAACCTTAGGCAGACGGAGGTGCAGAAACTAACCCAGAGTCACAGGTCCATGGTGCCATCCACTGAGGCATCCTGCCCAGGACCTGGAAGTACCTGCCTGTCTACCTCCAGGGAAACTGCTAGAAGGATTTATCTTAACGGGACAAGGGGGTCCTGCAGAAAATCCTGCAGGAAAAAAGCAGAAGCTGGAGGAAAATGGGTATTTCACTTTATCCTTGAGTTGTTCATGGTGCCAGCAGGAGCTGGGATGAAATGGGATTGCCCAGAAAGTACGTCAGGGTGCATTGCCTATGGAAAAGTAACAACCCTGAGTTACACCCACCCAGACGTCGGCACTGGGGGCAGCAAGTCACCCAGCTACCTGGCAGAAAAGAAACATCAACCAGAAACCAGATTTACTGGTCTGCACAAGGTCACTAGGGCTCGCCGGGGACCTCTACTTCCCTGCAAAGTCACAAGGTCAAGTAGGCTCTATTCTTCAAAATCAGACACAATCCTAAGGAAAAAGACAAGAAGAGAAGCTATACGAGGGATCAAGCATTTTTAACTAATGGAAACTGAACCCCACTTCAAGGGAATGCACCTTATTCAGGACTGGAGATGCAATTAATCTTCACCTAGTGTCCCGTGGGACAGGGCTCAGAAGGAAGTTCCAATTACAGAGAAATGACATCCCTTTCCCTGCACCTCTGAGTTGTGATGAGTTGAATTTTTCTGTCTTCCTATAAGAACATCTGGGGAAAGCTAAAGAATGAGTTAAGGAACCTATGAATCCAGTGCTCAGTGACCCATTTCAGACTCCTTTCCTCCAAGCCCCTGCGATAGCCCCAGAGCCCAGCCCCAGCACGCAGCGCTGGTCTCTGCCGGGTCTGAGCGAGTGTCAGTCCACACTTCACAGCGCATCAGCCAAACGGGAGCACAAAGGAGGTTAAGTGATTGCAGCCTGTGGTGGAGCATGTAGGGGTATTCTGGAACATGACACCTCGAGGAAGGTGCCCGTGACAGCTGGTGAGACAAAGGGGTGGGTAGGCGGCGATGCTCCATGCTGTTAATGAGGCTTGTCCTGGCAGAGGCAGGTCCGCCTGCCCACGCTGCACTAATTCAATGTTAACCTGAAAGGAGAGGAAAAGGCAAGCGTCCTCTTCAGTCAACGGCAGATCTCATTCCATGCCTCTTTGCCTGTTTGATTGTTAAGATTTTTAACCTTATTTTAAAAGTCAAACACGTTTTAGTATTGCATGTTATACATCTGAACACTTGAAAGGGAAGTGTAATCACATGTTTAGTATTTATACCTGTACAATAAATGAGAGCACTTCTAAAAACCCAACTGATTCCTTAACAGTTTTAATAATCAGAGGCATTTTCACTTAAGGTTTCTCTGTGTTATTTTTAGTGATTACCTTACTGTATGAGTTTGTCAAAGTTCATTGAACTGTACAATCAAAAAGGCTGAATTTTCAGTATGTAAGTTATACCCCAGTGTGAAAAAAAAAAAGTTGAGGGTAACTTAAGTCCCAAAAGCAATTTTAAAGAAATACATACACCTTTTAATAGATTTAGGGGGAAATAATTTCAAAATAACAGAAAAGTTCCAAGAATAGTGCAAAGAACTTTTATTCCTGAACCCATCTGAGATGCTGAAGCAGGGCTTCGTCACTTCTCATGAACAAGGACATCCTCCTCCTGTAAGACTGTAAGCCAAACATCAAAGTCAGGAACCCAAGACTGATACCCATCCAGCATCCAGTCCACAGACTCCATTCAGGTTTCACCAATTATTCCAGTCCTTTAGAGAAAAAGGATCAAATCCAGAACCACACACCGCAGCTAGCTACTGTATTCTCCTTCGGTCTGGAATACTTCCTCAGTCTTCCCTTGTCTTTTGTGGCCTTGACACATTTGAAGATTACAGGCTGGTTGTTTTGTAGAATGTCTCTGAATTTGAATTTATCTGATACTTTTTTTTGATAATTAGAGTCAGGTTATGATTTTTTGGCAGGAATATCACAGAAGTGATATATTCTTCTCATTGAATCCTATCGGGGGCACAGGATTTGAAATTGTCCCATTGCTAGTAATGTTCATCTTGATCATTTGTTTGAGGTGGTTTCTGTGAGTGTGGGTATGTACACACAAACTTTCATATTTATGTTCATTTTTATATCTTTCTATATATTGAAAATCATGAGTCCAAAGTGATCTCTTCAATGCCAAATCAGTACAACAGATTGATCTGAGTTTTCCCTACACATTTGTAACTTCCTTTTTGGACAGTGTGAAACCTGACTCCCACGATCGTCCATAAATGTACTTGTGTCATCTCCCATCTCTCATCACCACCTCCCACAGACCCCTCCTCACCTCACTTGTGCTCTGACTTCCTGCCCTGGGCCACCACCGCCACCCCTACCCGAATGCCCTCTTCACCCTGCTTGGACTCCCAGGGGTGCTGGGGGTGCCCCTGCCATTCGTTCACCCACGCAGGAGCCTCCCTCACCCCGTTTAGGCTCTGACACCCTGCTCTGGTCCCGCCCTTCCCCCCCCCCCATAATAGGTGCCTATTTTTCTGAGTCCTACCCAGTGATATTTGGACTAAATTATTCAGGAAAGAAGGAAGAAAGGAGGGGAGGGAGGGAGGGAGAGAGGAAGAGAAGCCTTACCCGAAGCCTGGTGTGTGGGCCTCTGGTCTTTCTAGTTCAGCCCAGAGCACATCTAGGGTCAGTTCTCTCCTGTCTTGAGGTCGGGCAGTAGAAGTGTCCTAGCTACCACTTTTATCCTTATCCTTACCCATCAGCTTTGCTCTGTTTCATAGCCACCACAGAGGTGAGGCCCACCACAGGCAAGCCCGTGGCTGGGGAGTCTCAGTGTGCACCTACCTCCTATGGTCCAGGAACTATCCTGCGTCCCCATTTCTGCAGAGGAAATGGTACTTGCAGGGTC
The DNA here is from genome assembly GCF_009834535.1 of Camelus ferus. Taxonomy (NCBI): domain Eukaryota; kingdom Metazoa; phylum Chordata; class Mammalia; order Artiodactyla; family Camelidae; genus Camelus; species Camelus ferus. The sequence continues at coordinate 23,402,396 of NC_045698.1, read as the reverse complement.
CTGTGATGGTACCTTACAGGTAATAATGAGGGGCTGAAAAGGCTCTATTTTAACCCAAAGGGGGAAAAAATGCTTCTTGAGGAATGTTAGGCCCTATTACATGCTTTTGGGAAGAGAAGGAGAGGAGGGTTATTCCCAAGGTCCCATGCCTGAGACTGCCTGGTTAGGAGGGGTTGGGTGTCGATCCAAGGCTGCATCTCCGTCCCAGCTACGTAGAGCCTCCATTGGCTTGCTCGGGGAAGCTCAGTTGCTCTCACCTGAGCCCTGTTGCCAGTGCCCTGAGCTCAGAGCCATGTGCCCAGGCTCCCTAAGAGCTTCATCCATCCTCGTTGGTAGCTGGTCATGGTTTTCCGGCCATGATCTTGGGCAAGCTGACCTCTTTGACCTTCAGTTTTTTTGTTTTTTAAGTGGAGCTGGTAACACCACCACCTTCCTCACAGGGTTGTTAGAAAGAATAAGCAAAAATATTAAGGTCCTAAAGCCCTGTGTAAAAGTTGGCTCTGTATCACTGCCCTCAGCAAGCACAGCCCACGGGTGAGAAATGATGGTGAACAACTGAGCAGTGGGGGCGGGGCTCCCTGCGGCGCGTCTGCAGGTGTAACACGGGGCGCGGCCCTGGAATTTCTGGACACCTGATGCAACACTTCGATCACATGGACTTGTCTGCATTCTTCATGAGCCTGAGATTCACTCCTTAGAATCTTTCTTACTCAATTCATCTATCCTACTGGGGACAATGACAGAAGGATAATCACAACTAGGGGAGCTGAGGTAGTTTCCCAGCAGTTTGAAGGGTGGTTCCTGTACCAGCATCCACTGGGGTGAGTGCCCAGTGCGCAGACCCACCCACCTCCCAGGCAGACTCCACAGCTCTCTGGATTTCTCTGATGCACATTAAGTTTGGGAAATACTGGCTTCAAAAGCTTAGCTAATGGGAAAATTTGATGGAATATTTTTCCTTGAAGGAGAATGACTTTTACATTCCAAAAAATAAATGCCAATTAGGGGCAAAAGCCCAGCAGGAGGAGAAATAAGCGCTATTCCCAGTTCTGCTATCAAAGACAATGATTTAAAAGCCTAGGTAAGAAGCTGTGCCCTGATTGGCACGATTGGTAGTAGAAAAACCTGGACTAATGACTGCTAGGAAATATTAAACATTTGAAATTCAAATGTTCTGATTAAAGTAAAACACTTTCCTTTCACAATTTGTGGACTACAATGTAAGTGGCAGACATTACTCCAAATCAACAGAGACTAGAAGAAATAATACAATGTAAATGGTGCCCTGCTGTATTAATTCATTAGTACACTTTACATTTTTAAACTTTATTCCCTCAGGGTCTCTCTGTTTCCCACATAAAGCAGTAGTTCTCAAGCTTTGGTATTTGGAAGAAATAACTTACAGAACTTATTAAACTCGACAGATCTTCCTCGACTTATGATGGGGTTACATCCTGATAAACCTACCGTAAGTTGAAAATATCACAAGTTGAAAATTCATTTAATATACCTAACCTACCCAGAATCATAGCTAGCCTAGCCTAACTTAGAGGTGCTCAGAACACTCACATGAGCCTACAGCTGGGCAAAGCCATCGAACACAAAGCCTATTTTATAATAGAGTGTTGAATAGCTCATGTAATGTATTGAATACTGTACTGAAAGTGAAAACCAGAATGGCTGTCAGTTGCTTGCTTTCGTGATCTGCAGCTCACCATTGCTGCCCAGCATCACAAGAGAGGACCCTACCGAGTATCGCTAGTCCAGGAAAAGATCAAAATTCAAAGCACTATTTCTACTGAATGTGCATTGCTTTCACACCACTATAACCATTATATATTCCAGACTATCTTCCCCAGATATGGATTCACTAAGTCAAGATTTTAACAAGGACCCTAGGTAATTTTGAAATGAAAGGTTAGAAGGACTAACCTTTGAAAAACAAACACTTAACAATTGACTGACCCCTCTGCCCAACTACCCGCCCTCCCTACAAAAATCCTCTTTAAGACAACTTACTCAACTGACCTTTCCATGTAGCTGCACATTGAATTAATACTCAATGCAGCATATCCTTTTCCAGAGCCATGAACATAGTAACAACTTTCATTTCCCAGAGTTGATTTAAAAAAAAATAACTATTTATTATATGAAGAACTGTAATGGCAAATTAACACAGCGTGGTTCTCTGGTCCTATGATGTATGGGCACTCACAAGCAAATCGAATGCATTAAGTAATGCATTAAATCTCAGTTTCCTGGATTTCTGCCCATAGGATGATACAATAACAGTGGGCACAGACACTTGCTGTACTTTGTGGTAACCCAATATTTTTGAGTTCTGTTCCTACATCTGGGCAATCCCCTTCCGACCCCCTGCTTAGGCAAAGCTCTCCACCAACCTCCCTTGAAACTAGAGCACAAGGAGCAAGATTTTCACTGGGAAGAAGGAGGCAGGCACCCTGGGAATCCAGCTGGCCAGGAGAGGGGAGTGGACCATGGCAGAGAGATGGCCAGCTTCACTAGGCAGCCCTGGTGGAGGTGGGAAGGCAGAACCCCTCCCCAGTGCAGGTGCTACGAGCTGGCCTGCTTGTTCTGGAGTAATGGCTGCACCAGTGCTGCCCTCTGGGGCTGTTCCCTCTTACAGTTCCCTGTTGGACCCCAATCCCCTCCCAGAGGTTCTGTGAAGTACTTAATATATCTTAATGAACTCCTCTCTACCTGAACTAGAAGCCAGTTCTGCTGTTTTCTACTAAGAATCTTAATAGAGAACGGTAATTGTCCATCCTGCCATCTACAGACATGTATTCTTTATTTGAAATGTCATCACATCCACTCTGCTGGATTTTTTTTTTAACATAGGTATGCCATTAGTAAAAAAAGTATTCCTTTTGCATGTTTAACATAAAAGCTGCATTAAGGTGGAAGGATGCCACCATATTCAAACCCTTCATTGTATGCAGGAAATAATACTGAAGCACAGGGAGGGGAGAGTTTCCACTACTTGTACTTGGATTCTGGAACCCATTTGGCCCACATTCTGCCGTGTCCAGTTTACATGTTGCCCAGGCTCAGCCACAGATGGAGATTTTGTCACATAAAGTGCTGTTTCTCAGCGTGGTGCTGAGACTTTTCGGTGTACTGAGTTCATTCATTCTAGATCACATAAAAAAAGACAGTGGACATCTGTTTATGCAAGCAATCGTGGATGACTGAAGTTCCAAACAGTAGATGCTTTTGAAAATAGTGGCCACAGAAAAAATTCAAGGGGGCCCTCTTATATTTTAGGGAAAGACCTGGATGAAGCTTTGACTTTTGCTGCCAAACTACCCACGTTGGCATTCTCACTGAATAGGAATAAGACTCCAAACAATTGCTAGGAGGGAATGTTCATTCCCGACTCCTATTTAGACTCAGTCTCCTGGTCCCTCTCGTCATCCCTCTTCACTCCCCACTCCCCGATGAAGTGGGACAAGTTGTCTGATAGAGGAGGAACCGGTTTCATCCCATCAGCCCGATCTCCCTCGTCGTGAACCAATTAGTCCTGGAAACAGGTTTTCTCCGCCTCACGTTTTCTCAGGAGAGGGTTTTGAAGCTCTGTCTGGACTGTGTGAAAGAATTTACTTCTGTCTTTGTGGAGAAGGGGCAACTAGCCAAGGGTATTTTAGCTGATTATACCTCAGCCTTGTCAATGTTGTCATCTGCATAAGGAGGGCAAGACTGCCCTCTGCTGCCTGGAGGAGAAATAGCTGTGTATAGTCACAGATCTGACTTGCCTGGAGTAAGTTCCTTCTACCAGTAGCCAGAGGAGCTTCCCCTTGATAAAAGTTCTGGCATCACTGGAGATTCATAATGAACTTTGAGATACTGAAAACTCCAAGAAGTCATACCTTGAAGAAACTGGTTTACCTAAGTCTCTCCCAGATTGATTATCTTTAAGAACCTATTGAGAGCACATGACTTCCTGTTTTCAAAGTCAACACATAAATGCTGCTTTGCACAGGCCACTGTGAATCTAAATACAATGATCTGTACCTCCAAGGGTGACAGCATCCCTCAGTCATTCCGTCCTCAATTCTACGGTAACCCTGCCTCTTATTCCCCCAAACTCCCCCATCCCATCTCCCTCCCAAGTCCAGTCACTTTTTCTTTCTTGTGTGAAATAAAATGCGTATTTTACAGCAAGATAAGGAAAATTCAAACATAAAAATTTGCTCTGCCCTTTGGCCTCCTCTCTGCCCTCACTGTGCACTGTGTATCTGCACTATACATCGACCGACCCCCTCCCCCAGCAGAAATCCTGCTCAACCATCAAGAGCAACCAGTAAGACAACTCCTTAAAGATAAAATTCCTTCTTGCTAAGTGGTCACATGGTGCTTAGATCTGGATTATGCAAACTGTCAATGATACGTCATTTACTGTACAGCCCTCTGTCTCACAAAACCTATAGAACTGTGCCTTGACTTCTAATGGGTGGAGCAGTTCTCAGAGCTTTCTGAGATGTTCTTTCTGGGTTATAATCCTCACATTTGGTTCGAATAAAATTTTCCATTTCTTTCTTAGATCGACTGATTAATTTTTCGTTGATGTGTGATACCTCCTCTATCAGTTCCTCCCTCTTCTACTCCACAGTCTTGGTTTCAGTCACCCCTTCATTCTTGATCTGCTCCCATGACTCTGCAGACCACATGTGCCTCCAATGCATCCTCCCTCACAATATGCTTCAGAACTATAAGTATTTGACTCCCCCTTCTCTTGCTAGATTGTAAACCCCATGAGGGCAGGGATCTTGTCCATCTTGTTCACTGCCTAATACAGCATCAGTTCTAGAGCTGGTGCCCAAGGATTTTTACCCCCTGAGCATATGAATTTCTTCAAAGAGGGTTGTTAAATGCAGCACAGAGGATCTTTGGTCTTTGGCAAGTACCATTTGAATGATGTGGAGAGAGCTGAAGTCAGAATACACACGGACACAGAATACAGTAGAATAGAAAAGGTGGTGCCTTTAGGTTTAGAGGTTGGAGGCAATTAGGGGAGAAGTTGATAATATAGGGGGAAAACTGTAGGAGCAAAGTACTGGAGCAGGTGAGAATAGCATTTTTTTTTTTTTACACTACATATAAAACTCATTGACTCCTCACAACAATTCTATGCAAAAGATGTCATCTACATTTTATGGATAAGAAAAGAAGCTCAGATTTATCTGAGCTTAAATGAACTTGCCTGAGGTTGTACCACTGGTAAGTGACAGAATTAGCATATTAACCCAACGGTCTGTCTCTAAAACTCATATCTTTGTCTGTATGCCACACTTCCTCCCACAGGACAAGAGCTCCAGTGGACTGGCTGGCCTTAAAGGGAGGAGGAAGAAGATTTCATTCACTGGGGGGAAGGAAGGAAGCACCCATATAGGTTTCTAGATTTAATGAAGCCGAAAGGAAGCTAGTAGTGTGATGTGTGAGGTGAGATTTGAAAATATAAAGCCAAGTGCTTTTTATAGGCTCTTAGACAGAATCCATCTGGGAGAGAGGTAGGAAATTTGAAGAAAGTAGTGGCAGGAACTGAGAGGCTGGGTCAAGAAACTTTTCAGGGGGATAAATTATTGTGCAGGTGAAATTGGAGATCATAAATTGGAAGTGGCACAAATTACATATTTTAACAGTGTTCAGTCTCTTGGCTGTAGCATTAGAGACAGGTTGAATATTTGTCAATGGGTAAAGCAGAACAAGGATACATGAAAGGTGAGAGTGTTGATGAAAGAAGAATTTGAATGATGGGCCATGGAAGTAAAGGCTTGGTAAGGAAGAGAAGCAAAAGGCAGCCCAGATCAGAGGGAAACATAGAATGAAATAAAACACTAGACTTTTGTTGGATCCAAAAGCAGAAAGTAATGGCAGAGGACTATCAACCCTGTTAGCTAAAAAATGATCTCAAAACAAAGATGGAAACCAATGTCCATATCTGATGAAATGAAGTATATGAGTTGGGGATTGCTTTAGCTATAATGCATTGAAAATCTGACCATAGCAGTTTAATCAAATGGGTGTTTGTTTCTTTCATACAAGAAGTCCAGAGTTTGGCAGGCCACGCAGGTTCAGCAGATCCACCACATCATCAGTGACCCAAGCTCCATCTACCATTCTGTTCTCCGCTATTAACATGGAGTTTCCATTCTCATGATTACCTCCTGGGTGAAAGACAGCCACCAGATTGCCATCCAAGCAAAAAGAGGAAGAAAGAATTGGCAAGAAGGACAGAGACATCAGAAACTAATACAACACTGTAAATCAACTATACTTCAATAATAATTTTTTAAGTCAAAAAAAAAAAAAAAAAAAAAGGACAGGGAAGGGACAAAAGTTTGTTCCAAGAAGCCCCACCCAAGGATTTCCAGGTCTATCTCATTGGCCAGCTCTGTCTCATAACTGCTCCTGTGAAAAGCTGAGCATCTTAAGGAGAGTACACTGTCATTCCCAACAAAATCTGCATTCAGGAAGTAAGAACTTGGGCAGGCAATTAGCAGCCTGACATACAAGGAGACATCTTTGACCCTAAACCGCCACATCTGAAGATGGAAGTGTAAGCAGATAGGGTAGGGGGTCCCCGGAGAAAGAGAACCAGTTCTGTTTCAATGGTAAAGACCAGCCTGAAGCACTTTCTTGAGCTGTGTTGCAAAATTTAAGCCCCCCTCAAGTGCTAAACCACCAGATCAACTGGAGCCTAATGAATGATGATGTTGACCTTTTCTAACCCTCGTGACTTAATCAACTCAAGCTTGGATTCTGTCCAACTTTGCCCCAATTCTATGCTGAATTCTCCTCTGCTCAAGCTCCCTTATAAACATGCACACACAACTCAGACCTCTTCATGAACATGTACATACCCTTAGTTTAAAACCTCCCCAATTTTGCTGTTCATGAAGACACTGCTTTGGGACAAACCTCCAATGTTCTCCTTACTTGTTGCAAGTCATTAATTCTTCCCCCTGCAGATCTTTGGCTTGGTTGTGTCCTTTGGCTTGGCACTCACCAAGAGGTGAGCCCAGGATTCGGGTAACAAAAGGTAAATGGGGCTTTGGCAAATAATGCAGCAGAGAAAAGGAAGGTCAAATTTAAGTGCTTGAAAATGATGGAGGTAGCAAGGCTGTTTGCCCTGAAGAGCCCAGGAGGTCTCAGGAATTAGAGGCGTCAGGTACAGTGGAAGAAAGGGGACTAAACATGAGGGTATCATTTGAAAGTCTGCATAAAGAGTAGTTAGGTCGCCGTCTGCAGCCCTACCTTGTGCTGTCAGGTGATGCTCCACACTCCCCTCCCGGAAGATTGTTGGGACTGCAGCCTTCTGGGACACCAGAGTCCAAGGAGGACAAGGATGAGATGCTGTTTGGACATTGGGAGAGTAAGTTAAAGTCTGCGTATTGAATAATAGCACTTCCCCTCCCAACCCCCTCCCACAGCCTGACCCTGCTGCGAGATTGGAAGAAACTTTCATGAAGAAACTTAACAACCCCTACCAAATTTTATTATAAGGAATAGGATAAGAGCAAAGAATAATCTATGAAACCTAAGGAACTGACAGCTGACACCTTTTAAAATCACCTAAATGATAGAAATTCCACTAAGAACAGAACAGAAGGAAAAATAAACTGCCCACCAGAGCATAAGTCAGGAAAGTTCTCCAGTCTGTGCACGTACACACACACACACACACACACACACACACCCCTAAATTTTGAATGCGTCACTCTTAAACAAATATCCCAGACAGTTAGGCATACTTACAGTACAACAGATACCAATACATCAACAAATCAATTTAAAGACAGTAGAGATAATGCAGTGGAACTGAAGAAAACGTCAGTGTAACTAAAATGAATACCCTGAGATAAGAAATCAAGTTCAAGGAACAAAAATACGATGCTTTGATATAAGGAATAACATAAAAACAAAAGAGAACTCTTGAAAACTTAAAAAAAAAAAAAACCCGACAGCTGGAATAAAACACATACACACACAATAGAACAAATGGGAAGAGAAAGTTAAGGAACTCTCTCCTAAAGTAGAGCACACCTAAGTAATTGAAGTCCTGTTAGGAGCAGAGGTCAGGGAGGAAGCCATCAGAGACAACACAAAAGGCATTTCTCAGAACTGCAGGGCACCCATCACCAGAATGAAAAGGCTACTCACTACCTTGGAAGGCAAAAGAGCTACACTGTCATCGTGAAATTTCAGAATAAGGCTAAAGAAAAGAGACCTAGACCTTTCAGGGAAAAGAGTGCCGGGTAACACACACAGACTTGAGAGCAGGAACGGATTCCTCAGAGAAACATTAGAAGGCAGAGGAAGATGAGAGCAATGTCTTCCAAAGTCTGAAAAAATTTACTGTCAACCAAGAGTTCTAGACCTAAGCCCACACATTCTTCTTTGAAAAGCAGCTGGAAAATCCTGTCCACCAACATGAAGCAGTGAACCAAGAGAGAGGAAGACAGGGAATCCAGGGAAGCAGACCAGACATGGAGGGGAGGTGGGAGCTGACCCCGGTGAGGCTGCCTGGCGCCCGCGCTGCAGCAGGAGCTTGGAAGCTTCTAGGAGGGGCTTGTCTTGGAAGATGAGTGGATCCAGTGAATTGTCCATCAGGTGACTTCTGGATGGTAGTTACAGGGGATGGGGATGTTAACTAACCTTACTGTGGTGAATCACTTTGCAGTATTTGTGTTGATCCAATCATCACATTTTACAACTTAAACTTACTACATATGTGTCAATAATACTTCAACAAAGCTGTAGGGAAAATGGACTTTTGGGAAAACTGTAATGAAACGTATAAAACAGAGCTGTTCAAATCAGATATTCAAAGAAAACATTTTAAAAGAGATAATTAAGGCCAAAAAGAAAAAAGTTGTACTAGAAAAAATGTAATCATAGAAAACAATTCAACTTACTTAGCGCATAGTATTTGTGGACATAGTAACAATAACACCTAGTATGGATTTAACAAAAAGTTGAGATATATTAGGATGGAGGGAGGAAATGAAGGGCTGTGAATTAGAATCCACATCTGAAACAGTAAGTCAAAAGAGGGGTTCTCAAAGAGTGATGAATTGAGAGAGAGTAGTATCTGGAAACAGGAACAGAAGTTTACGCCAGCACGGCTGAAGTGGTTGCCTGGGAGTATGGGAATCAGATGAGGGTCAAAGGTACAAGAGGCTGGTTTCCTTATAGGCCTTTTACCACTATTCGACTTTTTTTTTTTTTTTTTTTTTAAGGCAGAGGAGAGTAAGGCTAGTGGGAGAGAATGAGAACCTTCTCCTCACATCGTGCTTTTCAGCATCAGATGGGAGCTTAGGACCCATGCCTACAATGAGTGTGCATTTCCACGCCATCTCCTGGTGCTTCACAGGCCCAGTAGTCTGAAGCACTGTAGCAGTCTCAGCGCAGGGGCGGGCCTGAAGGGAGACGCACGCATCCATGGATGTAGTCAAAGTGAGGAAGGGAAGTAAGGGGGTGCACTGGGCACACCAGGCCATCCAGGGGTTCAGTGCGACCTCAGCCCACCATTCCAGGACCTTCACCCTTTCACTTGCCTAAACCATCTTAACCTGCCTGCTCCGTACTCCTGACTTTATGTCTCTAGATTTTGGTTTAGGTGCCTATTTACACATTTTGGTACCTACGTTAGTTCTGGAAACCTTTCTACTTCACAAAATCTGTCCTTGCAGATGTCATCGCTGATGCTGTTCTCACATTGCTCCTGTCTGTATTGCCAAGATCGTGTAACTCAATAACCCAGATGCTCAATACAGTCTTAGTAAATGGGTTCCGTCAATTCTTTAAGTTATGAGCCAGAAGAGATCAGAGGGGTACAACAGTCAATAGAATTCTCTTTCCTCCAGGAAAAGAAAAGGAAAAGGAAACAAGACAAACTATAGACATAAGAGCTTTGATGGGACAAGAGGGTGGACCCCTAATGCTTCCACTGGAAGTGAGGACTAAGCTATCAGCTACAAAGAGGAGCCTTGATTCCCAGTCCTGTCTACCTACGTCTTTACTATACTTATACACCTCAAGTTTTATAAGATTTATAAAGCTTCTCTACTTATATATTTATAATATATACTAACATAAATATTAACATATCAGCCACTTGTTGCTTTAAGTGTAAAATATGTATTGAAAAAAAACGTAGCTAAACCATAGTAGGTCTTTGGACTATGTTATTATGGAAGCCATTGAAAATAATTCTCTAAGTTTTTTTTTTAAAACTGAAGACAAATCCAATCTAAGATACTGTGAATTTTAAAGAAATTAAAAGTCCAATAACCTGTTTCATGAATCTGAAATTTTGGTGTCATGATTTGAGAATAAAAGTTCTGGTTCGAATAGAAAATGAGTTTTCCTCAAGTACAAACCTATTATAAACCTATCAAAGGTGAAGTCTTAAGACAGTCATAAGCAAGGCTTAATTATGAAATTTTGAAAAAAAAATCCCTATGATTAAAGATCTTACCTCCTTTATTAAAGGCAGGATTAATCTATGCAAATTAGCTCCCCTTAGAAGTGACCCTAGCAAACAAGCTATTGGAGTTACTGGCGAACTGAAAAGATGTTGCCTTTTTAAAGTAACTAAAGAGGAATCTATATGCATCCACGTAAGAAATTTCTTACTTCTCCAAAACACCACTCACTGGTTAAAAAAAAAGAAATTCATAAATTATCCCTTATAGCATGGAATTTGTATAAAGGATTCTATAGCCCAGAACAGTCTGCTATAAATATGTATTTTTTTTAAATTGAACTATATTGATATACAACATTGTATGTTATAGGTGTACAATATGATTCGCAATTTTTTAAGGTTATACTCCATTTTTATAAAACACTGGCTGTATTTCACTGTTGTACAATATATCCTTGTGGCTTATTTTACACATGATAGTCTGTACCTCTTAATCCCCTTCCCCCGTGCTGCCCCTCCTCTCTTCCCCCTCCCCACCGTAACCACTAATTTGTTCTCTGTATCTGTGAAACGTATTTCTTTGAAGACTTATCCTTCTTTCTACACCTGGTCCATATCCCGGTTTGAGAACAGCACACTCTACCCAACTTACCTCATCTGTGTTATAAAACATGAAAGATAAATATTGAATCGAATGGTTTGTTCCAGGTAGGTGTGTAGGAGGCAAGGGAAAAAGCAGTTGAAACTGATGTGAATAAAAGCTTTTATTTTTATGTAGCAATCCAATTCTAAAATTTCCTTCATATTAATGAGATTTTGAAAAAAGTTTGTATTTTAGCTGCATTAAGTTTACAAAAACATTCTTCCACATTACATTAGACCATTCCTCATGTTTTATTCCCAGTGCTCAGAAATCTAACGAATAAAATGATTATTTTACTATATCACTTTTAATTACCTCCCGCAAATATACACTGTCTAATATCTGTCTAGGTCAGAAAAGGCTGCAGACTCTGCCAAACTACTCCCAGGTCAATATAAACTGAGTTTTATACCAGAGTACAAGGTTAAGTTATGAAAACATGCTCATCCTTTTCCATTGAGCCAATCTGGGCCAAGCTCTTTAAAACTCTTCTTCTGCCTGTTTGCTGTAGGACTGCTTGAGCTGCTGGAGCCGCTCGATGGTTTCAGAAACAGTACGTTCTCCGTGCACCTTGTTGTCTCTTGTGCGGATATTAACAGTGCCACTGGTCTTCTCTTTTTCACCAACAACTAAACCAAAGAACACAAAGCTTTGCTAGGTAAAAGGATTCTTACTGAACATTCGAACGGAAATCTACCCTGTAGCTTCTGATTCATTAAAATGTACAGCTGACTAAATCTATTCATTAAAAAGCAAAACAAACCAAAAAACCCCCACCATTTTGCAAAGACTAAAAGTGCTATTTGCTGAGCCACTTAATCCAGCCAACTTAATCAAAACCCACCATATGAAAAAATAGTAGGTGAAAGGGAGAAGACTTTTTAGACAAACCTTTCAAGATTACTCTTTTTCAAACCAAAATGCTCCTTTGTCATATTAATAGAACAAGCATATAGTTTGAGAATCAGGACTGGAAGGAACTACTGATGACACAATTCTCTTAAGCCTGAATCTCAAGATTTCAAATTTTCCTCAGGGTGGGCAGATTTTCTCTGGTGAGCTTCCTTTCTTACCCAGGATGAAGTTATACTGGGCTAGCTGTGCGTTTCTGATCTTCTTGTTTAATGTGCAGCCCGGATCCAGATCAATGTCCACCATGAATTTAGCATCGTGGAACTGCTGCCACACCTATTTAAACAGAGACACAGAATTCTTCACGTCCAGGATAATTGTATTTTGATCTTGAATGCTTTTATTTAACATACAATTTCGATAATCATGCAAGCATTAAAAAAGAATGTTAACAGATGTACTGAAACTATTAATTTGTGACTTGGAACTACAAAAAGATGTACTTTATACTTGAGAGAGAAATTACGAATTAAATAAACTAGATTAAATTTTCCATCTACCCAACAACCAATTACCACTAACATGACAAAAAGATCTGAATGAACTGTTTTTAATTCACTAATAGGTTGTTATGCCTTAGTGATCATTAACCAATGAAACTGCTGGGATTTTATAAGTATGCATATTTCAGAAGGGTTTTTAGTTTATTAGAATGCCAGGATTAAGACTACATTCTTAGCTGTAACGTATGTTAAAGAATAAAGCACCAGTGTTTTCTTTAATTAACACGAGCCCTGCGTACATGTGAGTTGAGCTATTCTGCAATTAGGGGAGTAGCCTGGTAACTGCAGCCCATTTAACACCTGTGGTCTCTGGTCATTAAGTATCAATAGCAGTGCCCACCTGTCTCCACTCAACATAACCATGAAACCACTGCTACATAATTCCAAACACCATCCGACCTCCAGATGGAAAGAGAAAAGTCAGTATACCGTCTCCAGTTGAGAAATGAGATAACACAGACTTTTTTCCTACAGTGTGAACTTTTCATAATGCAAATATGGGAAAGTACCACTAACCATGAAGCATCAGTGAATCTCGTCATTTCTAATTAAAACTACGTGCAGTAATAGGAATATAGTATATCTTGAATGGTTTTTGCTTATCAGCAAATGTTAATGCTCACAGTTGAGACTTCAGTGCAACTTACTCTAATGATCTGGAAACACGCTGGTTTTGATGTTACAGTGTTATGTAATTATGAAACAATGCATTTTTTTATAACTCAACTTTTAACAATTTGAAATTCCTCAGAGTGGAATTGTTGCTATAACAATTGTTGCCGTAACAGATTGTTCTACTCTTAAGATGTGATATATGAATGGATATTTTATATACATCTGTTAGTAGGGTAGCTTTTTGGTAGGTAGGGCAAAACATTGCTGTGTCATGCCACTAACCAGAAAAAAAGGTTCAAATTAAAGAAATGTGCATTAGAAATGAGCAAAATTACTCTCTGAATCAAAGAGCAGCTTAAGCTGCATTATGCACTTGAACTTACTTATCATACTGAGGCATCTGCTAACACTAAACACCAAAATATACAAGTGTATACACTTTCCAAATTATGCCTTCTAACAGCATAACCACACAGAAAAGCATTAAAGCAGTAATATGATCCACTCAGGTTCACTACAGATTGAAAATATTAACATTTCTCTTTATCACAAGCAGCTTGATTTACCAAGAAAAGACAGCTTACTGAGATCTGAAAGGCTGAAATGACAGCTATTAAATGTATTAAATTTAAAGAAAAGTCATACTTACCTTTTGGGCATATTCATCACATGTTGGTCCCACTGGAACTACCATCACCTGGCGAGGAGACAGCCAGAAGGGCCTTTAAAAGAAATTAAAAATCTTTAGTGTGGACTTGAGCACTCTCCTAAACAATGGTGGCACATTTCTGAGTCTACTCTTGAGCACCGTTTCCCAAAACATGAAAGGGCCACTTTAAAGAACTCAGCTTTTTGTCGATATCCAATAAGGACTAAAAGGAGATTCAGAAGCAGAAGACTAACCCTACATCAGGAAAATCTGTAAGACTTGTCTTGCTAAGCAGATGACAAAGCAAAGAGGGGGCAGGAACTGTGCCCCACAGGTCACACATCGGGTGACAGAACACCACACACACTGGCTGCCAGAGGGGTTAAAGAAACATACTTAGTGATTTAAGTTATTCTATTCAACAAGTTATTTTGCTCAAGCATTATTTTCTTACTTATTCTTCACGGGGAACAAAGACTTTGCCTTCAGTTTATTCAAGATCCATTTTACAGGATTCAGCAAATTGGAACTGATAACAACTGGTGATAGTATTTGGTAAAAATGAGTGTGTTTTCACTTATTACAAGGTGACCTCGTCTGCAATTCTCCCTTGCAGGTGTTTCAGGGTCAGACCCTCCCCCTGCTGCAAGACATCAATCAGGCCAGTTTCTCTGGATCAATCTATTTTCAGTGGTTTTGTTACATCAGGGAAAAGGCTGGAGTAGGCACTAAATCCACCCAAACTGTGGGCTTTTTTCCCTCTAGGTTTGGTAGAGCAGTTAGCTGAGGATGTCCCTACTTTTTAGACGGCACAGAGAATGTTTTCTGTATTTGATTTGATTCAGTAAAACATATCTGAAAAGAGATTAGCTTATTTCATTTATATGTATGATGAATTTCCTATTAAGTCTGAATTAACTATAATTATAAATAAAACTGAAGTGACTGCAATGCAGACGATAAGACAGATTTACAACATTTTACAGAAGTTACACATCACACAAAACGTGGCAGGCTCTACAGAATGGATGTCTTATAATCATGTGTTGTTTTCAACTCCGTTTACAAAATGCGGCCCCAGGCAAGGCTGCTTAGGAAATAAAATGAAGTCGTGTGCTTATATCTCACCATCAAAAACATAAGCTTATAGAAATAAGACACAGAAATGTTGATCAGTCTGGAGTCTATACTTTCAGTTAAAAAAAAAAAAGCTTGGCTTCTAAAGGGTCCAAAATACTCGCTTATGATCAGCAACACCGAACACGCTGTCACTAAAAGCCTACTCTTGTTTATGCAGACAAAAAGACGTTTTATAAATTTCCCAGGTTACTTGAAAAGCAATCAGAGCAATAAACAAGTTTCTTACTGAATAATAATTCCTAATTAGAAAGCATTTATATAATATTCAAACAAATCAAGTGCTGAAATAAAAATAATTACTCGTAACAAATATTCTTGGAGCTTAAGAGTCTGGATTTAGATTGTGATTCCTTACTTTTCAGTGATACCTGTCACTGAACAGAAGTGACCAACTGGTGTAATTCTCCTTTTCCATCATACAAATATAACTAAATTGGAAAGTAGACATTTCTTAGAGCCAATTTACATGGTCCAGACAAAAACAAGAAAAGAATGACAAAAATTACCATTTGCCCCCATAGTTTTCAGTGAGAATAGCAATCATTCTTTCCACGGACCCCAAGATGGCTCTGTGGATAATCACGGGCCTTTTCTTATCATCACCATCATGGCTAGAAAAGAAAAAAAAATTTGTTTTGCTTTATTTTATATCTATATTCTTTTATATGTCCTTGAAGAATATTCAGAGCAAACACTAGAAACTCACCTTACAAAAGTAAGATTAAATCTGATGGGCAACTGAAAATCCAACTGGATCGTTGCACACTGGTGGTACCGACCAATGGCATCTTTAATCTGTATGTCAATCTAAGAAGCACAGACTGGATTGTATTAGGACTGGTTTTTTTTTTTTAAACTTAAAGTAATTTCTTCACCCCAAAATGAAATTCACATCACTCCCAAACAGACTCTGGTACTGACCTTTGGACCATAGAAAGCTCCATCTCCAGGATTTAATTCCCACTTCTCACCAAACTCATTCAAACTGTTCTCAAGTTGCTAAGGATGAAGCAAAGTGATTTTAATTTTTGTTCATCTGCAACTTCTTCCAGCCTAGTATGAGACTAGAAATACTGCAATTACTTTCATGGGTCACTATTCTTCGCTTTACAATGTTGTCCAGGTAGACATACTTACACACAAACCCCTTTAAAGGTTATAGCTTGATGACTGAAAAAACATTCGACCATTTCTAAAATACAAAATCATAGAGAAAAAAACTAGCTTACACAATCCTGGAAACCATTTCCAATTTTCTTTTCCTTTTATCCATTTAAAGAGGCATGGCTTTCTTACATTATGGAACAAGCCAATTTCAGTCAAATAACACTGAAGCATGCTGAAAAACACCACTTACTTTCTCAGCTTGATTCCATACTTCAACATCTCCAAGGAATTTTTCTGGGCGAGTAGACAGGTTCAATTTAAAGGAAAATCCAAATACGTTATATACTGCACGCAGAAAATCCAAACAACCTTTTATTTCACTCTCGATCTTTAAATTAAAAAAAAGAAAGAAAAGGGACACAGTGGTAGTTAATTTTCCTTGATTTTCTTGACACTTCTTTCAAAGTATTTTATCCCAGAGTCTCGTACCTGCTCCATGGCACAGAATATGTGAGCATCATCCTGCTGGAATCTCCGCACCCGCGTGAGTCCTGTGAGTGCTCCCGACAGCTCATTTCTATGAAGCACCCCGAAATCAGCTACTCGCAGAGGCAACTCTCGCCAGGACCTTGGCCGATGATCAAACATAAGGCTAAAGAAAAAAGTAAAGTCCATTGATACTTAATTTCACAAGAATAAAACTGCTTCTCTAATATTATAAGAAAAGCTGTCAAAAAGCTACTGGTTCTAGTTGTTTAGACAAGAAACACTTTTCAAAGTCTGGGCTCTGCACAACAATGGAAGTGCCTGTATGAATAAAGCAGCCAATAAAATAAATAGAACCATCCACAAGAGAGAATAAAACATTTATTTCCCTAAGTCTGGAGTCATAGCTTTGTGATCAATATTTCTATTAATTTGAGAACTGCCTTTAAGAGTCATATTGGGAAGAAAAAAAAGAAAACTTAACTATGTACAAATCATTTATAACACTGGAAACTAAAGTCTATACTTTCTTGTTGCTCTTAAAAGTGCTTCAGTTCCCTGTTGGTCTGAAGGTGCTTCAGAAAATCTGAAGAATCTGAGAAACCCAAGAATGAACTTGAACTCAGTTCCCTGACCCACAACCCAGTTACCTTATGGAGATTCCACTGTCTCACCTACTCTGCCCTCGAGGCCCAGCTACTGGGAGCAGGACTAGGAGCTATGACTGAGCCACCTGCAGCCCCGGCTCTCCCTAGTCTTGCCCCCGGTTGCTCTTCACCCAACTTTCAAGAAGGTTAGAGTGGACTGCCTCAAGGCAAGGAAGATTTTCCAAGAATGTCAGTTCAGCAGCAGCAGGTTTTGATACATAAGTCTTTAAAAAAAAAATCTAGAGAGTCTGCTATGCCTCACATTTTGTATTTTGCTTGTTCACTAGCTGGGCGTGGATGATGTTACAATACCGTAATAATGATGCATCTAAATACTCTTCTGATTAGATAATTTGTTTTTTAACAAAGTACTTTCAAGGGAGGGAAAACAATCTAGAACTGACTGCAAGAAAATCTGATAGAAACTCAAAATTGCTGAATACCAGTGTCCCGGGCAGTTCATGGGTTTCAGAGCAAACTGCTCCTTCTCCACCTCAAAGGAGAACATGTTCTCGCTGTAGTGCTGCCAGTGGCCCGAGGTCACCCACAGTCGGCTGTTGTAGATGTTTGGGGTGACCACCTCCTGGAATCCCCGTTTCCTATATTCACTCTGTTAGAAAACAAACACAATGCACGTGCAGGGAAATAAGTGCTCATACCTCTGGTCGAAGTAAAAATTTAAAGAGCAATTTTATACTGCCTAGGAAAGCCCAAGATGCACATGTTACAATCTAGAAACTCTACTTGGAGGCATCTCCCAAAAAGGAAGCGCCTGCACGTGCATGTAAGGCAGCTGGGCAGCACCGTCAGTAATGTGGTGCCATGAGAGGTGACATCTGTGTCCCCCAGTAAAGAATCGGGCATACTGGGTAGTGGTATCACGGGCTAGTATGTAACAAGGGAAACAAACTGGATCTGTACATATCTAGAAAGAGAAGGCAGTGCAGACTGATACACAATGAGACTCCACATACGTAAGTTTGAAGCACACAAACACATACATAACTTAGGGGATATATTTATGGGGTAGATATAAAAATTACATGGACAAAAAGAATCCATGCTAACTTCAAAAAGGAGTTACTAGATATGTATTACTTACTAGATATGTATAACTTCATCTCAATAAAAAATCTGAAGCAAGTCTAGCCCAGGGTAGGTGTGTGTTAAATGAGGTGCTGAGTACCCGACGGTGGCGGTGTTATTCCTTGACATATGCTTGAAACACTTCATGGTTCATAAAGCAAAAAAGCAATGTAAAGATGAACTTGCTTTTTCAAGGAAAATACAAAAGAATGGGTCAGAAAGCCACGGAGCTCCTGTGTAAAGGACTGCAGGCCCCACTTCAAGTTCACCAGCTTACCCCATGCACACACCTCCATATATATGGACAAAATCATGTAGGAGGAGGGAAGAATTTTTTAAACATTTTATGAGACTTCATATGCCCATTTCACTTTATTCTTTGAAATGTTTCTTCTTAAACACAAGATTCTTTCCTCTTGGTAGACCTTATTTAATAAAATCAACTTACATCTTATATAATAATATATAATAAATATGGTTTACCCTGATGTATTCAATAAGCATATTATAAATGTACGCTCCCTTTGGCAGGAAAAAGCAACTTCCTGGGCTGAGTTCATGGAAGAAATACAGTTCTTGGTCCTGAGTAAACAAAAGTAAAAGAAAGTTTATATGTGTACATAATATCAACATGAACTTCAGGGTTCTTGAGTTCAGAATATGGTCATGACTTCTCATATTTTAACCGGTGCCATTCCCAAATCAAATAAAACATGTTGACGTTTCTAGGGTGCAAATTAATGGTACAGAATTACAGTCCCTTTACAACTTAGCATGAGTACATTCTCTGCCTGTTACGTTCCTAAGTCCAGTCAAGTTTACCCAAGAGTGGCACGGAGCAGGGGTCTTATTCTCCTCTACTCTGCAAAGCAGGGGATCTCAGAGTTTGAATTCCTCAATGCTCCAAGCTCTGAGTGTTTTTTTTCTTTCAGAGTAGGAGTAGCAGGAAGGAGACTGAGAAAGACCGATAATGAAGTAGATGATGGAGAAGTGGGCTAACTTTGGGTCATGGTCAAAGAGGAACACCCTCCTACCTCCTTGCCCATTACCCACTATCCTAAACACCCAAGTTCTGAAGGAGGGACCCCACCAATTGCTGGTGGCCTCCTTCCTGCTGGAGTTCATGTCAGCCAGCCAAGAGAGCTTGACAGTGGATGCTGCCTCCTGCTCAAGCTTCAAAAGCTAATAGCCATAACCTGACGCCTGGCATAGAGTGAACTCACTTCTAGAAAGGAATGTTTTTACTAAACCTAACTTCCAGCTTAGGAAACATTCAGGGCTAGAAGGAAAAGAAAATGACACCACAGAATCCATCACTGACTCACTGTGTCATCTTGGGCAACAAGTAGATGAATCTTTCTGGGACTTAAGTTTCCACATCTTTAAAATAAGTCAGTGACCAGGGGTGGGGTGGGTGTAGCTCAATAGTAGAGCGCATGCTTAGTTTGCATGAAGTCCTGGGTTCAATCCCCAGTACCTCCATTAAAAAAAATAATAAAATAAGTCAGTGAGACCAGGGAATTTCTAAGGTATCAAGCTATAGCATCTCTTCAAAAATCAATTCCTAGCACCTAATACAATCACATTTCAAATGAAAATAAAGAAAACTCAGTCTAGACACATCATATTCTTTTTTAAACATACCCTTCCAATTTTCCTATGATCACGGTTCTTAGCTTCCTCTTGGAACTTCTCCCACTCTTTCAACATTTTAGGATCTGGGAATGAAATGCCATAAATTCTCTGCAGAGTCTCCATATCTGCCTTGCCTTCCCAGTAGGTGGAGGAATTCTGAAAACAAGAAATAACCATGAAATAATATTCAAATTTTTAAGTATCTCCGTTATTTTAAGAGTTAGAGGTTATTTCTCACAGTCACATTATGAGTCAAACTCATATTTAGTCCTTATGGCAAGAAAAATGGCACAAAAAGCGCACACTCAGTAAACACCTCCCAGTTGCTGAGGCCTAGCCAGGGTAGTTGCACTCATTCTGCAGCACAAAACTGCTGCTTAATCCCCTCAAAACTGTTCACCCCCTCAATACCCACTCACAGCAGAACTCCACAAACATGACTGCAAGGGCATCTTCCACAAGATGATTGAACAAAAATGGAAAACAAACCAACCAAAAAAAATGTTTTTTTAAATGACTCAGCTATTCTTAGGATTTAGAGTGCACTTTAATAACCACCCATTAAATATTATGTGCTAGTATAAAACTGGCAGGATTAGTTTGGTTAAAAGGAACTATTTGGGTAATTACTACCTTAGACACACAAAAGGCAAAAGCACATACTCCCACAGTGAATCTCAAAGCTTTTAGAGCCAAGATGGTCCACTGTGTGATTTTGTAAATTCTCCAAATCTCCATCCCTGTGCGGTCCCATGATGAATGGTGAGTCAGTCACTGCTTGAGAATTTCAGTTAAAAAAAGGCTACTGACATGTAGTACCCATAGTCAGCAGAGAACATGAGAAAAAAAATCCACCCTTACATATGCAAGAGAAAAACAGCCGAAAAGAGAAACCAATGCAAGTATCAACATATATCGTTAGGACACAAGTATGTTTATACCATCATTAAAGTTACAGTGCTTACTTTGTGTATTTTCAAAGCCTTGATTTTGCCAGTGTGTCTGACATGAGGACCCCGGCAGAGATCTATCAAGGGGCCACACCTAAAGATAAAATGAAAGGGATTGTAATTAAGACTTTAAATGACATATACGTCAGTGGTATTTAATCACACTTGATATTCTCCTCACCTGTAGACCGTGGTAGTTGGAGTATTCACTTTTTCATTCAATATCCTGCATTTGAACTTGTTGTACTGAAAATAAGAAAAAATTTTTTTTAAATAACCATCCTTTAATTTTCACTTCTAAATACTATAGATAAAATATAATTTAAAGTACACCTTATTTAAACACTGTATGATTATAAATATGTCAGCATTTCATGTTTTGAAAATACTGTTAAATTTTTTTAAAGAACAGGATAGATATCAACTTAGTACATGAAGCCCCAATGTGACAACTTCAAGTGACATTAATGAGTGAAATAAAAATAGAGGCCACATGTTAACTGTTCAATTTACCTTAAACATTTCCAATAAGGTTTCCTTCTTAACTTCTAATCTTTCAAAAGCTTGTTTTTCTTTAATGATTTTCTTACACAGAGCCTCCAAAGAAGAGAAATCATTGCTGGACACACCCCTGAAGAAGAGAACATAATTAATCTCTTTCCATTCCATCCTACTCAAACTGCAGCTTGCAGGAGTGTTTCTTGAGAATATTTCAAGGGTTTTAATATAAAAAAGCTAGACTCCTGAATCATATATTAAGAATTTTAACCTACAAATTTTTAATAAATTATTTTTCTATTTTCCATGACTTCTACCTTGGTCACTGTGCAGACCATTCCCTCTAGTGCACCTTCCCCCTCTAACTCTGTAACCAGGTTTAAAGAAAAGGAGAAGTCCAAGCTTCATTTCACTTCCCAGTGCAGCTTAGGGCTCCACCTCCATCGATCTAGAAGGAAGCTCTTATTAAAGCTCCCGCTACTTCATGGGTTACTATGACACTGCAAGTTCTGATGGTGGGAATCCTTGGTGACTTATAAACCTTTATTGAGAACTCTTTAAAAATAATGTCTGGACCCAGAGTAACTCAGATTTCATTTTTCTTTATCCAGTTAAGTAACTTACCCTTCTTCAAGGTACATGTCGTAATAGAATCCACTTTCTATTGGTGGACCGTAACACAAACACCCACCATAGACTCTTTCCATGGCTTCACCCATTATGTGAGCACTCGAGTGCCAGTACACCTGAAAATTCAAAGAAAAATGGGATGGTCTGACAAAATGAAGATTTCAAACATGGCAACGAGACATCAACAAACCTTAGCCACCTCTTGGCTTTAGTATTAGCTGGAAAAGACTGTAAATATCAATCTGAATAAAAACTTACCGCTTGAGCTTCCTCATCTTCAAACTTGAGAAGCTCCAAGGAACAATCTTCCTCCAGAGGACGGTCTAGGTCCCACACAACTTCATTCACTTTAGCAATGACAGTGTTGTCAGCCAGGCCTTGACTTTAAAAATACACACACATGTATAAAAACACAAGAATCTAAAAAAGAATCTTCTGTAGCACAACAGTTAATTTGAGAACAAGAACATGAAAATAAACATTAGATACAGGCATACCTCCTTTGACTGCACTCCGCAGATACTGCGTTTGTTTTTTAACAAATTGAAGGTTTGTGGCAACCTTGCATCAAGCATGTCTGCCAGCACCATTTTTTCCAACAGCATTTGCTCACTTCATATCTCTGTGTCACATTTTGTTAATTCTCCTGATATTTCAAATTTTTTCATTATTATTATATGTATTTGTTACGGTGATCTGTGATCGGCGATCTTTGATGCTACTACTATGACTTGCTGAAGGCTCAGATGATGGTCAGCATTTTTAGCAATAAAGTATTGATAAATTAAGGTATGTACATTTTTTAGACATAATGCTACTGTATACTTACAGACTACAGTATAGAATAAACAACTTTTATATGCACTGTGAAACCAAAAAATTCATGTGACTTGCTCCATTGCAATACTGGCATGATTGTGGTGGTCTGGAAACGAACCCATAATATCTCTGAGGTCTGCCTGTACATTATATTTTCATGTATATTTATCTTTCTGAAATAAAATGTAAACAGCAACAACATTTTAAAAATGTACCTAAGAATATAATTAGAAGATTCTGAAAATTCAGAACACTATTATTTGACATTTAATGTTTCTTGTTTCAGCAAACATGGCAACTGTGATAAACAGACAATAACAATTTCCAGTGGTATGATTAATCTTTAAATTTCTCCAAATTAAGTTTTCCACAAAGCCAAGCTATTTAGATTCCAAAGGAAAAAAGGGGTGGGGGTGGGGTTCTAAACAACCTCTCTGCTTTTCTCTTGCCGGAAATCCGTAACAGATCTTTCCTTTGAGAGGCAATGCTAATCTCAGGATCCTGCAAATGGCTAAGATGATAAAACATCTTAAAAACATGGGCAAAAATGTTATCTGGATATGCAGTACGCAGTACAAAATACAAGTCTCAAGTGATGAAATTTCAGATCAAACGGGAGCTCCAGGGAGGGGAAAGCACAGGTCAGAGCAGTCTGGATGGGCTTTGAAAACAAAGAAAGTGATGAGGGGCTGAAGGATCCAAAGACTTGGACAGGAAGAAGAGAGGAGACGGCACTCCAAACGCGGGAATGGGCATGGATGTGAGCGGAAAGGTGCAGGAAGCTGGGTGGAGAGAGCAGAGCTGAATATGATTAGTCAGATTACAGATCAGAACGTGTGGCTAGAGAAACCAGCCTGTGACAGTCCAGGCAGCCCCCTACGGTATGAAGGGAAAGTGTACAGCCCTCACACTTTCAGTCTTAAACAAATCTACCACCAGAAGGCTTCAGCCAGCTAGGCATACTGGGGGCGGGGTGGTGGTTCTCTCCTTGCTCTGTTAAGGGTTTACAATCAAGTTTATGCAGCCTTCCCCGTTGAAGGATCAGAACAGAACAGAAGGAAATAATCAATTCCTATCCCATTTTCAGTGCTACCACTGAATTTCCCATGGATTATAACCAATTCACATGGTGACTTCTTTATTTCAGCTCAATATATAATGATTATAATAATGAAAGACTCTAATTAGCGCTCCACCCTCCAAAACCTTGGTCTTACTTTATATAACTAATGAATTAATACATATGCACATATTTCAAGATAAAATGTTTAAAAAGAGACTGGCAAACTTCTTCTGTAAAGGGCCATATAAATATTGTAGACTGCAGGCCATACATGGTCTCTCTCACATATTCTTCTAAGCTGTCTTATTTTTTTCAAACTATTTAAATACGTAAGAATGATTCC
This sequence comes from Camelus ferus, assembly GCF_009834535.1. Lineage (NCBI taxonomy): Eukaryota > Metazoa > Chordata > Mammalia > Artiodactyla > Camelidae > Camelus > Camelus ferus. The sequence continues at coordinate 23,378,217 of NC_045698.1, read as the reverse complement.
TAGTTCTTGAACTGTGCAAAAACAGGCTATGAACACAGTTTGTCAACACCTGGTAGAAGATATATGTATCAATTTATGCTTTCCAAACTTTATCATTTGATAAACTTATTAACTATTCATTCCAATGATATCAGAATAGCAAAGTATTTATTCTATGACAAAGTATGCATCTAATTTTCAGTTACTTAAAATAACTTCTTCCTAATCCAATGAGTCTTAACATTTATAAAAAAATTAGATTTATAAAAATGGTACTTTTTTTCATGGGCCATATACTAGCTTATTTTTCCCATTTGAGATGACTTACCTTCATTTTTAACTTTAGAACTGAGATGTTTTAAGTCTTAATAGGTGAAGCATCCTCTACTTCGTTATGTGATACTTTATGATTAAAGTAGAACTAATGATATAAAATCCTTTCCAAAGTAAGACCAACGTTGACTCTTTCAAATATTAACTCTGAATCTTGACTACATCATTTTGATTTTTTAAAAATCCCAAGGTAAATTAAACATTAAGAACACTGAACAGGAGCATAACAACATTACGAGGATAAAGCATGGCAAGATAAAAAAAAATTTAGTTACAAACAACAGAAGGTTAAGACAGGTGTAGCTTATACCTAATTCCACAAGCAATTTGATACGGCGTAGTTTTCCAGGATTCTGCATCAACCTGTTTACCATCAGGCAGGGTGACTTTAATTGGCTTGCTATCTTTTTCTGCCTTTTCTGCCAGAATGGAGTCGTGTTCTGCTTTTAGTTTATTATACATCTCAAGACGTGTATTAATATATTCAGGCCAAGGACTCAACTGTAAGACAATAAATGAAGAAATAAGTAAGCAGTAAACACTTGCTTTTCCTTTTTCAGGAAAGTGAAAGAAATAATAAACACAGACAATAAAAAAATCCATAATTATAATTCAATGTGGTACATGGATTGCCAAAAAAATCACTTATCTTGTCCTAAATGAAGGCAGAAGAAGGAATTAAATGCTTTCTTCTTGCAATTTTCACTTTAAGGGATTAAAGAAAATAAAAAAATATAAATAACATAATAAACATCTGGGCTGCCAGCATCCTGAATGAACAGCTACAACAACATTCTGCTATTATTTGCATAAAGTGATTTTTTTTTTCTTTTAAGGTGTTTTCTTTTCTAACGAATTATAAGTAGAGTTATAAACAATACTGGAAACAACAACAACTAGCTGGCTTTTCCATTTTGTTTCAGTCTTGTTCAAGGGATGGTCTGTGCAGCTGGTCAGCCTACATGTCCACTTACAACTCTTAACTAATGAACTATATATTTATTTGATTTAAGGGCTTGCATTCAAAGAAAGTAATTACTGAATTCAAAGAAACCACGATCACCACCTTTCTTGGGAACATTTAATTAGCAAAATAAGAAAACAACACTACTGTCCATAGTGGATAAAATGAACCAAAATATTTTATATAAGATATCCACTTGGGTTCCTGAAAGCTTGGCAAAGAAAGAAAGAAAAAACAACAATCAAAGATCTGACTGCCTCTACTAGTAGAGACTTCAGTCTTCAAAATATTTCAAAAAGCAGGCAGTGAATCTGTGGTCACAAAATAGTCAAACCACTAATATCTATATCATTTACGGTCTTCAGTTGAAAATAACATGAATATTAACAGCTGCATACAAAAGCAAAGAAGATATGGCTTAATTTTACCATGAGTTTCTATCTTCACATGGATTTAAATTAATCAGTCAGCTATAATAACTTATTCAAACATATGCTTTAAGTTATTCAATTTTGATAATGCTGTCCAAAGTGGTACAAATAATATATGTCAACAAAACCCAATTAATCTGAAAGGAGCACAAGCTAGTATCTAATCCTAGAAAAAATGACTTCTGATAACAGAAAATAAAATCAACCATTCCATATGGACTCATTGCCTGGCCAGCCTGGGTACTATGGTTTCCGGTTATCATGGTTATCTATTCTGTCAACCACAGACACCAATACCCTTAGTATCACAGTTAAAAAAACAATAGTCACAAAATTTAAAAATGTATATAGATTTTAGCCTGGTCGAATATTACTTCTTAGAATCATAAGTTTATACCTAATGCGAAGTAGCGCTTTTAGTTTTTTTTCCCCCTTATACAAAATTTCCTTCTCATTTCAATTTGGGAGTTCAATCTTATTTTTTCTTGGCCTTCAATTTTTCACGTGGAAGTCGAGCCTTAATTTCTCTGTAATTCCCTCCTACAGCAGCCTTTTCCCTTCTTTAGTCATTTAGGTGCTCTTTGGGAGCTTTTCATTACACTGTCACAGGGGTCCACAATCCTAGACAGTGAAGCATCAAAAAAATTAACTGAAAGCTCAGAGCCTGTCATTCTACAGCCATGCTCTGAATCCCTCAGGCCAAAGCAGCTCACCTGGTCCTACCTACTCAGAAGCATCAGCACAGGCCACATCACCCACATGACCCTCTGTAACTTACTGCAGTTTGTCTCCACATCCATTTGACACTTCCCAATCAGAAGAACTTAGTGTCAAACTTAATTTATTCAACATTCACTGAGCAGATACTCTGTGCTCAGCCCTGGGGATGCAGAGAAGAGTAAGACCTGCTTGCTGGCCTCAGAAGGGGAACAAGACAAGTACATAAATATTGCGAGCAAGGAGGGGGAGGAAAGGTCTTGGACATTTCACTGCACTCTTTTTCCCCAGACAGATCATTTAAAACAATATAATAAATCACATGCCACATGCACAATTCTTTATTCAGAAAAGTCCTCTAATTAGACGCTTTATTTCCTACTTCCAGGCTAATTCTCAAGCTGTAACAGAACAGTATGCACTACTTATACTGAAAGTAAAAAGAGAAATAGGGAACATATGCATTTTTCTATCTACTTGCAAATTTTTAAATTCACAATCCTACAATTCTCCTCACAATGACAGTAGGATATACTGGACAAAAACACAAGGGAGATGGCTATGTAGGGCTCTAAGCAACTTTTAATCATCTACAAACTTACCCTTAAGTAAATGGAAGCACTATAAATGTAGCAATGCAACATTTATAACAACAGCTCTTTAAAGCCAGTTTATTGTGCCACAGTAGACTTCTGAAAAGCCTATTCTTTTGCTCTGTATTCTGGTAGTTTTCCAAAGAGTCGCTAATAAAATGGTTGTAATGACAAAAGCAAAAGGGGAAGCATAGTTCACTGTAGTTTGACTTAAAAACAAGAGTAGGAAGACAAGCTGAAGCACCTCCAGAGCAGAAAGCCCAGGGTCCAGACCAACTCTGGGCTGACTTTCAATTTCGGGCTGACTTTCGAAATGCCACCTCCTTTTAGCATGAGCCCGGGGAACTGAAAGCATTTATCTATACTTGAGAGGCGTCAACATTTGTCATGGATTATAATTAAACCTCAGTGGCAGGTCCAGGTGGAAACAGTGCGAAAGGGGTGAAGGGACTGAGCTTTCTTTGGTTTCCTGTCATACTCAGTATTAACTGAAACACCAAGTATCAGCATCTCCTTGAATAAAATGGTCAGCGAGCATCCAATTTGGCAATTGAGTAATTTCCACAGTCCACTTTCACCAACTTTTCCCCCTCTCAGACCTTTCTAATTCTTCTCCCCGATTTTTCCACCTAGTGCCATCTTACACCCCGACGTAAACCATTAGAATTTCACACAGGATCAGTCTGAGACAGCTCCCTGCCACCTGTCAGTCTTTGACGACAGAGCCCTGAAACACTTACCTCTGCTCGTCCTCCATCCCCAGATCCTTCTTTGTTCTTGCCTCCTTCCTTTTGCTTCTCCTCACCGGCACCCACCTAAAAAGGTAAAACAGACGTGATGGTTTTATATCTTAACCTAATCTGACATCCCTCCATGCTGCCCCCAGAAAAGTACTGAGGGTGTTATTTTAGCATCTTTTTTTTTTACAGTGGAAATCTGATTTTGAAAGATAGAAAATTTCACTACTGCACAAGGCAAGCTAACTTACAATAAAGACAAGTCCTAAAAAAGCAGGAGTTACTTGATAATATTCATGTCCTCAAATTTCATTCATTTTGCCTGTTCTCATATCTCTCACCTCAGGTTTAAATGGACATACACCAAAAATACAGCCACAAGAAGCATGCGATTTATTCAGTAAAAGTATTTTTTTGGGGAAAAAAAAACTAACACAATACATCTATCCCATTCCACAATTACTCTGTGCTCACAGTATTTTGTTAAACCCTGTGGAAGAAGCAAACCTGAGACCCAGTCCCTACCATGTGCAAACCACCTCTCCAGGGAAACTAAGGCATACATGTATGAGAAACTCCTGGAGGAGAAAAGAATACAGCTGTGGCACTCCACTCAGGTGGCAAACAAGCTAGGACAACAGTAACTGCTAGGGCTTTAAATGATGGAGATTTCAACAGGCTGGATTTTGAGAAAGGAAATTTTTTCTACATGTACACAGACACTTCCTGTCTATGGTCAGAGAAAGAGGAAGAGTGGGAGAAGGAGTGAGAGGGTGAGCTATGGAAAATGACTAAACCTTTTAGGAAATAATGTCAGTTAAGATAGACTAGTGTTCAGACAGAAAGCAGCACTAAAAGCTACCATAAGGAATGAGGACTTCAATTTGAAATACATGAAGTCATAGAATGTTTCAAGCAGTAAGTCCTGTGCAATAAGGCAACTGACGGCAGAGTTGGTCTTACTGGTGGTTCTCAACCAGAAACAATTTTGCTCCCCTGCAGACATTTGGCAATGTCTGGGAACCTTTCTGGCTGTCACAACTGGGGGGCGTGATTGACATATAGTGGGTAGAGGCCAGGGGTGTTGCTAACCATCCAACAATGCACAGGACAGCTTCCCACAACAAAGAATTATTCAGTCACCATGTCAAGAGTGTTGAGGTCGAGAAACTCTGAACCACATTATGGGAAACCTAGAAAAGTATCTTCTCAAAAAAGAATTACTTACTTCCCGGTGACTGCTCAGACAGAAACATTCTAAAGCAAATTTTACTACGAAAAGTTATATAATTTACAAAGTTCCTCCACAATCACATCTGATTCTCACAGAAACACTGTGAGATGGCCATTATTCCCATTTTATAGATAAATTATAAAAAGTTAGATTATTCTTCCAGGTTCACAAAGTCTGTAAGTGGCAGAAAAAAAAGATACCCACCCAGGTATTGACTGTGGTCAACTCTAAGAGATGTGATCAACAGTGAAGGAGTTTTGAGGGTAGAACTGGGGATGTGAAGGGGTGACTTTAATTCTGTATGTTTTTGATCTTTGAATTTTAAAAAAGTTTTATTAAGATATATTTCTGGGGGTGGGGGTATGGCTCAGTGGTAGAGTGTGTGCTTAGCATGTGTGAGGTCTTGGGTTCAATATTCAGTACCTCCACTAAAAAAAAAAAAGGATATATTCCTATAGCATACAATTCACCCACATAAAGAAGACGATTCAATGGTTTTCAGTATATTTATTTACTGTTGCCTAACTAGCAACAGGATCAATTTCATCACCCAAAAACGAAACCTTTACCATTAGCATTCACTTTCTGTTTACCCCTCCCCCCAGCACTTGGAAACCACTAATCTTTCTGTCTACAGCTTTACCTATTCTGGACATTTCATATAAATGGCATCATACAACATGTGGTCTTTTGTGACTGGTTTCTTTCAATTAGTATAATGATTTCAAGATCACCCATATTACATATATCAGTATTTCACTCCATTTTATTGCCAAAAAACATTCCATTATTCATTTATCCATTTATTTACTTGTGGGCATTTTGGTTGTTCTTTTCAATTATATAAAACTTACATCTTGTATAATTTAAAAAATAAATTAAAATTTAAAAATATGACTCCTAATTTCATGCTGAGCTAACATTTCCCCCACTCTGGGATTTAGGACTTAATAAACTTTTAAGGTTCATTTATAGTCAATAAATGAACAATGAACATACATTTAATCCATTCTAATCAGGTAAAGTACTGACAGGGTTATAAGATTACCTGGATGTCTTCACTATACTACAGGATTAATGTAACTAGTTAAGTATAATCAGGTAAAAAGAGAAGTAAAAATTAACTGCAGGTCTGTCTGTGTAGATTTAAAATGGAAAGAGAACGAAATGATTCTATTTTTCTGATTAAATGTTTTTGGTTTTAGCCACATGGATATTTACTATATAAATAGGAATAACGGAAAAGGAGAGAATTAACACCAAAGTTTTTTCGTGTTCTAAATCCCTCTCCATTTTACAGATGAGACTAGAGGCTCAAAGACAATAATTTCCCCTCTGTATACAGCTAGTAAACAGAAGAGCCAGGACATTAAAATGGGTCTCTCTGGAACCCTGAGGACTATTTCCCCTTTACTACAACAACTGGGAAGATGATGGGCAACCGTTCTTTACTTTCTAATGTAAGCATAGCAAAAATGCACGAGTTATGTAAAAGCTATCTAAAATTTCAACCCCAAACCTGGTACACAGAAGAGGATTGTGAAGATGTTCCTAAGCAATGGATGACACTAAAAGGAACAGGTGAAATGCTGAGCATTTGTGAATGCCGTAAGGCAGGCCGCCAGCACTAGGCAGGGAATTGTATAACTTCCCTAGAGTTTTGTCCGCTGGGGTCATCCGGCCTCCACCATATAAACTCCCCAAATTTGGGGAAGTTGTACCAGATCATGGTGATTCGGTTTTCCCTTCCTTAAAGTGGGGCTCTTTACCCCTACGTGGTTTTAAAATAAAATGCGGCTCTGCAACATTCTTCCCTACTAAGGTGAGTCTGGAGCCCTAGATTCTAATTCTAAGTCTTGGCTTCTAATTAGAGGTGTGGGTCTAAACCGAGACACTCAAGGTCTCAGTTTCCTCATCTGCAAAAAGACGGCGGCCCCAGAGATGATCCGGAAGGCCCTGCCGTAATTTATGAATTTGAGACTCTTCTCCAAAGGGGGCCCTGACCTGTCCAGGAGCTCCAATCTTCCTCCTTAGGATCCTCCGCGCCCGACCCGGTTGGGCCGCTCCCTCGTTTGGGCAAGGTAGGTACCAGGAGAGCCCCAGCCCAGCCTCCAGGTTCCACTCAGCGTACTCACCGGCTTCTCCTCGTCTCCCATCTTCCCTGAAGGGCTACTGGCCTTCTCCTCCGACACTGACAAACCACCAAAAGAAAACTGAATCCCAAAACGACGGTCTCAAGGAAAGCAGGGCGGACGCCAGGCAAAGGAGGGCGGCGACTGCCGGGAAATTGTTCGACTGCAGGGAACAGGGCACCTTCGCCAAGTGGTCCATAAGAGACCGGCTGATGCAATAAGAAAGCGCCCAAACCCCGCCTCCTAACCTGCCGGAAGAACGGGCAGCCAATCGACAATGGGGAATGGCGGGCCCTCCTTTCTCTAAACCGAAAGCTTGTTAGGACGACGGCAGTTATAGGAAATCAGGATGCTGCGGAGCAGGAGGGGAACCAGCCCGCAGGTCTCTCCCAGAACCGAGAAGTCGGCTATGCGCGCGCTCCTTCTTGCGTCTGCAGAGGCCTATCCAGGGCCTTTTCGGCCACCGTAGCGAATGAGAGGGGTAGAGTCTGAGCTTCCGGAAAGTCTCCGGCAACCCGATCACCTTCTTTGGCAATGGGACAAGCACAGCGACAGAAGCCAGGATTTCCTGCTTCCTTGGCGCCTCTTCACCTGGCGTGACTGCTGAGTTCTGGGTACTTCCCAGGGCCCCCAAGCCTGTGGCGGCGAGTGGAGCGAGCCCTCCTCTTTGCAGTCCTGGGCTCCCACGACCCAAGCCCTAGTGATCCAGGGAGGAGCGCCTTTCCTCCGACATTCCTTAGTGCACGCGATCGCCAAACTATGTTGCATCAGGGAGCATTTCCCCAGAGGCCAGGCACGCCGACTCCACGGATTCTCACGCAGAGGTCTCAGTGTTTGGAATCGAATGGGCCTATTTTCATTTATTTTACCAGCCATTTAAAAACAATTCCTGACTTGAAATCAGAGGCGCAATGAACTCGTTTATAGTTTACTCCATCAGCAGGTTGTATCAATTTACTTTCTAAACATCAGCACTCGAGAACTTGCCACCTTCAGGGCCATCCTTCCATGAAGATCAGTAACCAATAGCCTCCTAGCCCGACTTTCTGCGTTCACTTCTCAGATGGCGCTAGAATAGTCTTTTAAAATACAAGTATGATTATGGTAATCTCCTGCTTAAAACTCTTAAGTGGCTGTCAATTTAGAAAGTCATGGCTTTGAAAGCCCCCAACTGCCCAACTTTCTCACTTCCCCACCACACACTGAACTGCAACCTTAATCTTATTATTTCTCAGGTCTTCTCCCACAGACTTTTTTGTACCTGCCAAGATTATTCTCACTATCCTCACCTTTACGTGCCTCACATACTTTTTTTTTTTTTTTTTTTTTTTTTTTTGCCTATTTAGCGCCTACTTATTTGTTAGACGTCAAGAATCGTTTTCTTAGGGGAACCACTTCTTGATCACCCTTACTGACTGGAGCAGGTCTCCCTATTACATCTGGTAGCTTCAGGTAGCTCTCTTTGTAGCACCTATCAGTTCAATTTTACGATTAAAAAATTATTGTCTCCTAGATTGAAAAGTTCATGAAAGCACAACTTGTTTATTTTTGCCAGCATCTAGCAGATATAAGCCTGGGACACAGTTGATGTTCAGTACATGTTGAGGGAATTAATGAGTGTTGAGACAATCCTTGCTTGAAAAACTGCCTCTTAGTTTGTACTGCAAAAAAAGAGAAGCCCAAATCCCTATACTAATGAGATTTACAAGTAGGCTTATAATAAGAGTAGATTATTGGTAGTACTTAGTGGATGCTCTCTTTAAGAAGTTCCAGGAGTTATACACAATTTTAGGGGCTTAGGTAAACCAATCTGACTTCCCATATTTAAATTAGAATGAGAATCAACAGGATCCAGTCTTACATTCTAATATAAAAACAATTTAATTATGCTCATTAGATACGTTTGTCTGAATTGGATCTTAATTTTAAATGAGAATAATAAGGACCAGAAAGATCAAGATTACTGAATTTGCTGGAGGCAGAACAGTTGTAGGCTACAAATTACAGATTGTTCTTACTGCTGTGAAACTTGGTCTTCAGCAGCTTCTCTCAACACCTTGTTCTCATTCAATTTTGGAACCAGTCCTGGTCTAAGAATGGCAAAAACAAAAAGCAGAAGGCTTTTCTGAAGATTTGAATGTGGTGCAGGAATGGAGAAGCAGCTGTAAACATCAGTTGCTGGTGTAGGAAGCTCAGGGAGGTATCCCAATGGCACAGAGCCTCTGGTGTTAGGAAGGGGATCTTTCATTATTTGCATATTTAGGCCTAAGCAGAGATGATGGAAGCTTCCAGAAGATCTCAAATCCAGAGCACAGCATGCTGTTATGCAACTTTATTTTTTAACCAACAAAAAAATACTGACTGACATCCAGTGTTATAACTTATGCCTACTACCCTAATACTTTTCAGGACAGTGGTTCCCAACAGCTCTGCTTTGAGAAGTGGACCAAAATTATTTAAGAGCTAGGCTACAAAAAATGCTACAAATAATAGGAGATTGCACATAATCAATTTTTTAAAAATATGAATTAGAGAAGATTCAAGGTTATCTATAATCTCTTACTCACTCATGCAAGAACATTAAAAAAAAAAAAATGGAAGTACAAAGGGTAAGGAAGTACCAAGGGTGTATAACTATGGAAGATATACCTGGAAAGTTCTGCTTTGGTGTTAGTACATCTTAGAAAAGTGACTGGAACATAGCCAGGTAAGAATGAATCTGATTACAGTAAGAATGAGGAGGGATGGTCCTTTGGTTGCAAGAAAGAGAATCATTTGGTGATTTTGACGAATAGGAAATTTATACTAAAACTACATGAAGTAGAAAGGGAGGTAGAAATCTCATTTTTGTAGTCAGGTCATGTGGCTTGCAGGAAAATTGACAATTGGGCCTCATGGGAGACTGCAAAGACTGCAGCTTGATGGCTGATTGGAATCCAAGGTACTCTGTAGTAACAGGAAGTTGTGAATTTGAACTCTAGTAGTCCACCAGTAACTTGATTCGGTTAGTCTTGTCTTTTGCTCCTCCTGTTACCAGCTGGCTAGTTTAGTCCATCTGTCCTGGTTTACATTACGAAGGGGGAAAAATCAGAGTAGTTGTCTAATTACCAAGCCACATACATCATCGTAAGTCACAGCTCAGCTTATGGACTGATTGGTCGTTCCTTAGGTCGAGTGCCTCCCCTGGTCTTATCAGTACTGGCTGAGGGCTGATCATAGCCATCATGCTGCGGGGATCAGCTGCTTTCCTCATGGACTGTGGGCACCTTTAGAAGGAGATGCTGAACATGACAGATGCTATGAGTGTTATCTCCAAGGCAAAACGTGTTTGTGACTCGTTTGGCAGTATTTTCAGTTATTATAAAGAAAGTTGGGTGCTATTTCACTTAAAAAGGGCTATTGGAGTTTTTGGCGGGGAGGGGATGCACAGGTGCTTAACTTCTAACAACATCTAGCAAAACTAGTTGTTGCATGGAATGCCCTTTGGCAAATGTGACACTTGTAATGGTGTTTGTTATTATGATAAAATTACCTACCAGTCACATTGGAGTGACATACTGCTTTCATAAATAAATCTTGACTTGTATTTAGTCTGAAAACTTCAGAGACATATGGTCTCTACTGATATGAATTTCCCCTCTCTGATTTCTTTGCAATTAATCCTACAGATTGTTTTATTTCTGAAAAAGACGTTTAAACTTGTGGGTGCTGTTGAAAATGATACCAATCATCATACAGATTCATGCTATACAAAAATAGATCACTATACACCACAGCACAGAAGATAATGTTGATGCAGATTGAGAAAACGTTGTTTACTCAGGGCACAGACATAATAACTGTGTCAGCCTGAAACCCACTCTCTAACTCTTTGAATATTTTACACCAGTGTTTCTGGCTTACTTTTCAAGATTGTCCAAATATTGGGCATTTTGAATGACAGTGTCAACCTTTAGTAGGTGGTTCCAAAATAGAAGGTCTATCCATACCTTGAAGAGGGTGCTCTCTGTGATATTTGAATCTTGGTTTCTTATGGGTTAGTTTATTTCAGTTTGTTTAGCGACTTTGCTTCTCATCCCATTAGCTTTTATTCAGTGGATCTTGACTTATTTTTTTGACCTAATATCGTCTAACACATCCTTCATTTTCTACTGCCTTTTTGAAGAACATCTTATTTCACTACTACCTTTTGAGGTTACTCCATTTTATGTCTATCTTTTCCTTAAAGATGTACCTTTTTCTTTCTTGCCTCTATCATAATTTTTTTCTTAAAGGAACCACTTTCTTCCTGCAACTTAACCAGTCTTCTTTTACTTTCAGTGTAACACTGCTGATTTCTAACATTAGAAATGAGTGTGTTTTTCAAGCTACTCTACTTACTCTTGGATCTCCTAAGAATACCTGCTCCCCAGAGACTGAGACTTCAGACAAAGGTCTTTTAAAAAAATTTAAGGGGGAGGGTATAGCTCAAGTGATAGAGTGCATGCATAGCATGCTTAGCCTACACAGGGTTCTGGGTTCAATTCCCAGTACCTCCTCCAAAAGTAAATAAGCCTAACTATCCCCACCCCCCCTGCCAAAACAAAATAATTAAATAACACAATAATTAATAAATAAAATATTTTAAAAAATTTAATTACCTTCTTCACTTTTGGGTTTGCAATATTTTAATTGAATTGTTTCTCCATTTCCGTCCCCCAAAAGAACATATTCTCTTTATAATGAAGGCCCATATCCTTGTCTTGTAAATAACATGTATCAATTTTTTGATTTTTTTAAACTCTCAAGAGCCTACTTAAGATCACATGGCTGGTGAAACCTCTGGAACCTCTGGCCAAACCATAAAAGTCAAAAAGGTTACTCCCTCCAGACTCCGTCCAGACTTACTCCTTAAATACAGTTCAGAAATCGTACAGAGAGGAGTGGAAGGTGGGACAGCTGGTCTTGCTCTGGGTACCTAGACCTTGTCCTGAACTAGAACTAGTACTAGTACTACAGTACAGCAGTGCTTGGCAGCACATGTGTATCTTAGTACTTTAATATCCTGCCCATTGGCTGAAAAAGACTGTAAAAGAGCCAATGTTATTCCTTTTGACAATACTTAACAGAATACCCCAACCTAAAGTTTAGCGCAAGGAAAAGCTGAAGCAGCCACTCTCAGGCCCACAGCACCTGCTTACAAGGACAGGTTCCTGGCCTGCTCCAGTTAAATATTAACTGCAACTACTGTAAAAATCAGCTAGTCACAATATAAACAGCTACAAAACTGTTCAGAAAGTTTGCAAGTCAATCGTTAAACACAGCTGTGGTTAAAAATTGAACTATATTAAATGCAATATGGTATCCTGGATTGAATCCTGGCACAAAAAAAGAATATTAATGGAAAAAGTGATGGAATTAAAATATAGTCTATCATTTAGTTTATAGTATGGCACTGATGTTAATTTCTTACCTTTTGTAAATGTACCCTGGTCACGTAAGATGATAACATTAGAGGAAATGGTGAGGAGTGTATGGGACCCTGATACCATCTTTACCATTCTTCTGTAAATCTGAAGTAGTTTTGAAATAAGAAGCTTATAAATTTTTGTTCTGAGATAGTTGTATGTTTTTGCTACATGTATGATATATAAACTACATATAATTATATATTTATAAACTAATACTTATATAAATACATAAACTTACAATTAAATAAATTATATTTTTTAAAGATAATAAGTATCAAAACTTACCACTTCCTAATTATTTCACTATATTTAACTATTATCTATGCTTTTCAGGTCATTTATATCTATTTTATCAATATGGTAAATGACTACGTACTGCAGATCTCTTTCTCATTCAGAGTTCAGACATTGGTAGGTTAAAATTGGCTGTGGTTGGATTATTTACACCTAGAAACTGGCAGATCCTACAAATCAGGGCGTATTTTCTCTCCAGAGAACTGGTTGTTAGACATTACCAGTATACCACTGGGTATATACCATAAATCTGTGACAATACATATGGGGCTCTTAATTCTAGATGTAGATCTCATGGGTTCAGAGGGAAAAATGAGGTCGTTCTCACTTATTAGCCCTTAATAACTCACTTGATGACTTTTTGCTTCTGATTGCTACAACCTTGGGCTGGATGATTTTGAAAGTCCTAGTCCCTAAGCGAAGTAATGCTTTTACCAGGGAGCATGGTCAGGGTACAGATGAGTTGTTCTCGGACTGCCCCCCAGACACTTTGGACTCCACATACAGCTGCACCCACTGGCAGAACTGGGAGTTGCTTTTCTGGCCAGAATGATTGATTCTGATTTGTTCCCTGATAGGGGACAAGTGGGTTTCTGCTATGTAAAGGGAGATTTTGTCAGGAACCTAGGAGATTCACTGAGTCATTTTTTAGCACTTCCTTGCCTAATGTTCTGCTCACTGAAAAATTCTGACAACCCAATAAAGACAAGGAAAGAAGATTCAAGTGATCCCCCTAGGTAAAGAATCTATCTAGCGAGGTCCTAATAAAGGCTAAGGGTAACTTGAAGAGGTGCTTGAAGAGGGAAACTATACAGGATTGGCTACAGCATTTGCAGAGCCCAGTGAAAAATAAAAATGTGGGGCTCCTTTTTCAAATATGATCAAGAATTTCAGTAGAGCAACAGGAGAATATTAAGCAAGTGCAGGGCCCTTCTAAGTTCAGGGCTCTGTGTGACCACCCTGATTGTACACCCATGAAGCTGGCTTGCCCTCGTGATCAGAAGAAAGCATGGACTGTAGCAGTTGTGTTTATACCTCTTCTTTCTTATTTTCCCTTCCTCTAACTTTTCCTTCTATCACATATGAAGGGCACCATGGATGGCTAACTTTTCAGGCTTCCTGAGGGAATGTGACTGGATCAATATCACTCCATGATGATGAACAACCTTAAGGTACCTCATGTGTCCCATGTGTTGGGATTATACACTTTTCTCGTGGATGGAAGACTGGAGAGGGTGTTGAGGGGGGAAAGTTATGGCCTGTATCAATGGACTCCTGTGCTGTTGAGTTCCAGTAGCTTTCAGCCACTGGGACCCTTAACAGGAGGTGGGAAGGCTCAGAACAAAATGAGGATATGTATTCCCCTGGCTCTTCCCTGGGAAGAGTTTGCGCTGGGGTGTTGATGTTTAACTACCAAAGGTCACTGCTTATCTGATGGCAGTGCTTTCTGCACACCTCTTCCTTTGTGTTTCAGTAAACACTGATTCTCCCCGCCCTTCCTGAACTGGGAGTGGCTGCAGATTTCCAGTTACCACTGGCTTTATGTTCCTGACTCTTTACACCTCCTTATCCCTTTTTAACCCCTTGTAAATAAAGCCCCTTTAAATTACACTAATTAGAGTTTGCCATCCATTCCCTGGTTGGATCTTGTATGATATCTTCGTGCTCTCAGCTGTAAAATGGGGACAAGAATGACACATGATTCTGGAACTTCTTGGGAGAATAAAATGAAAGCAGAAGAATGGAAAGCACTTTGCAAACTTTAAAGGGCTATAAAAGTTAATTATGTTCGGGGAAATGAATGTTCTGGCTAATTACCCTCTGGGGTTTACCCTAGGTTTGTTAGGAACTATCCTAGAAAACTCCCCCAGAATTAGTCTCCACTTCTGTTGTATCTCTGCTGAGAATATCACAATGGTTTTTCATTGCCTAGAGCAAAGGTTGTCTTTATCCTGGTGATGCAGGAAAATGAATGTGGGGCACAAGAAGGGCCCTGTCCCTGGTCTCGGTTGAGCCCCTGGGACGTGCCCCGCCTAGTGTGGGTCTTTGGTTTCCAGCAGGAAAGAATTCAAGAGCGAGCCACAGTTGAGTAAAGGTAGATTTATTTAGAGAGATACATACTGCATAGAGTGAAAGGCAAGAGAAAGGTGAGGAAAAAGGTGTGGAAATTGGGTGCTCAGTTTAAAGTAAAAGTAGGTACACAGCTCCATAGACAGTGCAGGCCATCTCCGAAGGGGAGGAAGTGAAAAGAGGGCCACTAGGCGTGGTGGTGTCAGTTTTTATGGTCTCAGTAGCTTCACACGACTACAGGTGGGATCATTCCAGCAGCACTGGGGAAAGGGCTGAGATTACCAGGAATTGGGCCACCGCCCATTCTTTGGCCTTTAGTAGTTAGCCTTGGGACTGCCATGGGCCTGTGGGCATGTTATTTACCATGTTAATATATTACAATGAGCGTATAATGAAGCTCAAGGTTTACTAGAAGTTAAATCTCCCATCATCTTGAGCCTCAAGGCCTATTGGGGATTAAATCTTTCACCATTTTGATGTTAATTGCTGTAGCATTCCTTGAATGGAATGGTTGTGTCCTGCCCCCTTCCTGTCTCACTAGCACTAAAGGAGCCTCACAGCTTAGATCCTCATCACTTTCCAGTTTATGTTTCTTCTCTGCCCTCATAAATTCCAGTGAAACAGATGTATCCCAGGAGAGGTGACACACTGTTTTTCTGCGTCCTGGCCCTTGCTCACTTGGCCATGTGCTTACTCCTTCAGATCCATCTAAATCTTGCAAATCTTGCCATCTCTCAATGCCTAGCACAAGACCTTAGCAGTCATAGTTACCACTTGTATCTGGGGCACATATTAAGTATATATTTCTCTTGGAATTAATCAAATTGGGGAACTTAATGGGACTTATGACAATTTAGGGCCACATTTGCAGCATTTCTTACCCTAACCTTTTTCTGTGCAGGCACATAGCACTCAGCCTACTTCCCTTTTTTTCTTTAGATGCCAGAAGCCACTTGCTTTCCAGAAATTTTTCTTCCTCCCAGAAAACTGTGACTGTGAGATGGGATTCTTCCCAACTGCTTTCTTCTAATATGCCCCTGAAATGAAGTCTAGTATTTCTTAATTTAATCATTTGCATTTGCCTTTGTAGAGAGTAGATGGGGGCGGTGGGGGTGGGGAATGACAGAGTAGCAAATAGGGACACTTGATCAATTTTGTAATGTTCTAATATTCTCCATTCTTCATCTGTATTTTCTGGATCCTTTTCTGCTCTGTGATTTGCTTCCTTTATCTCAGCATGGAGCTCCAGAAGCACCACTTCTCCAGCTCCTCACCATTCAGAGGCCCTCTGTCTGTGGGATGGTTATTTACATCTTAGGGGGCACCAGCCTAGGTGGCTCTCATTTAGGCATGTGTTCCAGATGGAAATCTCATCTTAATAACGACCACTACTTTTGAGCAACTTATTTAATCCAAATAATCATTTTACATGGTACCTCATCATTGAGGAAACAAATTTAGGGAAATTAAGTGGTTTGGTCACAGTTGTGCAGTTAGTAAAAGCAGGGCTAGGAGTGGACCACACATCTGTTTGTCTGCAAAATTTGTGTTTCTTCCGCTCTTCCAAACTGCGTTACCCCAACACTAGGTTACTTCCTGACAATCACAGACCATCGCATGAAAGCCTATGAAGGCACTTCTGTTGTTATGTTGATCTTCACGTTTGTATCTATATCATTTTTAATTTTTAATATTTAAGAATATTATCTCCTTATTATTTATAAAGCTAACTGAAGACAGCAACATTGTACTGTATGTCACTTTATTAGCCATTGCACCTCTACTAAAGGTTAATGCACAACATGTGTTGACCATATATTTGTTGGTTAATTCTTCCCAGAAAGGTTTTCAAGAATAAATGGTTTCTTTTACCTGTTTTCTTTTTTATGTATATTGTAACTGAGATCATAATTGTAATTTTTCTTTGCTGAGTAATAGTCTTACAAATGAAGAGTGATCTCAGTACATGAAAAACAACAAAACAAAACCGAAAGATGTTTAAAATTATGTCTATAAGGGGCCACGTAGAAGTGTAGTGGTTAAAAAAAAAAAGGCCTTGCTCTGGACTGACAAGCAGAATTTAGAGATGACAGCTAATGTATAAAGAGTTTAGACAGTGATGAGCCATGAAAAGGATATGATCTATCAGATTTGTCTTAGGGATGTCACCCTGGCTGCACCAGAAAGAATGGATGGTTGTGGTGTGAAGCTGGAGGCAGAGAGATCTGGTCCGCCTTATTTGGGATCGAGCATTACTTCCCCAGCCCCACCCCACCTCCCACATTACTGTGCTAGTCAGGATGTCTAATCCTGTTAATCAGTGGGAAATTGTGTTTCCTCTCTGCAGTGGATGCAGTGAAGATAATGTTTAGAACCTAGAGAATCACTAGAGTGCCTCATGACGCTCCTATGAAAAATAGTCCTATTCAGCGTAAAACTGTAGCAGTCTAATAAACAAGACCAGCGAAGACTCATATCCCATAGGAATAAATATTTGTATCTTCCTGCCAGCTGAAGAAACCAGCTGAGATACTATCAGAGGTAAAGGGAACTTGAAATGAGTAGGGGAAGAAGGCAGCTATGATTACCAGCTTGAGGCTAGTGAACAGCTGTGGAAGTAGGAATTGTAGCATTTATGCTAAATAGTATTTAATTGTTTCTCTTCCTCCTTCTTTCCACTCCTTTCCATTATATGAGGCATACTGATGCTAGCTAAAATTTAGTGATCAGGTAGTAACATGAATCAGTGGATTTCAACAATACCGTGGTCAATATGTGTTGACGGTACAAGTTTTTGCATGAATTAAGGACAAGAGTGAATGCTGGGTATTAGAATGGATGGACTATGTTGTAGAGTTTCTGATTTTTTTTCCTGCAGACACACTCCCTCCTTACTCTTCCCCTGGATCTGACTTGAAGGCTGACTATTATAGACTGAATGTTAGTGTGTCTGTAAAATTCATCTTGAAATCTTAACTCCCAACGTGATGGTATTAGGAGGTGAGACCTTTGGAAGGTGATTAGGTCTTGAGGGTGGAGGCCTCATGAGTGGGATTAGTGTCCCTCCAGAGGAGACCCAGAGATCTCTCTCACCCCTTCTACCATTTGAAGATGCAGGATGAAGACAGCTATGAACTAGGAAGCAGGCTCTCACCAGGAACTGAATCTGCTGATGCCTTGATCTTGGGTTTCCCAACTTCCAGAACTGTGAGAAATAACATTTCTGCTGTTTATAAGCCACCCAATCTATGTTATTCTGATACAGCAGCCTGAATGGACTAAGACACTGGCCTTCATTAAATGATCTTGACTTCTCAGTGCCCATTGGATTCAGCCAATGAGAAGTACCAGCAGGAGATCAGAAGGAGTGAGGAGAGTGAGATGGCTTTATTTATTCCCCCAGCTCCTTCCTTGTAGGGTCTTCATGGACTCGCTACATCCCCTGACCAAATGTCACAGACCTGTCAGGCTGTCTTCCCTGAACAGCTGTCTGAATCCAGGGGTTAGAGGAATGCTTCCTCCCATAACCGCTCCAGGAGTAAAGGTGATATTATTACTAGTATGAAGTAATGCACTTTCTCCTGTGGTTTTCAGTATATTATGCCTGTACCTTTGGAAATAGTCCTGTGATTAAGGTTTCTTCAAATTACTCAGTTTATGGGTGCTAGCTGTTCCTGCCAGGATCTTGCTAATCCATGAAGCTTGGAGTTGAACTGATTGATTGCCAAGGTTTAAAAAATGGTTCCTGCAGTGTCCTTTTGTGTGTTGGGGGAGGTTTCAAGGCTTGGTGCCCAGGTCTTAGAGACTGATCTAGAGACAGCATGGGCATTCGTTCTTTACTTCTTTTAACTCTTAGTTCTCTGCTTAATTTTTGCCAGAGAAAAACCAATGAATTCGTTTGGAGACAAGAGCCCTACACAGGTTTCACACACACACACACAAAATCATACCCCCTTTGCCTACTAGAAATATGTGTGAATAGCTTTTTGGAGGTTCTGAACCTCATCTCCAAAGAGGATTCCTTCCTCCAAAGTAAGTTGTAAGCTTGTAAGATCGTACATTTGTCTCTGGCTGTCCCTCCAGTCTCATTTCTTTGTGGAGTAGCTCTGCCATTCCCTGTAGGTACTCAGGGACCTCACACTCTTTTCCACCCACCTCTCTCTATGAAAACCAGCTTCTG
The DNA here is from genome assembly GCF_009834535.1 of Camelus ferus. Lineage (NCBI taxonomy): Eukaryota > Metazoa > Chordata > Mammalia > Artiodactyla > Camelidae > Camelus > Camelus ferus. Next base: position 23,359,103 of record NC_045698.1, on the reverse strand, counting down.
GGAAAGACTCTGAATTCATTTTCACTAAATAAATGATTGCTTGACTTTGATTTATTACCTCATGCAGATAGCAAAAGCAGAGTTTTCTCAACCTCAGCACTATTGATATTTGCTTCCCCCTCCCAAATTTTTTGTTGCAGGGGGCTACTTTATGCATTGTAGGCTGCTTAGCTGACTCCCTGGCTTCAACTCACTGGAGGTCAGTAACACCCTTCTCCTAGCTGTGATAACCAAAAATATCTCCAGATATTGCCAAGTGTCATGTGGGAGCAAAATCACTCACAGTTTAGAACAATGAAAAGGATGAATTTCTACCTGTGCAATCTTTGGGCATCATCAAACCAGAAGGGTAAATATGTATTAGGGCAATATGTGGGAGGTCCTTCTTAGAATATGGGCCTTGAGTAAATAACATTCCTTTTTGATTTTGTAAGGGGTCAGGATGACCCACCACTTTGTACTTACAGATCTGGATTGTGCAAACTATCTACATCATTTAATGTACAGCCCACTGTCTCAAAAACCTATATAACTGTGCTTTGACCTCTAATGGGCAGAGCTGGCTTCTGAGCTTTCTGAGAGGCTGTTCCTGGGCTATAATCTTCAATTTGGCTCAAAGAAAATTCTCCATTTCTTAGATCAACTGATTAATTTTTGTTGACGTGATCTTGGATAAAGACATAAAATTCTTCTTGGTCTTTTATGGTATTATTTCTTGCCTTTTTTGGCTTTTGTAGGGAACATAAGAATGAAGAACATAAACATACTGGATTTGGAATCGACAGACTTTGGGTAACCTCTAGTTGTGGGACCTTAATTAAGCAAGGCTATGTCCCCGATTGGTTCTGTTGTTGAGAGTGTAAAAAGAGGAAGTTGATCTAGATGACTGTCTAGATTTCTCTATCTTTAAAAATTCTAAATATTTGCATGTATGAAATTTGCATGTAGTAATCCATGGCGATTTCATTGGAATTGTTGGATGATCAGGATGTACATAAACTGAGAAGCCACTAGATGTCATGTACTTCTCAGAGTTTGCTTGTCAAACCCTATTTTAAATGCCAGGATATTTGGGAAGCTGAATGGAACCTTAAAAACCATATTGTTTAATCATGTCAGTTAATTAAAAACAAAAATAGACGATTTGGACTAGGTAGATCAAATGATTTAGATAAGTTCACATAGCTAGTTAGCATTAAAACCAGATTTCTTGCCTTCTATTCCAATAGACTTTCCCTTCTTTAAAGTAAATAATATTTGGAAATGATGGTTTTGCATCAGTTATCAACTTTGATAATTTTTTTCTTTTTCTTCTTGAACTCAAAGTAACTTGGGGGTGGTCTGGAGTAGATTATTCAAATTTTTGTGATTTAATATAATACCAATAACATTGGAAGAAAAGTAGTATTACTTGTCGATTCCTAGTCTACTTTGAGACTTGATGCAGATAAGTCACAGGAGGGTATGAGAAACTGGGCAGATGTGATGAAAATGGAAATCAAAGTTCACCAACACCTCACTGATCTGAAGGTTAGACTTTGGCGACCTCAGAGGTTTCCTTTCTTAACATGGCCCTGGATGGAAAGTTGAAAAGGCTTTCTTTGAAAAGTGAAATAGCTTTTTTAAGGTCTCTGTGCCAAACCCATTAACATTTCTGTGTTGTCCCTTGAACCTTATCTAACATGCAGTGTTTAATAAACATGGTTGTCTAATTCTTGGTTTAGATGACTCCAAAGTATTTGAAACAGAAATGGGACTGTAAGAGGAAGGCCCACTAAAATAAGAAGTAATGCAGATAACCTGATATGACTAAGGGGGAAAATTGCTAAACTCAAAGAAACAAAACTGTATTACTTCATTATAAAAGAACAGATGCTTACAACGACATCCTTGTGGCTTCAATAAAAGGTTAAATTACACTGACTATCCTTTGCGACATATAAACTTTTCAAGAAGGATTTCTTACAAAATGGTTAAAAAGAAGCTTTGGTGTCCAAAAAGAATAAGTTTTGCTTATATGAGAAAGTCTTTTATGTAATGCTTATAAATGCGAAGTTATAATAAATCCTTTTTTCAGGCTGGAGCTGGGAATGGATCTTGTATAGAAATAGTGAGTCTGTTAATACGGCTTCATTTCCTGAGTGAATTGGGAATGATACTGCTACAGCATGAGGGTCCTTTGGGATGTTTGAGAGAGTGTGAGCGGTAGAAAGCACTATACACTTGTAAGTCGTTAAGATGATGACAGGAAAAGTGAACGCATACACCCCCCCAAGAAAAGCGCTCTCTGAGGAGGTGAGCTGAGGAAGCAGAAGAGCTCAGGATTAAAAAGACAGAAGGATAGAAAGGAGGGCTGGCCATGGGTTAACTTCTCTGTGATAGTGAAGTAGCAGGGCTGATCTGCTTTCCAGAAGACAAGAAATGAACAGAGAGATTCTGCCAGGGATCAGAAAATGAGACACTGTGAACCAGTGCTGGGGTGTGACCCATCTGTGTTCATGAATGCATGTAACACTATGGCTCCGTAAATGGGCTGGAGCTCTGTCCATCTAAGGGACCAGCTCTTGTATTCTATCCAGTTATTTTTTTTCCCTGCTCAGTTCCAACGGGAAGGAACAGTAGGCCCTGTATAGTGTCTTCCTTAAGCTGTTTTCAGTTTTATTTTATATCTGCCCTGGGTTGGACAACTGGGGATGTTCTGCTGTTGCCCCCACTTTATGTGATCAGGCTTCAGTCTTTTTCTCCCTCTTTTTAAATCCTCTTGGTGAATTTATACGTACAAAATGGAAGTTGCTTATTGTAGGAAGATTCCATTTGGTTTCAATGAAGAAGTAAGACAAGTTGGCCATCACCTGTGTTCACATCTCAACCGTGTGCTGATTGAATTTCTGTATTCTCTCAAGTCGCCTCATGTTGTGCAAAATTCTTATGATGTCAGAATCCAGCAAAAAAAAACCCCCAGCAAATATGCATTATTTCAATGTGGAAATTTCATATTCTCTTCTATGTTACTGGAGAAAAATTATTTCCCACATATTTTGATTGCATTACAGTGGCGCCAGTCATCTTGTTGTATTAGGGTGGTGTCAGCATTCCTGCTATCAACTTTGTCAGGCTCTTGTAACTTGGCTGTAAAATTCTGCCTCAGGGCTGAGGCTTGCTCTCAATCCCAGACCCATTTAGGAGAGAAGAAAGTAAATGTATCTTAAATTGAATAAAATGTTAAAGAGTCAAAATAATTAACAGCAGGAACTTTCAGTGGTTCAAATCTAGTTGCTATTTTTCATCAACTCCAAACTGTAAAGCATAAATTTTGAATTCCTTAAGTTCTTCTTTCTGTATGACTTTTAGTATAGTTTGGAAGTTCATCTTTAGATCAGAGAAGGACATTGCATCTCTGCAGATAAACCAACTCAACATCTGGGCGAGAAAATAATTCTATTTGTGAAAAGTTTCATGTTTTTACAAAGTGCTTTTGAAAGGGTAACATAGTAGGAGGGCAGACAATGCAATGGCCTGGGAGAAGCCATTTGTGTGTGTTCTGATGCTGTTTCTTCAACCTCAGTGATAAACCCACAGACATCCTGCTTCGCTCACTTTTTCTCTCTTGGGTTACTTAAATGTGTTTTCCCTTTTTAAAGTTTTAGTTCAGATTCTACTTTTTATGTTAATAGCGAGGGTGTTCTGAGGACAGACGTGAACAGACCAAAGCTACACATCAAATTCATTTTGTAAAAGTGTTTCTTTACAGCTTGTCAGTAAGTGAGCCAGGGTGTTGTGAAAGTGAAACTTTTTCAGTTGAATTGTCTTTCTGGGAAACCCTCTTTTTCTGCTAAACTGTCTTTCCGGGAAACAAATTTGTAACTGCCAATTTGTTTGCATGCCTCAGTTTTCAACCTACCCACAAAACGATAGCTTGGGTGACCCTGAAGCTGTTGTTGAACTTACTTTCAGAGATCAAGGCTCCAGCTGGGGACACTCCCCCTCATTGACTTCAAAGCAAACTGAGCCCAGAGACAGATAGGCAGTAGGGGGATAGCTCAGCCAAATTCTTATCGAGATTATTCTGGGGTAGGCTTCTTGGGATGGACTATAAGCGATGTACAACTTTTAATCATCTTCAAAGCCCTAAATGATAATGTTTGGTTTTAGTTAAGTTCAATTTGAATAGAAAGCCAATCAGTTGAAAAAACAGCAAATGTGTTATGGGACCCCAAGCTAAATATGCTTCCCGAAAAAAATGACCTCATTCAAGGTTCCATAAGCACAGGAAGGAATATGGGATGGGAATGGGGATAAGAGAAGCCCTGTCACTACCTTGCTGAGTGATTTTCTCTTAGTTTCTGTATTTCTCTGAAAGTCAGTTCCACTTTATAAGAAAAAGTAAATGTGAAAGAGAAACAGAAAACTGAGCTATTGTAATAGTTATTTTTAGTTGTTTATGCAGGAATTGGGTGACTTTCTGGAAAGGGCCAACTAGCAAATATTTTCAGTTTCACAGACCACATGGTGTCTGTTGCAACTACTCAATTCTGTTGTAACTAGAGAGCAACATGTTAATGATAGGTGTAGATGTGTTCCAGGAAAGCTTTACTTACAAAATCTAGTGGCCTGCAGTCCACAATTTGCTGACTCCTGGTTTAATGCATGCTTGCATACTTAATATACGCCAGGCATTGTGTTAACTGCTTTATAAACATTAACATACCCAGTGAGGAAGGTACTATTATTGTCATCAGCTTATGAATGAGGAAGGCAAAGCTCAGAGAGGTTAATCCACTTGCACAAGAACACATGTATCTAGTACATGGCAGAGTGGAGGGTTGGCATCAAATCCACTTGCCTCAGCTTCTCTGATTCTTTAGACAGACTTACCTTCCTTCCAAAGAGAGCTTCCGTAAAGGAATTACTAAGTCCCAGTCCTGTAGACCAGGAAATGTGACCCAAATCTTCATAACTCCAATTGGTGAGTTATGAATATTTGGCCACAGAACATGTTTTCCAGATGATTCTTATAATTTAGCTTGGTAATAGGGGTCAAAATAACTTATTGTCTTTTTTTTCAGATATTTGACTATACTTGTTTCATTTATATTATACATTCTTCTTGTCTCCAAGTGTATTTGATAATTTTTCCACTTGCTTTTCTCCCTTGAAAGCAAAAGAAGTGTTAAGATGTACTGTTTCCTTAGACCTGAGTTCCTCATTTTAAGTGGGAAAAACCCAAACATACTTTTTTGTTTTCCCCTACTAAAAGAAAAAAGAGAAGACAAGAAAAGAAATGGAAACAATGAGAAAGCCTTGTCAGGTATCATAGAGATGGTGACTGTACTTCAACATGAATGCCATTGTCACCCTCTTGTATGATCTGACAATCACTGAAGGGCTTGCGTTTTTAGGTGTATGGTGTTTGTGATGTGGAAAAGTGTATGCATTTTTATAATGAACTTGTTGGATTGTTTCTCAGGCAGAACAGCTCATTTGGGAAGACTTGGAAATAAACTGAGAATCCAGCTTGGTTTATCTCCATCAGGGAGGAGAGTCTCCCCAGTACCTCATGTCTTCCAACTGGCTCTGCCTGACTCCCAGAGCAGGCTGGGATTGAATAAGAAAACAGTAGAGTGTTGACTGCACAGTTCCCACACTTTCAGTGTAGTAGAAAGAACCAACTGTCAAGACTTCCTATACATTGGCTGTGATCTGTGATGCCCTTCACAACCCTTCTTTTAGATTTCCCAGGAGATCTTATCAGAGGGCCCCTGAAAGGCAACATAGGCTCAAAGGAAGGTCTGTAATACATCAAAAATGTATTATGTATGCAAAATGAACCTGACCTAGGAAGGTGAACTTCCTCACTTCAAAAGTTACCTCTTAACCAATCAGGTCTGGCGGGTACAAACAGACCCCAAGATCTGGGCTTCCAGGACAGTGTATACAAACATATCCATGTATGTATGTTTCCAAGGCTAGGACACCTAGAGCATCCTTTCTCTATTTTTATTTTTGTTTTCTTAAGCTCTTGGATTGAGATTTATTAATTAATTACTATAATGTTTTAATTTATTTTTATTCACACATTAATATAAAAAGATACTCTCATTACAAAAATTCATCTAGTACAGATATAACTAAAGTTCCTCCTGATCACTGTTCCCAATCCTGGCCCTTCTCAGAATGTGGTGTATATCTTTCCAGACCCTTTATGGAGTTTCATTTTCCCTTTTCTCCCCCAATTACTGTCTTCCTCAGGAAAAGGAAGTGTTCATTTTATTTAAGTTATAACAGTGGAATTTTTAGAGTAAAAAACCTTATTTAAATTACTCATTTCAGCTCATTCCTGGTCTATTCTGACCCAGCATGGTTTTATACCATCAAAAATATGCTTTAAATATTGTGAAATTGTGTTCTTGTACCCCTTGTCTTCCTATTTTGCAACTCCTTTATTTTGTAGTATTCCTTTTTTTTTTTTTTTTTTTGGAATATTTTGGAGTAATCGCTTCCTGAGAATGGCTGCACTAAAGGTAGATTTTATGAATCCTTATATATTAGAAAATGTCTTTATTCTCATTTCCCATTTGATTGATTATCTGGCTGCACATAAAATACAGTGTGCATTAATACCAGAATATGTTTGACCACAGGAACCTTTTCCATGGGCATCCCATTGTCTCACAGGGCTCTGTGGAAATATAGTTTGGGGAAAATTATCCCCTTGGGAGAAAGCTGTATTCAGGTAAAATGTTGCTTGCAAATATTGTGCGACTTAATGAGGCTGTTAAGGTACCTGACTGGTAGCTAAGTGAAGGTGTATTTTTTTTCTCTTCATTCTTTCTTTATGATGGAACCATTCTGGCTTCTGAAGCTTGGTGAGCTTGCCCTGGTGTTTGTATTGGAGTCATGAATGTTTTGTGGACAGTAAACCTCCTTGGCAATTCTCTGAATGTCTTCTTGGATGAACTCTGTTGCAGGTTACGTTTTTAATTTACTTTCTGGAAGTAGCGATTCAGGTGCATAGCTGCCACTAACATCATCATTAAGCAGTAATTAGTGACCCATTTGGAGATAACACTATACATCAGTGCCATCGCCTCTCTTTCCAGAGTCTCTCACCTCCTGGAATCTCAATATTCTGGAGTCCCCATGCTGATTCCTCATTACTATGCCCCACCCAAGCCTGGCTTTTCCAGGCTTGCTACATATCTCTATTTCTTATTCATTTCTCTACCCCTGGAGCAGACACATTGCTTGCATTGGCATAAAGTCTCATTGCATTGTTTTTAGGAAAATTAATCTTCTGTTTTTTTTAATTACAATTAGGTGAAGGGGGAAAAAATTTCTCATTGATTTTTTTCTGACTAACAAAGGAATACCAATTGTATCAAACACTAGGTTGAATTAAAGTTCTCCAACAGAGTAAAACATTTATATATATAAAATATTAGGGTACATGGTTACATCAGAGATAACATTAATACTTAAAATTTTTTTTTATTGAAGTGTAGTTGATTTACAATGTTTCAGGTGTACAGGAAAGCGACTCAGTTATATGTATACATACATATATATTTTTTCTTTTCAGATTCTTTTTCATTATATGGGTAACATTAAAGTTTTGAAGACCAGATGTTTTACGGGGAACTCCTTACAAATGAACTAGAACTACCATGTTTATGGTGATAGGATACAGAACAAGTCACACATGTAAACCATTTCATCTCTTTATAGATACACCAAGACGAAGATGTGATATTTAATTCTTGAATTGTCTGGAGAGTTCAATTAATTATCTACTTACTGATGTGGAATTGATCTTCCAAGAAATTACAGAGCTTATTTTTATGATTGTTCCCAGAGAGAGGTAATTACCCACCTCTTTTTCATTTCTGGTAAAATCTACTTTGCTGGAAAGAGTGAAAAACAGTAAGATTAAACATTTAATTACAAATCAGCAGCAGAGAAATTTGTCAATTCTTCTATCTATGATGTTGTTTAGAAACATCTGATTTAACCTGTTGTTTTCATAAATTGATCTTGAAATACACTTTAAGATTTACAGCATGATCAGAATTTCCCTTAAAGAATCATGCTATCCAAAGCAAATTAAATTATTAACAGGGCAATATCACCTCCTCCCTTACCAAAAAAAATTCTTTTTCTGTTTATAACAGTAATTCACCCTAGAACTTTTGGAAGATAGATATTATATGAAATTATGTAAAAATACTCATAATCCTACTGCCCATAAATAACAACTGTTACCATTTTGGTATATTTCCTTCCAACCCTTATCCATGCATGTATACACCAGTGTGGGTCTACCAATGGGGTCACAGTAAGAATATGAGCCACAATTTAACTAGATTATGTCCTCATCTGCATGGTACCATCCTCCAACTGCAGGCCTTCCAGCTCCACTTCACCCCAGTCATCTCTGGAAGACTCTGGGGCATCTCCAATGGGCTCAGATAGTTTCTCATGGGCCGTTCTAGTTCTTTGCTTTCCTCTGCCCTTGCTTCTTGTGGTATCCTCAGAATCTGGAAGAATGGCTGGTACAGAGGCCGCTTAATAAACGCTTATTGAAGTGCTCATTAAATACAAAGTCTCCATGAGGGTCATGCCCCAACAGTGTCCCAACTGTTGGTACCCTTCCTGAGCACGCTGTCAACCCACTAAGAGTGCAGTCTCCTTGTGCCCCCAAAGTTCTCAGAGCACCGGATGGATGCTTCACACAAAGGTGTAGAGAAGGCCCCACTTCCTAACTCTGTGCCACACTTTGTCACCCAGAACATCAAGGCCTTACTGAGTAGGTCCCCATACCTCATGGAGTCCCTTTAAAAACATTTCCTACAGCTTCTGCCTGTGGTCACCTCTTCACTGGGCTCAGACACAACGTTGGGAATAATACCTGAAACAGACACAACGATTTCTGCTCTGGATTTGTGTCGTTATTTCTCCTTTTTAAATTTTTTCACACAAGTGAAATTTGGTTATAAGAATGAAAAGAAATTACACAGTTGGTATTCAGCCAATATGTTTAGAAGGCTTGAACAGTGAGCAAAATCACCTCAATGCCTTAGTGGCCTGTTTTGCCTGAGAAATGTCTGAGAAAGTGGGAGAAAGTTGATACCTTATTTACCTTGGTTACCGCTTTGCAGTAGTGATAGTTAAGTGCTATGTTGGAGCTGTACTTGCCTCTCTGTGTGTGTTTTTTTTTTTTTTTTTAACCTGAGCTGGATCAGCTACCTCCTCTTCATTTTTCCTTCTAAAATCAATGCCACTCCTTTATCCCAGAATATCTACCCCTTACCGATCTCTCTCACTTTCTTGCCACATATATGTATGCACACACACCTTAGGAGGGCCACCTTCATCCTTAATGGGCTAAAAAGGTGAGGTATGGATGGCTTCTTTCTGTTTTCTCCCAGTAATCTTCCTGAGAAGCTGACAATATTAGTGTGTTGACTTTCTTCTGCTCTTCCCTGAAGAAGTCTTGTCAGTGGATCTTTTTCAGGTTTTGATGAAATTTTTATGTTTTAGGTTTATCTATCTATCTATCTATCTATCTATCTATCTATCTATCTATCTATCTATCTATCCATCTTTCTATCTATCTATTTATGGTATTGAATTAATTCAACATTTTTAGACTGTATAAACAGATTCACTTTTCCTGTGGCTTACATAATCCATTCACAGATGCCAGACTCAACCCTTTGATACAGAGGGAACATTTAGCTTGTGGAAGAGAAAAGGAATCAGGTCTCCATTGGTATTCAAGATCAGATAATAAAGGGAAAGAAACGATGAAAGTTTCAGTTTCAGAAGTACAATGATTGTTTCTGTTGCTAGCATACTGGTGTGTGAGAATTTTTCGAGTTCATAATTTGAATCATAAAGATGATGACTTTTAGGCCTGGGCAGCTCCAAGGGTGCTTGAAAACCTGGGGGTGCCTTCCACCTCTAGCAAAGCCCAAGAGCCCTCTCTGGGCCAGTAGGGTGTTTGCAGTTGAAGACTTAAGAACAAAAGAGGGGATGGTCCCCAGAAAAGAAAGTAATCTGGGATTCTTCAGAATGATTTTGAAAACGATCCCAAATCTGATTTTTATTTCTTCCTTGCATGAACTCAATCCTGGCTCATATCAGATGCTTTCTTGCCATTCTGTCTCACCTCATGTCATTCCCAGCTGGGCATCGAAGCCATGGGAAAGATACCATGGCCCTTCCCTGAAGCCACTGGTAATCTGCAAGGCCTGGCCTGAGTCCTTCCTCTTCTTTGCTGCCTTCTCTAACCATTCCAGCCATTATTGAGTTTCCTTTCACTCTGCTCACCTTCAGCATTCGGAATCTGTCTTGCATGCTTTGGCAGTTAGCTAACATTTGGTACTGCCCACATTATTGAGTGGGAATCAAGAGACTTATGTTTTAGCCCACGTTCACTTACTAGGTAGATGTCCTTAGGTCACATTGCCTTTCTGACTTTTCTGGGTCTTTTTTTTTTTTTCCTTCTCATATAAAAAACAGAGGAGTAGGTAGATCATCTCTTAAGATGTCTTTTAATTCTATTACTCCTGCTGCCCACAGAGATTTTAATTGCACGTTAGAACTGTATCAGACACTTCTGTCTTTCTCATGCCTAGCTGAGTGCTGTGTGCAAAGAACTCAGTAAATGAATACTTTGTGGCTGATTCAAACCCCCAGAAAGTACAAATATTTAACTTTTTATTCTATTCATCTATGAATAGAGGAATTAATATCAAATATTTACTATTGTGTTTTGGACTCAGTCTACAATTAGCCCAAGGTTTTCACGTACTCTACATCCAGTAGGATTGTAAAATGAGAATTGTGATGAAAAAAAAAATGACTCTGAAACCCTGTACAATTTTAAGTATCTCTTCCTGCATGACAAAGCCTCTCTAGAAGCAGTTTTAGTTCCCAGGAGATATATGTAGCAATGACAAGACATTTTTGATTGTCAAAGTTAGGGGAATGTTACTGGCATTTAGTGGTTAGGGGCAAGAGGTGCCATTAAACATTCTACAATGTACAGGACAGCCTTTTGCAACAAAGAATTTTTTGGTTCAAAGTATCAGTAGTGCTGAGGTTGAGAAACCCTTCTATGTGGTAAGCCTAATGAAGGTAGAGATTTTGTCTTACTCGTATTTGTTCCCTAGAGACCAATACTTGTTTCTCACATCCTCCAAAAACTAACCTAATTCTGTCAATCTGGTTTTAATATTAGGTACATTTGATGGAACTAAAATTGTTTCAAAATTGATCATCTATGTGGATCTCTTATTTTGTATTTTTTAGATGATATGAATATAAAATTAACTAGGACAATCACTAGTCTAACAAATAAGGTTTGGCATCAGAGCCTTTAACACCATAGGTCTCTGTATATTGAACTACATAAAGTTATTCATGAATAATAATATAATCCCTTTATAGGGAATTTCCTGAAAGTGATGTTTCCCCCTGAAGTCAAATTCAATTACGGCAAATTAACTGCCTGAATATGAAGCATATTTCTATACCTGAAGATGAAAAAGTAATTACAGTTTTTTTGGTAATTGAATTAGTGAGTGAAGAGAGGAGAAACATACGCCCATTTGGTGCTTATTGTGCTTATTCCTTTAGTGTTAATATTTTCATTTTCTCAACTTTAGCTTTGAGTATAGTGCTGTTTTTTCTTTTAATGATTTGAGAATTTACATATTCCATTGTCATTGGCCAGTGATGGTGTGGATATTTAGAAGATGCCATTCCTAGACTAATTGATCTATTCAATCAAACGTGTAGATTGATCTCCTGTGCCAGGTCTCCTGTGGTAAGGGGTGAAGAACGACGAACCTGCTCTTTTGCAGCGTACAGGTCATGAGAACAGCTAAGACCTATCTGTATACACCTTTAGTATAATAAAGAGCTTACAAAGTCTATGAGACAGATACAAGTCAAGATCTAGTTCAGAGGAGGAGAGATTATTTCCAATGGAGGGAATGGTTAGAGGAGGTAAGTCAGAGGGGAAGTTGGGTTCCAGAAATAGGAGGATCTTTACAGAGAAGTGAAATGTTCCTTTGGCCCAGCAGCCTTTGCTCTCCCTGGCCGATAACAAAACTACCATCTATTGTGTGTGGAACTTCTTAGAGGCTTCGATATTCTGCGTGCACCTCAAGAGAAGGAGAGGTTATGCAGCACATCTCAAATTTATCAGTACATGTGTCACTTTTATTTATTTGTCAGAATTAGAGTTCCAGAGGGCACATTCCAGAAAATGCTATTCTACTCTAACGAAGCTGAGTGAATGTGGAGGAAGGCAGGCCTTTGGATATCTTTAACAGCACATCTGGGGAAGGAGAAGGGAAGTAGCAAGTCTCACATGACAGGAATTGTGCTGCATCTTGTACGTAACTAATCTCATGGGCCATCACAGAGCCTGAGCCCAAGGAAAGGGTTGATCGGGAGACCAAGGTTGCACAGAGATAAGCCTCAGTCCTCTTGGGTGCCATGTAGGATTGCACAAGTGTTTCATTCTGTTTTCTCCATTACAAACCAGGAATCTTCATATTGACACGCAGACTGGCTGTATCACTTAGCCTGTTCCTTGTCTGCTTTAAACAGGAACAGTATATGAAGAGCAGGTTTTAGGCCCCTTTTTTGTTTTATTTTTGTTTTTTCCATTTCCTGATCAGGGATTTAATCTTTGGGATTACACTTTCTTTTATTTTTGAAATAAAATAACTCTGGTGGTTTTGAAAGAGGTACTGTATCCTTTTTAAATTGTAAATAATTGTTTCATAATGATATTTGACCTTGGGGCCCACTTGGAATTGAGGTCCCTAGGTCACAATGTGGAACCCATTCTGACAACATCAAAGCCTCCTCTTTCCTCTCCAGAAGGCAGAGAGCAGACACACTGGCTTGATCCAACACATACTTTTCTTGCAACCGATGGGTTATTTATTGTTGTTGCACACACTGACAAGCAATGAGACAAGGCAGGGTCTGGGGAAGCATCTTGCCAGATGACTGCCTCCCCCAGGCATCTGTCAGGGAACGTTATAAAATCACAGACTACTAGAGTTAAAAGGAACTTCGTGACTTAAAAGAAACCATTTCCCCTAGACAAGAAAAAGGGAAACTGAGGCCCAGAAAATTTAAGTGACCTGCCTTGATCAATCAGGCTATAAAAGCAGATTTTGACTCAGCATCACACTCCTAACTCAGCATTCATTTTCCTACACCATAAATGATTCATGATCTGGAGTTTATTATACTACACAGTCTCTATCCATGCTTAATTTTTTCACTCTTAGTTTGTTTGAATGAACTTTGGGATTCCCTGCTACCCTTTCCTTAATGCAAGGCTTTGGAGGCTTCTAATTAGAATCACTAGATGTTTCTGGCAAAGTCAAGTCTGGATGGAATAGAACATAAACCGATCTGCCACAAGAATTCAGTTTTGCTGAAAACCCACTGAGGTTGAAAAATGAAAGACAAAACTGCCAGGTAGGAATATTTTGGGTTTTAGTGAATCCAGAATATTGAGAAAGAGTTGAAGAATTTGGACCAAACTGTTCATTGCTTGACTTGCTCAGTCCTGCTCAGCACTATAGGGAAGTTTGGTAGAAAACACTGGAAATAGGTTTAGTCTACAAATACCCCAACTGAGATGAAAAGCATTCTAGTGGCCAGCAGGAAACGTTTTTATCTTGAAATCACCTCAAATGTAAGAGTACAACATGGGTGAAGGTAGTGTGCTGACATTGCTTTAAACCAAAGAATTCCAGCCCTTTCAGGAAGTCCTCCCAGATTGAGCCAGGGCAAAGCTCAGCCAAAACAATCGTGAGCCCATTCTTTTATTCTCAATATATGCACTAAACAATTAGCAAATATTACTAAGCACCTACTGTGTGCCAGGCATGAGGGTATACAATGCCTTTTAGAGGTGCTCTTTCCTTCAAGCAGGTCAGGTCATCTTTATCATGAAATTTCCAGAAGACTTCTGGAAACTATCCTTGACCTGCAGTTCAAGGACTCTGGCGAGTGTCCAAGTATATCCTTGACTTGACTTTGTTATGGGAGGGAACTTGAACTCACTCCACACTGAGATTCAGATGTCATCACTCTTGTCTGATGCACTGGGATGGGGGATTGGGTAACAGTCAGGAATCATGGATCCCCTGAGAGAAAATCATCATGAGTGAAGAAAATGGGTTCAGTGGTTCAGATAAAACCTCATGGTCATGGTCTGGGTGTTGGAGAGAGCAGTGGTTCCAGCTTTGGTTAGAAACTACACCTGACCCAACCAATTGGCCCTCACCTTCCACGGGTACTCATTTCACTCTACTATGTTCTATGCTATTTACATGCTTTTTTTTTCCTAACTAGACTTTAAGCCTTTTAAAGTTAAGATATGCTTTTAAATAGTGACTTTTGTGTTTTCTCTTACTTCAAAGGAAGTACATTTTGATTATCAGACGCTTAAAAAATAAAGATAAGCAGAAATGAAAAAACAACCAGTTAATACGATGTTTATAACTTTCTAATAATATATAGAAAGCTAACTTATGTGTATAGACATACATATACACTTTCTTATACAAACATGTAACAATCACTTAAACAGAAAATAAAATGGACTACAGGTATACTACTTTGTTACCTACCTAAAAGTAACTATATATATGACTTTGAGTCATTAAATATTCAACAGCACCATCATTTTTAAATAGCTTCATAGCAATCCATCTTGTAGATATGCCATGATTTATTTAATTGAGCCCTTTATAATTGGACATTATTCCCAAGTTTTTGCTGTTATTTTAATAAATGCAGTAGATACCATTGTGGCTAATTCTTTCCACATATCAAAGGTCTCTCCTTAAAACAAGTTTTTCGAATAGAATTCATGGGATGAAACACACAACTGGGTGAAATCTGACAGATGTAACAACCATCATAACCATTCTTTTTTCAGATTATAAAAATGTCCTCTTTAATCAAGGCTTTTTACATGGAATAGATTTCTGTCACCTCAGAAAGTTCCTATGTATCCATTTGCCGTCCATCCTCTCTCCCTATTTATTGCCTTCTGTTAACCAATGATTTGCTTTCTTACACTTATAGTTCTGCCTTTTCTAGAATTTCATATAAATGAGATCACAGTATGTAGCTTTTTTTTTTTTTGGCCTGACTTCTGTTACCTAGCATGTTTTAGTGATTCATATCCATTTTGTGTGTTAATTGGTAGTCTTTTTATTACTAAGTAGTATTCTGTTGCAGGATTATATCAAAATATGTTTACTTCATTTTCCATCTGATGAATATCCCCCCCCCCCCAAGTTTTTGGCTGTTATGAGGAAAGCTGCTATGAATATATGAGCACAAGTCTTTGTGTAGGCATACAGTTTCATCTTTCTTGAGTAAAGATTTAGAATCTTAATTGCTGGGTCATATGGTAAATGTATGCTTAATTCTTTAAGAAATCCAAATTTATAAGCATTCCAGTTGCTCCGCATCCTTGCCAACCTTTAGACATGGTCAGTCTTTTTGATTTTAGAAATTCTAGTGTTCTAGAGTGTGAGTGGTAGCATTCAATTATGGTTTTAACTTACACTTCCCTGATGACTAATGATGTTGAGAATCTTTTGCCATCCATGTGTCTCCTTTGCTGAAGTGTCTGTTCAAAATCTTTGCTCTTTTTGTTGTTGTTTTCTTTTTAATGAGCTGTAAGGATTTTAAAAAATGTTTTTAGATAAAAGTCCTTCATTGGATGCATGTTTTACAAATATTTTCGTATAATAGCCTGCGGCTTGCCTTCTCATTTTCGTAATGGTGTCTTTGGAAGAGCAAAAGTTTTGAATTTTGATGAAATTCATATTTTAAGTTTTTTAATACTTCATGCTTTTTGTATCCAATTTAAGAAAACTTTGCCTAACCAAAGTCACTAAGATTTTTTCATAAATTTTTCCAGAAATTTTATAGTTTTAGCTCTTACTTAAACTATATTTGGTTCTGTGATCCATTTCAAGTTAATTTTTATATATTGAAGAATGTAACTGTTAGATGCTTCTTTTTTCTTTTCTGATAATCAATTCTTTCAGCATGATTTGTTGAAAAGATTTCCTTTTCCTCACTGAATTGCTTTGAAATGTTGAAAAGCAATTGGAGAGTATATATATACACACATACATATATACATATACACACATATATACATATATGTATATATATTAGACTTTATATTATAGAATAAATATATCTACTTATAGAATTTTAATTCTTTTTCTTCGATCTATATGTTTAACTTTATGCCAGTACCATTCTTTCTTGTATACTGTAGCATTATAGTAAGACCTGTAATTAACTTTGTTCTGTTCTTCAAAATTATTTTGGCTATTTTAGTTCTTTGCATTTCTATATACATTTGAGGATCAGCTTGTCCATATCTAAAAGGTGACTGCTGGGATTTGCGATTGGGATTTCATTGAGTCTATAAATTAATTTCGAGAGAATTGATATCTTAACAATATTGAGTTATTGGGTATTCAGATCCACGAGCATGGTGTATATCTCAATTTCTCTATGTTTTTAGAATTTTCTTAGCAATGTTTTATAGTTTTCTGTGTGCAGGCCATGGCTTATATTTTAAGTTTATATAAAGAATTTTGTGATTTTGATGTTATTGTAAATGATAATTTAAAAAAATTTCCACTTATAATTGTGCTAGTTGATAGAAATACAGTTGATTTTTAAAATACTGATCTTGTATGCAGCTAACTTGCTAAACTCATATACAGGTCCAATTCCCTTTAGGTAGATTCCTTAGGATTTTCTACAATCGTGTCATCTTAAAAAAAAAAGACAGTTTTATGTTTCCTTTCAAATTTGTATGCTTTTATTTCTTTTTCTTCCTAGGAAAGAATAGGGCAGGTACTCAAGCTTGTGTGGAATGGTTTAAGTGAAAGGAGAGACAAGTAACTTTGATTTTTACTGAGATTAGAGGGAGTATGGCTAGGATAAGTGTTACCTCTGGTCAACATTTGTATAGTTTGACTATTCTGTTGATGCCAAGGGTGAGAGCGTGTGTGCCTTCTTATGGCTCTCTCAGATGTGGAGCAAAAATAGGAAGTAGGAGGGGTAGAGCTTGAAAGTTGTCAGAGGTCAAACATCAGAAATGGAGGTTCTTAATTATAATTTGACTTGCTAAAATGATTTCAAAGAAATTGACTATTAGCAACAGGAATTTCAAAGTTGGTAGTCTAGAAACAAGATGACTACATTGGTTTGTAGTTTTAATTTCATCTAGATGACCTGTAGGACCTTTAAAGAATTTAATAACATGGACAACCAGAGAATAATATTGCCAGCAGTGTACTATCAGCTGTAAGCTCTACCCTACCACCTAAAGACACTTTCCTTGCTTAGTCATCTTTTCACCTGGCTTTATTTTAAAAAGTGAGTTTAATCCCAGACCATTGTTTTTTAGGTCATCAATTTTTATCTTTTTATCAGACCAACTCCATCACTTAATGACTGATTGGAGAATCTAGTAATTTTTTTCAAGTTTTCGTGCAGACTAGAAATATTGGTATCAGAGCTGACTTTACCCATCTCTGATTGAATCATCAATAACTCGATTTTCTGCTGTTGTTAATAATACTGCAACTCCTCTCTTCTTCCCTGTCTCTTAAATTTAGAGAGCTCAGCACTTAGGGCAACTCCAGTCACTCCACATTTGAAACTAACCCATCACTTGCATTCTTGAACTTCCTCCAACCAAATTACTAAAAGAATGTATTCCTGAGGAGACTGATTTTTGTCTTTTTCTCATGACAGGTGTTAGGACCATGACAATTATGACTCACTGGGGAAAAAAAATCCTAAATCAATTCCTTCCCGTAACCTAGGCACTCGGGCTGTCTGAGGTTTGCCATATTTATTAACGCAGGAAGGAGATCTTGTTTTCTTAGTTACAGCTCATTTAATGACAGTCCCTCTGCAGGCTGTCTGTGTGTGTAGCCTGCCTAGGGAATGCTGGAGATTTGATACCTTGGTTTAGATTCTTCCTGGTTGCTAAGGGCAAAAGAGACCATGTGTCCCTCCAGGAGTTCAGTTACCCTGCAGAGCAGCACAGCTGGACCTGCATTCAGGATGGTATTTTTTTCATTAGTAGGGAGGTCAGCAATTCCTGACCAGAGGGCAGATAACACTAAAATTGTGAATACCTCAAATTTCTCTGTGCTCCCCAGATAAGTTATTTTGGAACAACATGTCTTTAAGAAGTTGGAATCTCACTGGGGAGATAAAATTGGGAAGTGACTAACTGCGAAAGAAGTCCTCAGTGTGAATCAAGAATCCTTAGAGGGAAAGTAAAAAAATATAGAATATAAAATGACTAAATAATAATAAAACAATTCACTGCCACATGCCAGATATAATGCAAGTACTGTCACATCCTACAAAATAATTATTTCAATAATAATAATATCTGCTATATGCCAGGATGTACCAAGTGCTTTAGGCAACTTTGTCATTGTTCAAGGTAGGTGCTAGTACCATCTCTAATTTTAGATGAGGAAACTGAGACTCAGATGGAGTAAACAACCTGCCCAAGGTTCTATTGCTGATGAGGGGCATAGCTGGGATTCTGATTATCAAAATTATATTTTCCTTCTCTTCTATGTGATTATTCTATGAACAGATGCCTATAGGAGTTTGAACTGGGATGATAATCATAGAAGACCTCAAAGAAGAGGCCATATGAGATGGCCTTGAAGTACCGGTTGGAATTTGAATGGTGGAAATAGTAGAGAGAGAAGGCACCTGGCATTGCAGGTAAAAGATTTAACGACAACGGCTCTGTGAGCATGGTTTTCTCTTTTATCTTGGGCGCATCTCCCCAGCGCCCCCTGCCTGTTTGCACATCTCATATAGGTGTGTGAGCTGTTGTGTGATGTTCTGACATGGCTGTTTTGTTAAGGCCATTCTGCCATGACTAGGTAATGGCGTCCCCTTCTAAAGGTGAGTGGGTCTTTGAGAATGCCATCTGTGGAAGGGATCACTCTTTTGACAGGACACTGATTCTCCTGATTTTTGAGAGGCAGCTCTGAGACAGGGAGACAGCACCTGCTTCTTTTAAGTCTGCCTCATTGTGAGTCTGGACTTTGATATGGATTTGAGGGCCTTACTGAGCGGTGGGGAAAATTTTTTGCTTTTATCTAGAGTCAGAGGGGGCACACCAAGAGACACTCCCATGGGAGATATTTAGGAAGATAGGGCTGGAGATATTCTGGAAGATAGATTACCTTGCTTCATATTACTCTATTTTCCTTTGGTGCTCTGAGAACCTTCAGCAAAGGTTTTATTTGAATGCTTGAACTTGATCTTGGCTATGCTATGCCATTTGAGTCAAAAAACAGTAATGCCCCCTGAGGTCAGAGTGATGGGGGTAGCAGTAATTCACTCTCTCTCCCCACCTCCCTTCTCTCTCTATCTCATTTCCACTCTTACTTTATTGCTCTCCATGTACTGCTAAATTATTTTTGGGTGCAGACTATGTGCCAAGTCCTTAAGTTAAGGACTTAATGCATCCTGTCTCAATGCTCATGCCCATCCTTGAAGTAAGTACCTTTATTCCTCCAGTTGATAGTTGAGGGTTACAGAACTGGTAAGTGGTAGTTTCAGTTACCTGTTGCCGCAGTAATACTACATAATAAACAACCATGAAACCTCAGTGACATACAGTGGTAAACACCTGTTTGGCACATGAGTCTGTGGGGTAAAGCTAATCTAATCTGGACCTGGCTTATTCTAGCTGGTCTCACTCTTGTGGCCGGCTCTGGGTTGGCTGTGGCTCTGTACACTTGGCTAGGCTTGCTCACATGTCTGGGGTTTAGCTGGTTATTGGCTGATTGAGGATGACCTCTCCTGGGACGACTGGCAGTTTTCTTTGTTCCACTTCTTGCTCATCCTACAGCATGCTAGCCTAGGCATGTCCATCTCATGGCGTGCAGAGGGCAGGAGCAACAAGCAGAAGCATGTAAGTGGTCTTGAAATCTCTACATATGTCATGTCTACTAACATCATACTGGGCAAAGCAAGTCACATGACCTGAGTTGTAGGGCCTGGACAGGTGCAAAATCAGGGCCATTAATGCACTCAACCTGCCGTAGGGGTAGAGCTTATGCCCCTTTCTCACTTATCTATCTCCCACTAATTTGTAAGATATTATCCAATAATTGCCTAATTATTCTTTACCTGCTTTCCTTAAGTAGAAGATGAATCCCAAACTAGAAGATTTGGGGCTGATGGGTCTGGCCACCTCTCCTTGTGAAGATAACCCCTGCATTGACAATTTCAGAGAGGGCGTTTGCTTCCTTTAAATGTGTATATTCACATTCTGGAAATATGATGACCCATCAGATCCCATGCTGAAAAATTTTCCGCAGTACAGTGGTTCCCAAGATTCCAGAGGCTGAAGACTTCTCTCCAAAAACAAAGCACTGACAGAGCCTTACATGATAATAGCTGTATCCGATTGAGGAAACATATAGCAGAGAGTTATTCTAGGTTCAGTCCACATGTTTAGGCTAATGTATATTTTATCAATACCCACAATGTCCAGATCTATATACATTTTGAAAATAGTGATACTTGTATGTGTTAGATGTTATTTATGTATTTTACAGGTAGTACAGTTGGTGAATATGAATTCTCTGATTCTTTGCAATAACTCTGAAGCTTCCCTCCCAAGTAAAGGCACACACACAAACACATGCCTATCTCCTTCCTAGCCTTAGTGACTATGTTTTTTTTTAATTATGTATTTTATAAAACCCCTCGTAGTAAATGTAGGGCTGAAGTTACAATGGGGAGGCTATCAGAGCTATGACAGTCTTGTACAAGGTACAGAGGTGGTAGCAACCTGCTTGCTTTCTACAAAGACTCTTTAGTGTGCATAAGAGGAAGACCTTGACTCTTCAGTCAGGGATTTGAAGATTTCCCAGATTGGGCCTAAACTTCCCTTTCTCAGTTTTTCTTTCACAATTTCATTTACAAAATAGTCTCCTTGTCTGAGAAAACACACATTTTTCTCATTTCTGCTTTTTGCTTGATATAAAATACCCTCCTTGTGTTGGGCAACTACCTGTGCCTCAGACCAGGCTCATTCCCTCCCTGAGGTCTTAATCGTGGTTCTCAGCCTGTCTTTTATGTTTTGGTTCCATTCATCTTTTTTTCCCTCTGATATCTTACATTATCATTCTAGAAGTGATTTTAATTAATTAATTTGTGTTTATTTATTTTTATTTTTGGTGGGGGGAGGTAATTAGGTTTTATTTATTTATTGGTTTTTAGAAGAGGTCCTGGGGGTTGAAATTAGAACCTCGTGCATGCTAAGCATGCGCTCTACCAGTTGAGCTATACCTCCCCCGCATTTATTTATTTTTAAATTGAA